>NC_134353.1:245553384-245865289 GCF_048569485.1 Anomaloglossus baeobatrachus
CGACATGACATGATAGCAAGTAGCAAAATTCCGGCAGGAGTGGTAACATGACCGCTCTAAGCCAGGGAGACAGAGTAGGTAGCGAAGAAAAAAAAAAATTATTCAGCTCACCCGTATATGTATCCGCTCAGTTCAGGTGGGATGCAGGATGTCCACCGGACAGGCAGGTCCGTAGAGGCAATAGCAAGGAGACAGGATGGGACTCAGCACCAATTCCAGGATAGCAAAAATATAAATCCAACGAAAAATATATAAAAGTGTAGAAACTTTATTCAATGATTAAAAATCCAAGAAAAACATCATCGGTTCCATGAAAACATCATGGCTTGACGCGTTTCGGACAGTTGGAATATAGATAAGTCCTTAATCATAAGCATAAAAATACACAGTGGAAACAAACATATAAGGCTTAGTAATAAGTATAAGACAGAGTAGGTAGGTAGTTGGTATCTACCTACATGCCCCTATATAGCCTAATAGTTAAATAAAAAAAAATAAGAAAAATAAGCTGGATAAAAGGCTTATTAAAATACAAATCTATAAATATATCCACTTTTTTTTAGTAATGCTTCTATAAAATAATCTTACATTTACCAAATAACATATACTATATATTCTTTCTGAACAACACCAACCATACCAAGACTAGAGTTGAGTGCGGTTCGCGGTTCGAGGTTCTCCAGTTCGCGGCTCGAGTGATTTTGGGGGCTGTTCTAGATCGAACTAGAACTCGAGCTTTTTGCTAAAGCTCGATAATTCTAGATACGTTCGAGAACGGTTCTAGCAGCAAAAAGACCAGCTAATTACTAGCTGGCTTTCCGCTGTAATAGTGTAAGTCACTCTGTGACTCACACTATTATGAAATTTCAGTGTATAGTGTGCGGGAACAGCGCATTCAGATCACTGCTGTATGGATAATGGCGATCACCATTTTTTTTTTTCCTTGTCTTCCTTCCCTAAGCGCGCGCGTGCAGTGGGGCGGGCCAGCATGTCAGCCAATCCCAGACACACACACAGCTAAGTGGACTTTTAGCCAGAGAAGCAACGGCATGTGTGATAGGATGTCCATGTCACATGTCCCTGCATTATAAAAACGGACATTTTCCTCCAGCATGCCATTATCTGCCTTCTGCGTCCTTGGTGTCAGTCACCGCTGGCGCGGCTCCTATCTCCGATACTGCTGTGTACGCTCTATAGACAGCGCTGTACAGAATAGGGATAGAAGTTTCTATTAGTCCTTTTAAGGGCTAATACCGGCAGGGTCAGAGCCATAGGTGACAGTCAGGGCCGTGAAAACAGAGTTTAACAGCTACACAAGATGACAGCGTCTGAGTACCTAAGGTCAGGGATTTCCTCGCTGCATTTCCCCATTAGGAGGGATAGAAAGGCAGGCTTCCTTTCCTCTACCCAGACCCACAACCAGTGCCACTGTACCCTCCTGCCCTTTGCACACTCAAGCTCATTGTTACTAAGCCATTATACTAGCAAACACTGAGTGAACTTAGTGGCATCCTAAACGTGGCTGTTGGACTTCTGTATTGTCCCACTAGTGCAAAGATATTTGCAGCACGTCTGCCTGCATTGCACACTCAAACTCATTGTTACTAAGCCATTATACTAGCAAACCCTGAGTGAACTTAGTGGCATCCTAAACGTGGCTGTTAGACTTCTGTATTGTCCCACTAGTGCAAAGATATTTGCAGCACGTCTGCCTGCATTGCACACTCAAACTCATTGTTACTAAGCCATTATACTAGCAAACACTGAGTGAACTTTGTGGCATCCTAAAAGTGGCTGTTGGACTTCTGTATTGTCCCACTAGTGCAAAGATATTTGCAGCACCTCTGCATTGCACACTCAAACTCATTGTTACTAAGCCATTATACTAGGAAACACTGAGTGAACTTAGTGGCATCCTAAAAGTGGCTGTTGGACTTCCATTATTGCCCCACTGGTGCCAAGCTATTTCTAGCACTTCTGCATGACACCCTCCTGCTCTGTTTTTAATAAGCTATAATAATAGCAAAAAATGCTGCCATTTAGTGGCATACAAGAAGTGGCTGTTGGACTTCCATTATTGTCCCACTGGTGCCAAGCTATTTCTAGCACCTCTGCATGACACCCTCCTGCTCTGTTTTTAATAAGCTATAATGATAGCAAAAAAGCTGCCATTTAGTGGCATACAAGAACTGGCTGTTGTATTTCATTAGTGTCCCACTGGTGCCAAGCTATTTCTAGCACCTCTGCATGACACCCTTCTGCTCTGTTTTTAATAAGCTATAATAATAGCAAAAAATGCTGCCATTTAGTGGCATACAAGAACTGGCTGTTGTATTTCATTATTGTCCCACTGGTGCCAAGCTATTTCTAGCACCTCTGCATGACACCCTCCTACTCTGTTTTTAATAAGCTATAATGATAGCAAAAAAAGCTGCCATTTAGTGGCATACAAGAACTGGCTGTTGTATTTCATTAGTGTCCCACTGGTGCAAATCTATTTGCAGCACCTCTGCATGACACCCTCATGCACATTTTGCTACGCTAATTTTATAGCAAGCTCAGGGAATTCCTTGCTGCATTTGATCATTTGGAGGGATAGAAAGTGAGGCTACCTTTACTGTCCTGGTACCCACAGAACACAGCCACTGTACCCACCTGTGCACTTTTGCCACGCTATTTAATTTGCCCAAAGAGCTGACTCTTTTTCTGCCTTCCTAAAATTGTCTGTAATACTAAGTTAGTGTTCCTTTGCTGCCAAGCAAGGTACAACACATGTGCATTCTACACTCATTTCCATTTCTGGAATGCAATTATTAAATGCAGGTAGTCCAGCCAATCTGTGACCAAGGTGCAGGTGTGGATATAATGTAGCCTGCATCCAATGTTGGTTTTCTCGATGTCTGACAGCTCAACAATACCATCTGTTTCCACTTCCAAAACAAGTGATGACCTGCCAATCACGCTCCCTGTTGTGTGTAAAGGGGTGGAAGTTCAGTGTGAAAACCCATGTGAGACTGCTGTCCCCAGTCACAGAGGATGAAGAGCACGCAGATACACTTGATGGGGCAGGCGGTGGTTGCACAGGCACGCTAGGCCGCATTGTAGCACAGTGAAATTCACATTGCGACTTATGCTTCATTTTAAGTCGTGTACAGGGTGTGCTCCCCAGTATGCAGCAAAACCGGGCAACAGGAAAAGGACTCCAGTCAGTTGGGTTGATAAATGATTGTTTAACTTTACCAAAACAAACAATAAGAACCATGCATACAATTTAAATAATTGAACAATCTATTCTGTTGCCTACTACCTGCTAATCCCTCTGCGTAGCAGTAATTGTGTGTTTGTGCGTGTGTGTGTGTGTGCGAACACGACTTACCAGTGGCGCATCACAAGAGCTTCCCAGTTATCTACCTAAACATAGACAAAACACATTACCCCCCCTGAATACCCTTGTTAGCTAAAGCCTCACAGATAAGGCAGATGATAACAGTGTGAATGCAAACCACACAGCTCTGCAACACAGTCATGGAAATCTTGAAAATCTACAGTCAATGCAAACATGTGTCGCTATCCCTCTATGATTTAAAGTATACGTGACAATTTGACAGTGCAGAGGAAGCAAGTCTTATTGTCTATAAATAGTCTGCCTACCCAGAACAGATATGTGTTTTGCTAATAAAACAAAGTGTTGCGTGCCCGCATTATTGTCTGGGCACAGCCTACAGTACCCGGGTACTGTGATGTCCAGTTGCCAGAAATACAGACTTTACGCTCCTCTCATGGTAAGCAGTATAGACAGCACCGTAAGAATGTTGGTCTGTGGCACAGGATGCTGCTCACTGGCGTTACGGTACTCCTCACCAAACTCCAAAATGATTCCCCTCACAATTGAACGAAGTGTTTCCGCAGTGGCTCCTTGCTGTAACACACACCTTTAGCTTTTCCTTCTGTTCATAGACAGCATCTCCAAGTCCACACCCGAAAAGCAATTTCTCCTCCACGTCTAAGTGTGGAGAGGCAGCTAGTGCGCATGCGTGTGCCGATTTACCCCAGCCACAGCCTAACTATAGTGTTTCGCCTAGTGAGTATGCTCAGCCTGTCTGTGCCATTCCTGAGGCTAAGTCTTCATTTCGGGAAACAGCGCATGCTCCCACACTTAGTGCGAAAAGCCTCTTTGCACAAGTACTTGCACTCCGTGCCAGGTCTAAGTCCTGTTTTGTGCCTAGACACCATGCTAAAGCTGATAGTCTTTTTTCAGAGACTGTATTTCATGCTACTGAGCATGCTCAGACACTTACTGCATCAGAGACTATGTCCGGTAATGAACTCTTTGGCCCTACCCCTGATGTGGGGGGCCCATATACACCACATGGCATCAAGTGTCCTGACGATGTGGCCAGGCCACATCCAAATGGCTTGCAGAGGCCTGCCCCTATGACTTGTCACCTCATTATTGATGGTCAGATGATGACTGGTGAGGTGTTTGTGTCGTGGTAGCCATGAGGTCATTATTGAAGTTGCGGTTCCAAATAGGACGCTAATTATGCCACTCATGACGTGTCACTCTGCTTTTGTCTCCAGGAGGTGCATTGTGGTCCACCCTGGTTTGGGGCGGACCCAGGTTATAAAACGGGCTGGAGCCAATAAGGAGGTGCGCAGTCTTCTATTATGCTCTGAAAGAGCACACCTCCATGTGTTGAACCCATTGCGGCTTTAGGCCAGAGGTAGGCAGGGATAGGGCGTCGATGCAGGCCGCCACCACAGTTGGTAACGCAGAACGGTTAAGACCAGCTCCTGTCCTACCAGTCCTGCTTGTGCAGCCCAGTGGCATTAACAGGCCTGCTGCTGCTGATGCGCCTGCTGTCCACAGGTGTGGCCCCAATGCACACGGTCAGTGAACTCAATGGCCCCTGTGATGTTAACAGGGAGTTCCTGGGCTGGGTGGGCGTGTTGACCCTGTGACGCTAACAGGGCTCCCAGTCTCCAGATCCGAGTGGCGTCTAACTCGGTTCAGGCTACTATTAGTTTCATAGCCACACAGCTCTGTATCCTCCACCTAACCTTCCAGTTGCAAACCTCTCCTTTTCCATCTAGGAGCATGGTGGACACTGACTTCTGATGGGGATATATACCTTTCTCTTTCTTTTCTTATTAATTTTCGTTATATAGCGGTAACATAGTATATACCACCTTATCCAAATCTGCCAGTCCCACCGTAACAGATGGTGTTTCTTCAGCAAATGTTACTTTTGCTTAACCAACAAACCCACGGACAAAAACTTTTTTCCCCTTTCCAACACACCTGTTCCCCTTTCCACCAGCATCTGTCCTTTTTCAACTCATTTTGTATATGACCAAAAGTGCAACTCTGCAGGGACACAGTACTCAATGCCATCTCAGCACAGCAGACAGCTCTCGGTCCCTCTGATGTGGACAAGTAAAAGACCATTTCCTCCTATCCATGACAAAGCGTTGAGATTCACTCTGTGCAGCACTGGTGTTTAGTGGAAAAGCAGATCTAAGATTGCGTACCACCTTCTGCAGGTACTCCTGTATACATGCGTCCCTTTCTATGGCAGGAATTATTTCGCCAAATTTTGTCTTGTACCGGGGATCTAACAGTGTGGCAACCCAGTAGTTAGCATTACTTCGAATTCGTACAATCCGAGGGTCATGTTGTAGGTAGTGCAGCAAGAAGGCGCTCATGTGTCTTGTGCATCCAGGAGGACCAAGTCCTTGGTGTGTTGGTGGGAGAGAGGTGAGAATCGTGCCTCCTTCCTCTGCCCTCTCCCCCCAACCTCGTACAACCGAAATGTGAGCAAGCTCTCACTCATCTGCTGAGTCTTCCATGCCCATCGCCAGTTCGTCCTCCATTTATTCATGGGCTCCTGCACCTTCCTCAACAATTTTTGCTGATACTATGCGCCCTTGTTAATCCCTCTCCCCCACCGTCCCTTGACTTCCGCCTAGGTGCCGCTCACCGTCTGGACCTTGTAGATCTTATTATCCCTTCTGCATATGACTCCTCCTGTACTTCCTCCCCTTCCTCTTGTCCCAACACCTGACTCCAAATAATGCTTACAGTGCGCTCCATCTTGTAGATGACCAGAATTGTCACGCTGAGAATGGCATCGCCAGTGCTAAACATCTTCGTCGACATTTGTAAACTGTGTAGAAGGGTGCATAGGTCCTTGATCTGACACCACTCCAGCAGCGTGATCTGCACCACCTCTGGATCAAGTTAGCCCAGGGTATACGTCATACCGTATTTCAGCAGGGCTCTGCGGTGCTGCCACAGATGCTGCAACATGTGCAGATTCCAATTCCTGCGTGTCGGAACATCACATTTCAGGCGTTTAACCGCCAGACCCTAAGACCTCCGGAGCGATGAAAGTTGTTGAGCTGCTGGGTGCGAAGGATGAAAGTGAGCACTTAGCAGCGTGCCCGCTGCACAAGGCCATGTAGGCCGGGATGGTATTTTAAAAATTGCTGGAGAATCAGATTCAACACGTGAGCCATACAAGGCACATGTGTCACATTTCCCTGACGAAGGGCCGCAGACAGGTTTGCATCATTGCCGCACACGGCTGTTAAGTCACCAACGTAGTCCACTCAATCAATTTGTACTCCGGTCGCCAGGTGACAACGTGTTCCTTTCGTGCATAGTGCTGATGATAGGAAAGGAGTCGATGCCAGCGGTGCAGGTGGACGCAGGTTATGCTCACCCACTGGGCTGCGTTACCTTGACATATGCAGAACCACAGGCTGAATGTAGGTGGTGGGTATCTCACAGATGAAGTACCATCATTCAGCTACAACCAATGGGAATACACCATACCTATTTTAGGCCCCTCCTGTCTGCAGACCACTGCCAGACAAAGCTATGAACCTCTTGTTACTGTTACCCCCAGTTCAGTTTTATGATTTTGTGTGCTTGTTACCTGACTACTTTTCCTGCTTGCTGTTTATGTACCTCGTTGGCCGATCCGCATTTCACCTCTGCTTGTTTTCTGATTAAGTCCTGGCCATCCCATTCTGTTCCTCTTCCTCAATTAACGCACGGCTGCGTTCTGGTTCCCCCCACCCGGTTGGTGGTCTCTGTCTTTCTCCTGCACCTTTGTAAGATGGTGGACTGCCTGTGCTTGCAACCTCAGGAGTCCACTCCTGGCTGGATGTGGCATAAGGAGCCCTTGCCCACAGACGCTGGCCCTTGGGATCTCTGAGCCCTGGCGGTGGCCTTCTTTCCCCCTCGGTGGTCTGTTGTCTTCTAATTGGGACTTTGGGTGAGACAGGACCTCTAGTCCTGGCCTCAATCAGTAAATTAACCGGTTCCAGTCGCTTCTGGTCCCGACATCAGGGTCTGAGTACCCCCCTGTGTGCTCCGGTTTCTGAGTCGGTTCCCCGGGTCGATACCAGCGGGCCACTACCCTGTCCCGGTCAACCTCGGTTCCACCGAGCCGTCTTCCCGGCTCCTGCAGACGGAGACCGCCGTCTGCCTCCTAGCCAATGGCACCAGGGCTCCTACCCTGGCACCGTTCAATTTGAGGTATTCGCCTCTGCTGGAGCTGCACACAGCTCCAGCCCACACTCCTCTCCAACTTGAACTCTAACAGAATCTGAACTAACTACTTTCCCGCCCTCGTGCTGTCTAGACTCCTTGGTGGGCATCTTCCAACTGCCTGGTTCCGCCCCCTGGTGTGTTTATCCAACCCCGAGGGGGGTGACTAGGGTTTTGAAGGTTGGCTGCTGTTACCTGTGAGGAAAAGGGGTAGTGCAGGGGCCTATCTTTGACTACCTGTGGCTCAGTGGTTAGCACTGCAGCCTTGCAGCGGTGGGGTCCTGGGATAAAATCCCTTCAAGGACACCATCTGCAAGGAGTTTGTATGTTCTCCCTGTGTTTGCGTGGGTTTCCTCCGGGTACTCCGGTTTCCTCCCACACTCCAAAGACATACAGCGCTATGGAATTAATAATGCTATATAAATAAATAAATTATTATTATTACTGCAATGCCCTGCTCATGAAGTAAGGAACATAATTGATCAGGAGAGCTATATACTACATTTCCAAATGGAGGGATTTGCTTTTATAGCTTCCCTGCTGAACGACTACCAAACATGAGAGTCCGTTATACGCCACAAGAAAACACATCTAAATAGCGAGCTCTGTTGTTAAGTATTCATTCAGCTGGATAACTGGACTTAAAGGGATATTCCATCTCCAAGATCCTATCCCCAATATATAGTAGGTGGAATAGCAATAATATCAGCAAATACCAATATTTGGAAATGTAGAATAGTTCTCCTGATTAGGCATGCCCTTACCTCATGAGCAGGGCATTGCAGCTTTGGTAGCAATCATTACGACATGGACTCTGCTGCTGTGGACCCAGGGAGTAGAGTGCAGATTCATTGCACCACACTCCTCACATGAAGGGTCTGCACTCCTAGAAAATGGGGGATACGTTCCCTGAGTGTCTCCCCCCCATATTCTAGAGGGTCCAGAGTCGTCGTGGGACCCCTTTTTTTTTTTCTTACAATAAATTGGTGAAAGAGGAAATGTTTTGGGGACTGTTTTTTCAAATAAATTTCTTTTGTCGATTTCTTTTTTGTTAGTACTGACAGTTTATGATGTTGGGTATCTAATAGACGCCACGACATCCCAAACTGCTGGGCTTGATCTCAGGTGACTTTACAGCTAGTATCAACCCGATTTATTACCCCGTTTGCCACTGCACCAGGGCACGGGTGAGCTGGGGTGAAGCGCCAGGATTGGCGCATCTAATGGATGCGCCACGTCTGGGGTGCCTGCGGCCTGCTATTTTTAGGCTGTGAAGGCCCAATAACTATGGACCTTCCCACCCTGAGAATACCAGACCACAGCTGTCCGCTTTATCTTGGCTGGTGATCCAATTTGGGGGGGACCCTACTTTTTTGTGTAATTATTAATATTTATAAAATAATTATAAAAAAGAGCCTGGGGGGACCTCCACATTGGATCCCCAACCACGGTAAAGCTGCCAGCTGTGGTTTTCAGGCTACAGCCGTCTGCTTTACCCTAGCTGGCTATCAAAAATGGGGGGACCCAACGTCATTTTTTTTTAACTATTTTTTAAATAGAAAAAATTAATGGGCTTCCCTGTATTTTGATTGCCAACCAAGGTAACGGCAGGCAGATGGGGGTGGCAACCCATAGCTGTCTGCTTTATCTGCGCTATGAATCAAAAATACCGCGGAGCGCTACGTCATTTTTTTTAAAGATTTATTTTTACAGCACTGTGATGTCCAGCAATCAAAATACAGGGAAGCCCATTTTGTTTTTAGTTATTTAAATAAATAATTAAAAAAAATATAAAATAAAAAAATATTTTTTGTATTGCTAGCTAAGTGTAATCCAAGCAGCTACTGGCTGCTAACCCCCACTGCTTGGTGTTACCTTCACTGGCAATGGAAAATCCAGGGAAGCATTTTTATTTTTTTTGCCAAAAAACTACAAAAAAAGGACGTGAGCTTCGCCATTTTTTTGTATGCTAGCCAGGTATAGCAGGCAGGTGCTGGAAGAGTTGGATACAGCGCCAGAAGATGGCGCTTCTATGAAAGTGCCATTTTCTGAGGCGGCTGCAGACTGCAATTCGCAGCAGTGGGGACCAACCTGCTCAGGCCAACCTGTGTTGCGGATTCCAATCCCCAGCTGCCTAGTTGTACCTGGCTGGACACAAAAATGGGGCGAAGCCTACGTCATTTGTTTTGTAATTATTTTATGAAATTCATGAAATAATAAAAAAAGGGCTTCCCTTTATTTTTGGTTCCCAGCCGGGTACAAATAGGCAACTGGGGGTTGGGGGCAGCCTAACCTGCCTGCTGTACCAGGCTAGCATACAAAAATATGGCGAAGCCCACATAATTTTTTCAGGGGGCAAAAAACTTCTGTATACAGTCCTGGATGGAGTATGCTGAGCCTTGTAGTTCTGCAGCTGCTGTCTGTCTGTATGGAGAAGAGCAGACAGCAGCTGCAAAACTACATAAATGTGTTTTTATGTGTTTGTGATTGCCTCCCATTATATCCTATTGGTTCCAGTTTGGTTCGTCGAACGTTCGCCGATCTGAACTCGAACGAGACCTCCGTTCGACGAACCGAACTCGAGCCGAACCACGGCCAGTTCGCTCATCTCTACTTACCAGCAGAACCTGCCATGTATCCCCCTTGTTTTTCCCTGTACTTGTCGTAGTTTCTTGCATAAGTTGAACCTTTTCAATTCATACTGAATAAAAATATATATTTTTATTGTGATTGGCATAGGTTTGCATTCTTTCTTTGGTGTTAAATTTGGAAATGTACAGAATGGACACTCCATGGAGCTGATGACTGATGGTGAATTAATTATTTAGCATCAGAACATTAAAGTGCAAGTTAAAAATTAAATCATAAACACAACACAAAGTGCAAAATTTGCCTTTGTTTGAATGCTATTAAATCTCAGCATATTTATAAGAAACCCATGCCAAAAATGAGCCACATTTCTCCACGCTCATGGTACCAGCTGGAGGTCATTCAACCACTTGAATTTTCCTTACCAAAATAATGTCCCAAGTTCTTTAGTTCTATGTTTTTTTAATATTGAGTTTTTACATTCTTATAACAATGCAATATATTTCCTAACTCAAACCAATCCAGCTGAGCCTGGTTCACGTTCTTCATACTTCTCTCATTAAGTGCAGATGCTTCCAATTATTTATTTCTTAGCCGCCTGTTAAATCACAGTGCAAATACCAAATGACTGCTGGCCTTAGGGCCCACTCGGAAGCATAACAAACAAATCATTGTCTGCCTTATGGATTTGAAGGGTTGATGCTGTGAATATTGCCCAAGGAGCACTTTGGTCTGTAGTGTGAAGTACAGTATTTACATTTATTATAGTCAATATGTTTAAGTGATTGCTTTCACTTCCTTCTTTTAATTTTACATGACATTCCCATAATTCTTAGAAAGAAACTTTTTAATAGGCTTATTCTAAATTAACAGAAGTGAGTTTAAATGTATTAAGAATAGCTATTAGGCAAAGCTGTAATACTTTGCCAAAGGTGCATTAAATATCACGCTAAAATATATTCATACAGATTTCTAAACACCATATAAAAACAAAGGCAAACCATGATTTGATACCAAAATATTTGTTTGCATGCAACCCAATGTTAACATGTCACTGCCATTTTAATTTTTATTTCTCAAGTCAAGAATACATGTAGCTGCAAAGACCATAGTTAATCCCAGCTCTTCAGATCTTGATTAGGAGAGCACCTGCAGTGTTTTGGTATAGAACCAGGAAAAGGGTTGAGCATGTGTGGCTGGTGAGTCAGCCTGTTTGCTGTGTATTAGAGATGGGAGTGTGTAAGCTCATGGGTGACTGAGCAAGATGTAAGCTGTAGCTGAGAGAAAGACATGCCAGGGTCTCTCTCTGAATAGAGTAACTGAGTTGTTAGCTGACGATCTTTTCAGTGTACTCACTCAGTCCAGGAATAATAACACCGACAGCTTGTAAACCTGAATTCTGAGCACCACTGCAGCTTAGAGGGAGCACACTGGGGTCCATGCCCTTGGTGTTGCTGTTAGCCTGTGGCCTTTTACGTTGCACCATCTTATTAATTGGACCCTCAAGCTTGAAACTTTTCGGGTCCCGCTCACCCGTATGGCTAACGGAGTGAGCTTGCTCTCAGGGTTCACGTGTAGGATTTCTTTGGACTGTATTTGGGAAAGTCCTATCCCATCGGTGCGCTAGTACCCTGATTTTGGAGCGGGTTGGGGATGAATCTTGAAGTCTTCACCCCCGTCGGGTAAATTACCAGGACGCGTTAATCTACTTCCCGGCCTAGGGTCCACGTACCCCGTCGTGCCCTGGTCCCTGCCCGGTGATGGCTCAAGGCCGCCGGCTGCCCTCCTCGGCAGACTGTGCCCCTTGACGCGCCCCCCTGCGACTGAGGTTCCAGCTCCTACCAGGCCCAGACCAACGTCTGCCACCTAGTAACTTCAGGAGCCCTGCTCCGGACCAGTGACCTCTCCCTCTTTGCGAGTCACTTCTTTACCTCCTTCTCCTTCCACTCCTGTTTCAATTCTCCCTCCTTCCCCCACCAACCCCCCCATCTGGGCGGCCCTATTCCCTTCAGGCCCCCAATAATGTGTCTGGTGGGTTCAGTGTAAAGTATTTCTGGGATTTTGATTGGCTAAGCTGTTAGCAACATCAAAGGACCAAGATCCGTAACCAAGGAAGAGTGGATACTGTGCAGAAGGGCAGGTTGCACAATACCCTGTGACGACCTGATAGGCCAGGGCGTCACATTCCCCTTTGGTTAAATGTAGCTCGTCCCTGAGCTACAGGACACCAGAGCTTTATTTTTGTCTTTAAACTGTGGAAGAGAAAAATAACATTTTAACATTATGCATTTTTATTAACGACTTCCATCCCTCACAGGGGAGGAATTTTACTTAAACGTTACTGAAATTATTAAGAGTTTGTCGCCTTACTGTGGGACGCTACTGGTTTCTATGGTAACGGAGACTCAAGCTACTCCGTTGCAGCCCCTTCCTGCGACAGTCCAGTCCCAACGTCCCGGATCCCAATAACCCGCCACCCAAACAACCTGTTCCCCCTGGAAACCTATGGTGGGTCCGTGCCTGGGTTAAGGTCCCGAGTGTTGTCTTGTAGATGACTCTGGTTGGCACAGGAGGTGCAACTATTATACAAAACACAAGTTTGTGTTGGTCACGCCAGTCCTGTGACCATGGTCCATATTTACTTATATATAAAAACCTTAACGAAGTCCATGTACCGGTGATACACATTGTCAACAATTTTCTTGCAAATCTGGTAACTTTCACTCTTTCCATTAAAACTGGTTGATTAGGCACATATTTACTAACATTTTCTATATGGAAAATAACAAACTATGAAAAATAACAAACGAAAGCACCGATATCTAACAATTCTATGGCATCGCAGCTACTGGTACTGTAACATTTTTCTAGTAAAAAACATGTCGGGTCCCGCAGCCACGCTTCCTTGCGACTATGTGCTACCGACACATGCCCTTCCTCAAACATTACATGTTTAGTTACCACCAGGGCATACCAGGCCCGCGTTCCGCAATGCCAGGTATAGGTAACCATCTCCTCCGGTTGAAGATTGCACTCTGGGTGGCCGCAAGGAAGGTGTTGTGCCACATCCCGTAGGGACACATACACCCCCGCTGTGAGGCCTGCTTCGCGGATAAACCCCCATCCTTGCTCGGGGTCAAGCCGCTCCACAAGGCCACGGCACCATGGCCCTCTTACTCGGGAAGCAGCGCTCCTTATCTGCTCTGGTTTTACTTGGACTCTGGCGGCCCCCAACAGCCGTCAGGATGCCGCGCGGCCACGGACCGGGTGGACATCTTGGTTCCGTATCCCATCGGTGCGCTAGTACCCTGATTTTAGAGCGGGTTGGAAATGAATCTTGAAATCTTCACAACCCGTCGGGTAAATTACGAGGATGCGTGAAGCTACTTCCCGGCCTAGGGTCCACGTACCCCGTCGTGCCCTGGCCCCTTCCCAGTGATGGCTCAAGGCTGCCAGGCTGCCCTCCTCGGCAGACCGTTCCCCTTGATGTGACCCCCTGCGACCGGGGTTCCAGCTCCTACCAGGCCCAGACCAAGGTCTGCCACCTAATAACTTCAGGAGCCCTGCTCCGGACCAGTGACCTCTCCCTCTTGGAGAGTCACTTCTTCACCTCCTTCTCCTTCCACTCCTGTTTCACTTCTCCCTCTTTCCCCCACCAACCCCCCATCTGGGCAGCCCTATTTCCTTCAGGCCCCCAATGGTGTGTCTGGTGGGTTCAGTGTAAAGTGTTTCTAGGATTTTGATTGGCTAAGCTGTTAGCAATATCAAAGGACCAGGATCCATAACCAAGGAGGAATGGATACTGTGCAGAAGGGCAGGTTGCACAATACCCTGTGACGACCTGATAGGCCAGGGTGTCACATACCTGCTGGAGTATTAGACGTATTAGAGTAGTGGAAGGATACCTGTCAGAGTATTGGATGTATACCTGCCAGAGTATTAACTTGCTTTATGTACTGTACTGTTCTAAAGGGAGAAGAGAGGTGCAGAATGTGAAAAACTTGACCAGGCTTTGAGTGTAGATGTAGCTCTACAGAGGTGGACTGAGAAAAGAGGGACTTCTACCAGGCAAGCTTTGTGCAAAGGTGCGCATACAGTATTGCCCAGTGGGTAACGGGGACCTTTAGAGAGAAAGGGGTGCCCAGTTGCAGGATATTGGCATGGGGCAGGGGCTCTAAGTGGCCTCTGAAAAGTATCATAAAAGTGGCTGGTAGCTTATCCACAATGAAACATGTTGACCCGGCAGACTTTGTGTAAGGTGTTAAGATCATGTCTGTAACCTTCCTGAAAGAGCTGGTCTATGTTAGAGTGAAACATTGACTTTTTTTTCCAATTGTGCAAAGTTACCTGACTACAAAGAAGTTGTAGTTGTTGAAATCTGTGTGAGACTCTAAAATGTGAATGCAATATGAAGTGGAATCGCACTACGTGTAGCAGAGGATAAAGAGAAGGCCTCTGACCTAGAAATACCAATCCAAAGGGGTAATGCTACAGTGACATTTAAAACTTTGGGCACTCCTTGTCAAAATACTGGTATTTGTGAACTGGTTGAAGATGAAATGATCTCTAAAAAACATAAAGTTAGAGATCCCATTTCCTTTGTATTTTGAGTTAGAGCATCCTGGTTATACCAAGTAGCATCCCCTTTGACAAGTATCACAGCTTGCAAATGCTATTTGTAGCCAGCCAAGATTCTTTCAATTCTTGTTTGAGGGAGTTTCATCCATTCTTCCTTGTAAAAGGCTTTCAGTTCTGGGAGATTCTGGAGTCGTCTTGCATGCACTGCTCTTTTGACTTCTAGCCACTAAGTTTCACAGGGATCTGTGAGGGTCAATGTAAAACCTTCAACTTACTCCTTTTCAGGTAGTCTATTTTGGATTTTAACTTGTGTTTACGATCATTATCCATTTGTAGAAGCCATCCTCTTTTCAACTTAAGCTTTTTTACAGATGGTGTTATGCCTGCATCAAGAATATTTTGAAATTTCATTGAATCCATTATTCTGCTAAATCAACCCAAAGGTTTTTTGTAGTCAAGTGGGGGCTCTGATTTGTCTCTCTTACCATCCTACGACCAGATCCCAAAGGAATTTTGCTTGATCTGAGTGGGAGAATGAAAGGGAAAAGCTTTTAAAGTGACGGTTGTCACTGTAATGACATCATTTTGGAGCAAGACAGACAGACAGAATAAGGCAATTATATACAGTACAGACCAAAAGTTTGGACACACCTTCTCATTCAAAGAGTTTTCTTTATTTTCAGGACTCTGAAAATTGTAGATTCACGTTGAAGGCATCAAAACTATGAATAAAAACATGTGGAATAAAATACTTAAAGTGTGAAACAACTGAAAATATGTCTTATATTCAAGGTTCTTCAAAGTAGCCACCTTTTGCTTTCATTACTACTTTGCACACTCTTAGCATTCTCTTGATGAGCTTCAAGAGGTAGTCATCGGAAATGGTCTTCCAACAGTTTTGAAGGAGTTCCCAGAGATGCTTAGCACTTGTTAACCCTTTTGCCTTCACTCTGCGGTCCAGCTCACCCCAAACCATCTTGATTGGGTTCAGGTCTGATGACTGTGGAAACCAGGTCATCTGGCATAGCACCCCATCACTCTCCTTCTTAGTCAAATAGCCCTTACACAGCCTGGAGGTGTGTTTGGGGTCATTGTCCTGTTGAAAAATAAATGATGGTCCAACTAAACGCAAACCGGAATGGAATAGCATGCTGCTGCAAGATGTTATGGTAGGCATGCTAGTTCTTGATGCTTTCAATTTTGAATAAATCCCCAACAGTGTAAGCAGCAAAGCATCCCCACACCATCACACCTCCTGCTCCATGCTTCACGGTGGGAACCAGCCATGTAGAGTCCATCCGTTCACCTTTTCTACAAAGACACGGTGGTTGGATCCAAAGATCTCAAATTTGGACTCATCAGACCAAAGCACAGATTTCCACTGTTCGAATGTCCATTCCTTGTGTTCTTTAGCCCAAACAAGACTGTTCTGCTTGTTGCCTGTCCTTTGCAATGGTTTCCTAGCAGCTATTTTACCATGAAGGCCTGTTGCACAAAGTCTCCTCTTAACAGTTGTTCTAGAAATGAGAAGGTGTGTCCAAACTTTTGGTCTGTACTGTATATAGATTATGGGATGTATACATGTATCACTTATCAGAATGATTTAATATGGTTTTCTAATATGTCCGCAAAAATATTGTCTTTCCTTGATTTTTTTGGGCAAGCTGTCCAGAAAAAATGAAAAGTCAAGTTGACAATCTTGTCCCCAGAGGTTCAGCAGAAAACACTGTTTAGGTAAATGGATGTCAGAGTGGGACCCCCTCTCTTTTGGCAAAAGCCAAGAGCCACTATGAAGGGCAAAGCTTTAAAACATAATTTAATCTCCTTAGGTACGTAAACTTGGACCCACATCTAAACACCATTTTAGGAAAGATGTTCTTGGTGAGACAATCCTTTTTAGAATTACACTACTACATTGTTACTAGTTCAGAATGGGATTTCAGAGAATTTCATTAAGGCTACTTTCACACTTGCGTTGGACGGCTTCCGTAGCATTGCGTTGTGTGATGGATGCAATGGATGCGTTGCATATAGTGGCACAACGGATGCTATGGATCGTACAAAACAACGGAAGCTTTTTTTTTTCTTCTTTACAGTTTTACCAACAGCAGACTATTGTGAACGATCAGCTGATCGCTATCAATAGCCGGCAGCCGGGCGCTCAGCTAAGCGCTCTCACATGCCAGCGTCCGGGCATGCTGGCGGGCGCTCAGCTGAGCACTCTCACATGCCGGCGGCCGGGCATGCCGGCGGGCAGGTGCTCAGCTGAGCGCTCTCACATGCCTGCGGCCGGGCATGCCGGCGGGTGGGAGCTCAGCTGAGCACTCTCACATACCGGCGGCTGGGCATGCCGGCAGGCGGGCGCTCAGCTGAGCGCTCTCACATGCCGGCGGCCGGGCATGCCAGCGGGTGGGCGAGCGTTCGGCCACCGAGAGACAAAATAAAGTTTGTGATTTAAAAAAAAAAAAAAGAGAGCATGCGCAGTGAAATCCTATGGATTTTGCTGCTCAAAAAAAGTTACATGCTGCGTTTCTTCCGCCCGACGCAGCATCAAAATAATGACGCTGCGTCGTCCAGCGGATGCAACGCTGACACTTGCGTTACAGTGCGTCGTCTATACAAGTCTATGGAGAATAGCGCAGTGCGTTAACGGACTGCGCTATTTTCCATAGTGACAGACTCCGCTGAACGCAAGTGTGAAAGTACCCTAACTCGGATGGTACTAATTTGTCTACTGTGTGTTATATCTGTATTTTGTAAGTAAACCCTTCTATACAGCACCATGGAATCAATGGTGCTTCATAAATAAATATTATTAATAAAAATGGTGTATCTCCTTGAACGTTGTCCTGGATATACTAGTAGCCTCAAATTCACATAGTCTACAGTTGCCTCTAATCTTAAACTGATTGTACAAACAGAATATGAATTTATTCACACACTTTATAGGGGGCCAATGAAATAAAATGTTTTATCTGTTTTAACTTTCAGAAGATATACAAAATATTTAGACTAGAATAAATGTGATCAAAGCTCTAGACAAACCAAATGGAATACGATCGCTGTTATTTGAATCCTGCAGTCGTAATATGACCTCCACCCAGTTTTAATATCAGTCTATAAAAAATTTAAACAATGTTTCTGCCAAAATTAGTTTTATTTTTAATTCACATAACCATCTGCACAGCCTCTTAAATTATTAAGCAATTGACTTGGATGAGAAATTCAGTAAATGACATATAAATTTCACTACATTTATTGCATAAAATGCTAAAATTATTAGCTCTATATGGTATTTTGGAGGGGAAAAAAGCATTTTTTACAAGAAGCAAAGATCAGAACACCTGTGATTTGCCAGATCTCAAAATCAGCATTGAAGTTGAAAAAAGGAACGTGTATGAAATATATTAGCTCATAGCGTTTATTTTGTAATGAGTAACTAGAAATATTTTATATATTGCTGTACATCTATTGCAGACTAATAGTGTAGTAAAACATAATGGTCTTACAATGACCTTACGTAAAGCGCAAGGATTTAGTATGATTTTGTTTGGCAGGTCTCTGGCTTAGAAAGAGTGAATTCCCAAATGCAATATATATTTTCAATTACAGAATATTGGGACTTAATTAAGTACAATGATTCACACTCAACGCCTAATTAATTATTTTGCATTATTAGACAATGTTTTTGTTTTGTTTTTTTTATCCAGGCCTGACGCAAAGTTGTCTGTGTATCCGCTCACCTCTAGTTGGAATCTATGGATATATTTCTTATTCTTTCATTCATAGACAAAGCAGCCATATCTTACTCTTTTTTTACATAAGCTTCACTACATGACAACTTGCATTTTTGTGTCTGTAAGGCCATGTTCATACATTATTATGATCAAAATAGATTCACAGTTCTACATCAAAGTACTCTGAGCCAATAGACACAATTTCAAAAAAATATTTTAAAATTAATATTTTTATTATTCATTAAATTTAAAAAAAAAACATACATAAAAAAGGACAATACTACCAGTGTGGGAGTATATATATAAAGCCAAGGTACATAATCTGAAGAAGGTGACGAAACGCGCATCAGAGGCAGAAAACATACATAGGATACACGAGCCATCAAACACTTTGATGAGTAAGTGCACATTGTTGTGTTGTCTTTAAGGGCAATAAAATATAGTGTTTACGGTAATTTAACCGATTATATCCTTTTTGAAGCTGCTAATTAATAATGCACTTTAATAGGCTTTGTCAAAGCCACTTATAGTTGACAATTGGATACTGAATAGCAGGAATTCTTTTTGAAATGTTAAGGTTTGAATAGCAAGCACTTTCTGCACCTTATATTGTACTACAATTCTGTGTATTTATCATTATTTATTGAATACATTTATAATCAAGTATTTATGTGCACATTTCTGTTTGAATAAATGGATATGAAAAAAACAGGATTAATTCTTGAGGTGACAATTTGTGAATAGGTAGTTTTAGTAGGCACTTTTGCACTTTATAATATAATCCTGTATATTTATTTTTTATTGAATATATTTATCATCAGATAGTCATGTGCACATTAATATATATGTAATCAGTAATAATAGATTATGTACTCTGGCTTTATATGTATACTCCCACACTGGTGGTATTGTCCTTTTTTATGTATATATTTTTTTTAAATTTAATGAATAATAAAAAATAATAATTTTAAAATAATTTTTTGAAATCGTGTCTATTAGTTCCGAGTAGTTTGGTGTAGAACTGTGAATCTATTTTTAGCATAATAATTTATATAGACACATCTATGGTTAAGAGAATTTTGATTACATGTTCACATATTGTATAAATATTGTACCTTTTCTTTTTTTTGTCTTCTTTGGTTATTGCATTCTTGCAACATTTATGCCTTTTTTTCCACATATTTGATGGCACAGATTTAAAGTAGTATTTTTAATACGATTTTTATAGTACAGAAAAGCTGGGATTCTGAACTTAAAAAAGTAACTGCAGTTTCTCACATATGTGTTGTTTTAGGCTCAAACACGCAATAATCAAAGATGAATATTGCATCATATAGTGCCGACAACTGCAGAAAATGTACAGAAAAAAAGATATAGAAAAATGAAACAATTACCCTATGTCTGAAAATGGCTTCAGCATTACATTTTTTATTACTTTTTTATGTTTTAACCCCATCACCCCTGGGCAATTTTCTGTTTTTCATTTTAGTTTTTTGCTCTCCTTGTTCCGTGATCCGTAACTTTTTTATTTTTTTCCATCAATCTAGCCAAATGAGAGCTTATTTTTGCAGAAAAAGTTGTACTTTCGAATGAAACCATTAGCTTGACCATATAGTGCACTGGAAAACTGGAAAAAAAATTCAAAGTGCGGAGAAATTGCAAAAAAAGGGCAAATGCATGTTTCTTTTTGGGGTATTTTATTCACGTATTTAATATATAGTAAAACTGAAATGTCAGTATGATGCCTCAAGTTGGTACAAGTTTGGTGATACCAAACATGTATAGGTTTGTTTTATCTAAGTGGTGAAAATTTTGTCCAAAAAATAAGTTGCACTTTTTGTACCATTTTTCGCGACCCCTGGTGTTCTCATATATTTGGATCTGGATTCCGTGATGGCTTATTTTTTGTGTTTCAAGCCGACGATTTTAATAATACCATTAATGCAAAGATGCGCCATTTTGATCGCCTGTTATGTGTTTGAAATTTTTTTTGCCGCTACACCATGTACTGATCAGAGTAATTGATTTTAGATTTTGATAGATCAGGCATTTCTGAATACAACAACGTTGTTTTATTTTCAATAGGGTGAATGGTGCGGTGATCTGAACTTTTAGGTTTTTTTTTTTAATATTTTTAAAACTTTTTTTCTTTATTTTTTTAGTCCCGCTAGGGGACTTTATGGATCAGCAGTCAGATCGCTGCTGCATTTCTGTTGATCAGAGCTGCATCACTCTGATCAGCAAAAATGCACTGTTCCTTTAGGAGCCACTGCTCTGTCAACTCTTAGAGGAACTACGTCATGATAGCGACGGGACATCACAACCTCGCTACCACGTCATGGGGCCACTGATGGTGGCGAGGAACAGCATGATTCCTGCCACGGCCATTTAAATTGCACTGTCAGCGCAATCTAAGTTGCAAGCAGGTGCTGGTGATTCACAGATCCACTCGCGCTTGTTAGCTCCACATCTATATCAGAAAACTGACTAGCAGCTTCCACAAATGTGAACAGGCGCCAACCAAACAAACAGCATAACTACAAAAGCAAATCCAGTGGCACTCAAAAATATAAGGGTACATTGGCATTGCATTACCAGTACATTATTGGTCGTGAAGGGGTTTATGAAAATATAAATAAATAAGAAAGTTTTTTTATGCCATTTAGATATTGTCAGAAGTAATGATCACTCTCTTGTACAGTTTATAATTACAGGGGCACCAAATATGTTGATTTGTGATGTGCGTAATTTTTTCAAAGAGCACATTAAAAGTGTTAATATTATAATTGTTTTTTTAATTTTTAGCAATTTTATAGGAAGAAAAAAAAATGTGATTTTTATTTTCCCTCTAGAATTCAGGGAAATAGAAATATACTGCTATGTATGGATGTATCGCTAGGTACACAGTGGGGAAACTAAACATTTGATACACTGCCAATTTTGCAAGTTTTTGCACCTACAAAGAATACAGAGGTCTGTAATTTTTAGGGTAAGTACACTTCAACTGAGACAGATAGAATAAAGAAAA
This sequence comes from Anomaloglossus baeobatrachus, assembly GCF_048569485.1. Lineage (NCBI taxonomy): Eukaryota > Metazoa > Chordata > Amphibia > Anura > Aromobatidae > Anomaloglossus > Anomaloglossus baeobatrachus. The sequence goes on from NC_134353.1 coordinate 245,574,875, forward strand.
AAGTTCAGAAAATCACATTATATGATTTTTAAATAATTTGCATTTTATTACATACATTTAGTATTTGATACAATAGAAAAACAGAACTTAATGTTTGGTACAGAAACTATTGTTTGCAATTACAGAGGTCAGATATTTCCTGCAATTCTTGACCAAGTTTTCACACACTGCAGCAGGGATTTTGGCCTACTGCTCTATTCAGATCTTCTCCAGATCTTTCAGGTTTTGGCGCTGCCATTTGGTAACACTGAGTTTCAGCTCCCTCCACAGATTTTCTATTGGGTTCAGGTCTGGAAACTAGCTTGGCACTCCAGGACCATGAAATACTTCTTACAAAGCCACTGCTTAGTTGTATTGGCTAAGTGTTTCAGCTCATTGTTATGCTGGAAGACTCAACCATGACCCATCTTCAGTGCTCTTACTGAAGGAAGCCTATACATGTCCCTATCTATACTCCTTACGATACAGTGCAGTGGTCCCGTTTTCTTTGCATAAAAGCACCTCCAAAGCATGATGACGCCCTCTATATGCTTCATGGTTTGGTTAGGACGGTGTTCTTAGGGTTGTACTTCTCTTCCTTATTTTTCCTCCAAATACGACGAGTGGAGTTGATACCAAAAAGTTCTGTTTTCTTCTCAACTGACCATTTAACATTCTCCCATTTCTCCACTGGATCATCCAGATGGTCATTGTCAAACTTCAAATGGGCCCTGACATGTGCAGACATGAGCAGAAAGTTCTTGTGTGCCTTGTAGGATCCTTGATGGTGTACTGTGTTAATAATGGTAATCTTTGAGACTATGGTCCCAGCTCACTTTGGGTCATTGAACTGTGTAGTTCTGGGCTGATTCCTGAACTTTCTCAGAATCATCCTTACCCCACAAGGCAAGATCTTGCATGGAGCCCCAGACTGTGTAAGATGGACAGTCATCTTGAGTTTCTTCCATTTTCTAATAATTGTGCCAAAAGTTGTTGCCTTATCATTAAGCTGCTTTCCTATTGTCCTGTAGCCAATCACAGGCTTGTGCAGGTCTAAAATGTTGTCCCTGCTGTTGTTGGACAGCTCTTTCTTCTTGGCCATGGTGGAAAGGCTGGAGTGTGATTGAGTGTGTGGACAGGTGTATTTAACACTGGTAATGAGTTCAAACAGGTGCTTTTAATGCAGGTAATGAGTGCAGGTCTCTGAGAGCCAGAATTCTTGCTGGTTGGTAGGTGATCAAATACTTATTTCATGCAATAAAATGCTGATTAATTATTTAAAAATCATAGGATGGGATTTTTTGGGATTTTTTTTTTTTGCATTCTGTCTGTCACAGTTGTAGTGTGCCTACAATAAAATTTATAGACCTCTCCATTGTTTGTAGGTGGGAAAACTTGCAAAACTGGCAGTGTATCAAATACTTATTTTCACCATTATAAGTATAATACTGTTATACATCCAAATTGATTCAGCGATGAAACCAGTTGAACTGAACTAATTTTGTGGTGCTGAAAACTAATATAATACTTAAATTTGCTGATTGTCTCTAATTTTCAAGATTCAGAGGAAGTTGTAATTACTTTTGACACCTTTCATGCAGGCTTATAGAAAAATTGAGTCTTTATTATGTCATCATCATTTTTGCATTGTTAGTAGCCAGTCTTTGACTTCATCTATTTAGTCTATTGAGCCCTCCAAATTCTATCATCTTAGGGTTTACCAATCAAAAAATGCCAACTCAGCTCCAATGACTCCAGTGTAGTCCTAAATACAGTTGATTAACCTCTTCTTTATAAATGCTCTCTGTGTAAGGTATACAGTTTTAACATTTCTTAGTTTAGTTTTTTAGTATATTGACATATTTCTATGTCTGGGGTTTTCAGATGTGCCTCATTTTTGCATTAACTAAGTGATCGTTTTTGCTACATATAAGTCACTTTTGTGTTTCAAAGGTGAAGGTTGACTACCATGATAGGGAAAGCCTACAAACTGTATTTTGGCTGAAGAATAGGAGATTAGGGCAACAGTTGGGCTCCACACATATGCTGTAATAGATGTACAACACATCTTGTCTATGATTAAGTGCGTTTTTTTAGCTTGAAATGCGTATGATGTGTTTATTTTCACTTGTTTTTTAACATGCACCAATAAAGAATCTTTTTTTATCTGAGAAGATTTCGGTATTCATATGAAAAAAAAATTATTTGGATTGTGCTGGACCCTCCATCATCAATTTTTCACAGTCAACTACCCGGAGACCAGTCCGAGGATTATTGTCCGTGCACTGCTTTCACTGCTTGATGGGAATGGTGAACTCCTGAATGGTGAGCTGAAAATATTTTTTTTGTTTGGTTTTTCTACATCACATCTTACCCAGTGGTTGAATGGGAAGAGGCAATTCATGATTTGGAGAGAGCCACAAAGGGAACTAATCAATCTTGTTAGAGATTTTGATCTGACGCTTCCAGGCTAGAGCAGTGGAATCTCGTAGCTCTCAACTGGATTTTTTTTGTTCCGTTACTGTGGTAAAGATCTTATACAATACTTCTTCATAAAAGGCATGCAACAACATTAACAGATTAACACATTTCTAACATTTTTTTCGGGGGAATTGTTTTTACAGTGTATATTTTTTGATAAAAAAATGGCCTTATAATATGAATCTCCTCATCAGTAAGATTATGATGATTCCAAACATGTCAAGTTTTTTATTATTAATTTAGTAGTGGGGAAAAAAAATCTGCAGTTTGCAGAAAAAAACTGGAAGGCTGTGTCAACATTTTCCAAGATCCATAATGTTTAAATTTCTCAGTCGATGGATCTGTGTGACAGCTTATTTCTTGCAAGGTGAAAGGATATCTTAATTGATACTATTTTGGGACAGAAATGAAGTGTTAAGTGGAGTGTTCCAGCATTTTTTTTGGTATTGTAGCAACAAAAAAAAATGTAAATTTGGCGTTCTTGAATTTTTTTATTTACACTGCTTAATGATTGGATTAATTATTTATATTTTGATTGACATTTTCTGAAAACAGTGATACTACATATGTGTATTTTTTATTATTATCTTTTTTTTAAATGGGGCAAAAGGCGGGTGATTTGAACTTTTATATTTTTTTTATTTTTTTGGTCAGATTTTTAAAACATTTCTTTTTATTTTTCACGATTTTTAATAGTCCCTTTAGGAGACTACAACCTACAATCATCCAATTGCTTGTCCTAAATACAGCAATACCATAGCATTGCTGCATATTCTAAAAATCATTAATTCCTTTGAAGCACAGCCACAGCCAGACTTTCAAAGAAACACTGTGATCACAAGCACAGAGGTCTTTAACAGATACCTGCTGTAATAGCAACCCATCTGCAGCTCCCCATTACCTCACGGGTGCCGATGGGTGCTTAGAATGACATGCCCTCATTTTGGCAAGTTTTAAATGCCACTGTCAGAGTTTGACAGAAGAATTTGACAGGTTAACAATTGCTGAAGATTGCTAAAGGCAGGTCCTGGCTGTAATACACAACTATTACCTGAGAAATATGCTCCATAAACCCACTTACAACTTGCGGCGTTCATGTACGGAGTGTCACAAGTATCTCTTGCCGTTCAGAGATTTGTGATGGTTCAGATTTAGTTGTGAGGCTCTTCAAATTAAAAGTGTTTACCTTCTGTTGGTACAGTAAGGGTTAATGTCTTTTTTCCTTTCTGTCTACTCCCAACTAGTTGATCTCAGCTGTAGCCAGATTTTGACTACTCCCCTCCTCTTTAAATACTTCCCTGATCCATCAGCTGATGTCGGCTATAGGTTCATTCTATACGGACCACCCGAGGAGACAGAAAGGTTCTTGGAAGGCTGAAGATTCTGCTATTGGAACCATGTCATGTGATGTCTGGTGTTTGCTACTGTTGGTTGTTTTTCCTCTTGTTGTTCGCCTTGACACATGTTGTCTTATAGCCCTATGTTAGCATGCTATTTTTGTCCCACATACAAGCTAGAGCTCTTAGACTATAGAGATGTAAAAGCAAACTATTTTTACTATAATATTGTTTTAGTGGGTAAAAGCAGCAAAACAAAACTTTATAAATGAGCTATAACTGTAATTGTACTGAACCAGAGAATAAAGCTGCCTTATCAGTTATACCAAATAATGAATAGCATAAAAAATAATCCAGAATAATTGTTTCTTGATTATTCTATCTCCCAAAAATCAGAAAACAAAGAAAAAAAAAATCAATAAATCTTCTGCATCTCAAAACGGTACCATATAAGAATATAAACTGATCCTGCAAAAAAACAAGCTGCGATATGACACTATCAGGCAAAAATATAGAAAAATTATAGCAATGAAATATGGCAATGAAAAATAGATATATATATTTTTTAAACAGGCATTTTTAGTCTATAAAAGTAGCAAAACCTCAAAAATGTATATAAATTTGATATCACTGTAAGTTTACTGACCCAAAGTTTAAAGCCATCTTATTTTTATACTGCACAATGACCAGAATATGAAAATTAAATAAAAAAAAAATGTTTAAACTATTGTGGATTTGTTCATTCTGACTTCCAAAGATTGCAATTAGGGTTGTTTAAGATTTTTCCTATGCCCTGCGCTGAGGATTTATATCAACGTTTCCATCTAAATAAATAAAAAACTGGTACTGACAAAACCCCCTACAGAAAAATCCCTATAATGAGTCAGATGAGGTGTACTTGGCTTATGATTCAATTGTGTCTGTCATTTTAGTCATGCACAAAGCCAGAAAGAGTCCAAATTAACTCTGTTTGCCTCATTATTGATCGATCGGTGTACTGTATGAAACACATATTTTTCAGATTTAGATGGAAACCTCAATGTAAGTGATCACATGAAAGACAGGAAAATTGTGAACCGAGGCTTAAATTATCCAAAATGCTATGAAGAAAAGCTTCATCTCAGACCACAAAAAAAAGAAGTTACCACTTAGGTCTGTTATCTGTTAACAGAAATATAGGGGGTTATAATGTAGCACAAAAGCTCTGGCAAAGCAACTTAGTGGAACCTGAAATAAGTATTTTGAAATATGTGCTCCCAAATTCAAGGATACCCCCTCCTTTAGGCTCCACAGTGTGCCTAAACCATATGTTTGTCACTACTGTATTACGGAGAACTCACTTTATGGGTGCGTGTATCCCAAAATACAAGGTGAGCAAACTGTATTGGGAACTACAATATAGTGAGCACTGCAATGGTGTATTTGCAATTTTCACTTTGCAATATCCACTGCATACTTGTTTATGGAAAACACCCAAGGAGGCAAAATTGGCACTACTCCTCTACATGAATTCCGAGAGGAGTATAATTTCCAAAATGGGGCCACTTGAGTGAATCCTGCTGTGGCAATTATGAAGAAAAATGCCAGTCCTGGGCTGCTAGGGCGCTGTATTCCGTCGCTAATTAAACTCTGGGTACTCATGGGACTTCGAGTGGGGTGCACGACACTTACTGGTTTCTTCTGGCCAGTATCTGTCACCCCGCTGGTGATCCTCATCAAATACAGTCAGTAACACACGCAACACCAGAGCTCATTTAGCCAAACAGTAAATTCACTTTAATCTTCACACAATAATGTATGAATAATGTGTGAAGACATGGCCTTCCTTTGCTTCTACCCTTTCCATGTGGGGTACAACCTCTCAACCTGTCCCCCTCCACATTCTTGGATCTTGTCCTCAAGTTTCAGGGTCTATGTCATCTTCCCTATGACTCTGTTCACCTTTGTATGATTCTGGGCCCTGGCAGCTCTCTAACCATCCGACTCCCTAAGCCCACTGGTCTCTTGTCCTCTCGAGGATATCTCAGAGTTCCCTAACTGGCCCTAGCACTGAGGCCATGTATTCTCATACATGAACCTTATTTTAAATTGAGTCCTCTCGAGACCTCCCAGCCAACCTCTTTCCCATATCTGTCACTACCCTTTTAACCCTTTTTATTTCATCTTGCCGGTATCTCAGCCCAATCCCCAGGTGGCACCTTTGGTAACAGTCCCACCCTACTGAGTTTGAAACCTGTACCCAGCTAACAGCATAACATATCAACATATACATTTAGAAATAGGAATAACACATTGCACTCTGGATAAGCATATACTTTACATTGCAGGGCTCAACCACCTCCTGCTCTTAGGGGCTTTACAAGTCTGCAAATTATTCTAGGTAAATCTGCTCTTTAATTGTCATGAAGGCCATCTTCCCTTCCGAATCCTTTCAAATGAGTTCACTTGTAGGAGTTTCTGCTGTTTTGAAATCTCATGGGCTCCCTTAAAAAGACATGGTGTCCTCAATCTGATCTAGCAAAAATTGCACTCCAAAAGTCAAATTCTGATCTTTCCTTTCTGATCTCTGGTTTATGCACAAACAGTATTTTCTAACCTCATATGGGATATCAGCGTACTCAGGGGAAATTGATCACCAAATTGTCAAATCTATTTTCTCCTGTTAGCCTTGTGAATATGAGAAAATTAAGGCTCAATCAAAATTTTTGTGGTAAAACATAATTCATTTTCACGGCCCAACATTTTACATTTCTGTTCAGCACTAGTAGGCTTCAAATACTAATTCTACCCATACTAAAATTCCTCACGGTGTTTAGTTTCCAAAATGAGATCACTTGTGTGGGTTTCTGCTGTTTTGGTTACTTGGGGGCTGTGCAAATACAACATGGTTGTAATAGTCAAATGGTGGGCTTTCAATTCTGAACCCGTTCATGTGGCCAATAGTTTCTGAGTACAAATTGAATATTCCTGTACTCAGAAGAAATTTCACCACAAATTGTTAGGTGCATTTTCTAATTTTTGCCTTGTGAAATTGAACATTTTAAGGCAAAAGCAACATTTTAGTAAAAAAAAAAAAATGTAATTTTGCATTTTTTTTCTTCTAGTTTGCATTAAATCTTGTGAAGCACCTGAAGGATTAAGGCTATGTGTCCACGTTGCTTTTTACCTTCTTTTTACCTGCTTTTTCAACTGCAGCGTTTAATACCAAAATGGATGTGTTCTGCTTTTCACGCAAAGTCTATGGGAATTTGGGTTTCTTGTCCGCACTATGCTGTTCAAAAAGGTGCCTTTTGTGGCAGAAATTTGGGCAAAAACTCAGCTTTGCAGTTCAAAACTCAAATGGCAAAAACAAATGACATAGACATAGACTTTGCTTGAAAAGCAGAACACATCCATTTTGGCATTAAACGCTGCAGTTGAAAAAGCAGCAAAAAAAGCAGGTAAAAAGCAACGTGGACACATAGCCTAACATACTTTTTAAAAGCGGTTATAAATACATATCAGGGATGAAGTTTTTCTATGTGGATATCTTGGTATATAAGCCTGTCAAAGTCACTTTAAAAGTGAAATGATTCATAAAAAATTAGATTTTAGAATTTTCTTGAAAAAGTTAGGATTTGCATCTAAACCTTTAACCCTTTTAACATACTAATAAAAAAAAACATTCTCAAAAATGATGCTGATGTAAAGTAGACAAGTGGCAAATGTTCAATATTAACCTTTTTGAATGCTCTGGATCTTTCAAGGGCATAAAAATTCAAACTTCTAAAATTGCTAATTTTTCTACATTTTTGTCAATTTTTTAATAATTTCATAAATAAATGCAAATCATATTGACCTAAATTTGTCTTTAACATAAAGTACAATGTGTCCTGAAAGAAAAAACTATTTTAGAATTACCGAGATATGAGGATTCGTTCCAGAGTTATTAACATATAAAGTAATGCATGTCAGATTTGAAAATCTGGAAGGTCAGGAAGGGGAAAATAGGCTTAGCTGTGAAGGTGTTAAAAGGTCAGTCCATGTTCAAGGAATCTTTCAGTTGCACACCATACTATATTTTACAACAAGGAAATAAATAGAGTTAGAATTTTGAATATATATATATATATATATATATATATATATATATATATATATATTTTGCCCTTACATAAATCATTTTTGTTATATTTAAGATGATTCTTTGCAATACTAAATACAACCTAATAGCTATCTGACTGTGATTACATGTTTTACACCTCTGTTTAGCCCTTACTATTACGAGGGGATCTTTGAGGTATCATCTCATCTGGACTGGTCCTGGACTTTGTAATGAAATGCTGTTTTGAAAGCTGTCAGTGAATCGAGAAAACACTATTTGGGTTAGCTGAGGATAATGTCATTTTGTGTATGTTAATCATCAGTTTTCTACCAGAGACATAAATAATTACATCTACACCATTCACATAGAAATAGCTGTTTTCCAGACTTGTATACATTATCACTAGTAGATCTCATTTGGAATATCTTGAGTTGCGGCACACCTCATATTTCTGGGTGGCAGCATATTACAAAATATTTATTTTCTTAAATGTGAGATGTTGGGAAAGTTTAAAAACAACTTCAATATATTGGGAAATATCATTATTTGCAATATCAAATTTCCAAGTAACAGGTACAACGTCCATAAATATAGAACACATATGTATAATGAGAATTATATAAAAACAATAGATATGTGTGAAATTATTTTTGTTTATATATTTTATGAAGCAAAATAATAAAGCAAAGACAGTCTCTCTGATGTGATTTTTTTGTGAGATTGGTACACTGTTTCTAAAAAAAGACTTAAACTAGATCTGTAACCAGATATGCCAATCCATTATTTAAAGGGAATCTGTCAGCAGGTTTTTGTATGTAATCTGAATACAACATGATGCCTGTTTTATCAAGGTCCAAACTGTTGTTATTTGCTACAATTGATTTAGCAGCAGGACTTATCATTTGTATGGACTACAATGTCACATGCAAGGTAGTCCGGCTTGCCCCCTCCTCTGATTGACACCTCTCTGTCAATGTGCAATTTCTACTGAGAGCCTGATGTGGACGGGACAGCTCTTCCAGCCTGCTACATGGCTAAATCTAAAATTTATGATTGTGTCAGAACAGCTGCACCCAGTAATCTAAGTGATACATCGTTGGATTCAGGATATCTTTGCCTACATTATTGTGCTCTTAGATGAGGTAGCAAAAACCTACTGACAGATTCCCTTTAATTGATCTCTAAGACCTGATGAAATTATTATTTTTACTTCGAATATCAATTTAAGAATGGCTGTACATGCCACCCTAAGACCTTATTCTGATGTGAGTGATTTTTCAAGAGTGCACAACATGATCCAAGTGTCATCAGTATATTTCATCCAATGTTCATAAGTATCTGGTCAATTTTTACCATTAGTGTGTTATCAGTGAGTTTCATTGATGAAAAAAATAAATATCAAAGGTACTTCTATTTATTACAATGTTAGCCATGGACAGAACTCGGAATGCAGAGAGCATCTCTGTGCTGTCAAAGATATTCACGGTCCCATAGACTTGTTCAGGTAATTTTGATCCACAACTCCGATCAAAAATGGACATATGCCCATGTTTTTTGAGGACCATGTCGTCCACAAAAATATACACTCATGTGAAAAGTACCATAGAATTTAATAGATTTGTATTTTATCCGTGCAAATCACAGATAAAACTGGTTAGTAAAAATGGACATTAGAATGAAGTCTTAAGGGGGCTTTACATGGTGCGACATCGCTAATGCGGAGTTGTTGGGGTCACGGAATTTGTGACGCACATCCGGCCGCATTAGCGATGTTGCTGCATGTGACACCGATGAGCGATTTTGCATCGTTGCAAAAACGTGCAAAATCGCTCATCGGTGACATGGGGTCCATTCTCGATTATCGTTACTGCAGCAGTAACGATGTAGTTCGTCGCTCCTGCGGCAGCACACATCGCTATGTGTGACGCCGCAGGAACGAAGAACCTCTCCTTACCTGCCTCCCAGCCGCTATGAGGAAGGAAGGAGGTGGGCGTGATGTTCCGGCCACTCATCTCCGCCCCTCCGCTTCTATTGGGCGGCCGCTCAGTGACGTCGCTGTGACGCCGCACGGACCGCCCCCTTAGAAAGGAGGCGGTTCGCCGGTCACAGCGATGTCGCCGGGCAGGTAAGTATGTGTGACGGGTCTGCGCGATGTTGTGCGGCACGGGCAGCGATTTGCCCGTGTCGCACAACAGATGGGGGCGGGTACCCACACTAGCGATATCGGGACCGATATCGCAGCGTGTAAAGCAGCCTTTAGGTAAAGTTTACCTGTTTTGTAACAACACATTCTTTTTAATTGAAGTATATACAGCCATTCTGACATGCATTTAATATATTAGTATGTTAGCCTCATAATGTCTAAAATATCAATTTTTTTATAACTTTGTATTGTAAAATCTAGTGACCCATTAGTATTAATCAGGTAGTGGCCTCTGTGCTGTAGTGTATAAATATATTTTCAGTATTTTCAGTGTTATTTTCAATTTACACAATGTTGTATCAAACTGTCAGTGACTTCATTGGGGCTTACATCTGAAATCCTGAAAAATTAGATTCGGTCATTTGTACTGACAAGGCCATTGACGTCAATGATGCAGCATCTGCCAATTTAAGTGGGCTTCTAAACGCAGTTGACCATGTTTAGATACCTATCTGAAATAGGTATATACTGCTGAAAATGATGTGTGAGAAAACGTATTATGGCTATGTTTGCATCATTAAAGTCAACGGACCTGTCCATGAAATGTCTGAATCCTGTTTTCTATGGCTACAGACATCAGCCACTGACACAAGGATAAAACATTCTTAATCCTAATATATATCCAGTTGATGGAGAATTCATTAACTATTGAGTGAGTGACTTTAAAGATTAAGTAAATACAGAAAGAACATTTTTTTTTAGGAATCAAATTTCAATAAACAAGTATTTTAAATTTGAAGACTAAAATGTGTTTCTGTTTATTTAAGTTTAAGTCAATTTTATCTAAAGGACAAAATATTTTCGAAAACAAGTGCCCTCATAGACCTTGACATAAGCCTAGAGTGACCGACAGCTCACCAGGGTCTGTCTGCAAGTAGGCCACTTTATTTCTTTTTTCTTACAACCAAATCCCAACTCTAAAATAAATAGCAATCCTAATAAGTGTTTAGTTGGATGACTATTTTCCAAGTAAAGTAGCCATTTAAGAACTATGAGAAAAACAGGTATGTTTACACAGGATGTATACAAAATGAATTTTCTGTTATAAAAATCCATATAAAATCCTCTGCAATGAATATTGACAATGTAAATTGACCAATGCAGACCTGAACCAATTTAAGAAAATGTCACTGCTTTGTAACGCATCTTAGGGCTCAACAAGACAAGTGAATATTCTGTTTGTGTGCCGTCCATGTACACACAGAACCATTTTAGCCAGTGTGCATGTTGCACATGGTTTATTTTCAACACAAACTAATGGTCTTCATGGAAAGAAATGTAGCATGTAGTACTTGGGTCTCTTTCATGAACCAGAATAACGCATGCAATGAAGGACAGCTTCGGCACCTATCCATGGCACATTGAACTGATAGTGGAGCTAGTTACTCTCTCAATTTGGGTTCATGACGGAGCTGATTTTCAATTCACCCATCTGAACCCAGACTCAACCACATAGGAAATCCCCAGATGTTTTTTGGATGAGATTTCTGCAATGGAAATATCTCTTTGTGCACTCTTACATCTTTTTGGAGAAGTTGAAATAAACGTAAAAATATGTTGCCATTACTGTTGGGAATTTACTGGCAATATGAAAATGTTATTACTTCGTTATTTGATCACCTTTAAAGGGCCATTCATGTTAGATACCTATTGGCCAAACAATTTTCAGCTTACAGCGATCATTCTCAATTTTCAAGGGTCTAGTCACATGATGTTCTAAAATTTTGAATAATTGGTGCACTCCCTATATAATTGCAGCACAATGCTGATGTTTTCATATGAATTTACTTTTGACTGCTTCTATATAAAGTCCATTGTATTGTGCAGCACAGTGCAATATAATAGAGCATATGGTTTATTTTATATTTCTAGCTCTATGACTTACAGTATATCAGTAAGGAGCATCAGTTCCATCAAAGTTCCTCTTGTTTTTTTGTGCTAAAGGAAACTTTTATTTACAACAGCATAGACATAAGGATACATTCATTTCCACATGGCCAATATAAGGGTATGTACACACGATCAGTGTTTTTTCATGCTTTCAAGCAAATTAAATTTCGCATGAATCCAAGACCTCTGCTCACTTATGTTTTTTCTTGCATTTTTTATGTGTTTTTGTGATTTTTACTTACTGTCTTTATTGAAAACTCACCATGTGTACATGCATTTTAACTACATTACAACACCCTTACGGAAATGAGCGGCGTCAGAAAAAGGTACTTATTCTGATCTGCCTTTTATAAATGGCAGCAAGAAAAAAGCCTGTAGTGCCCCCCAGTGTAGGAAAATCTCCAGGGGTTCAGCTACCAGGGGTAGCTGAGACCCTGGAGATCATGATTTGGGACATTTTTTTACGGTCCCCGGTCACGAGATCAGTGGTATACACCATGTAACCGTGATGATGTTACAGTAAATGACAGTGCTGGTAAAAGATGATTTATCTCCCATCTGTCATGATCAAACATGTCAGATCCCAGGGGGAAATGTACCTAGGATTTCACTATCTTGAGCACCCTCGCTGGCTGCCGGCAGTGTTTTCTCTGGCTGGTCTCCCCGAGATCAGTGATTGTTTTGTCTTGTTGGTCTACTAGGCATTGCTCCCACCTGGCCAGAATCCTACTCCACACTGATGAGGGGCAATACCCTGAAACAGCTGTCTGTGTATGGATACCTGGCCTTGGTATTTCCCTTGTCATATCTTTAAACTTGTCAAAAAGTTGGATATTGACTAAAAGGGCCACCTAATATGGTGGTTATGGTGGTCTCCTAAAAAGAGCCACCCCTTGGCTGGGTTCTTGCCGGAGGGATATCTGGCTGGTTTCTGTGTTGAGACTCCTAACAGAGGCTCCACAGACTTTTTTGATAAACATGTCAGATGGGAGATAAATCTCCTCCCCTGGACCCTCCGATCCCCATTTGTCACCAAAGTGCACCCTCTCACCATCTGTCCCTCTTGATCCTCCAAAATGGCCACTGCACTCTGGCGTGCATGCTGCATTCGTCCTACTCCTCTGAGTTCTGTTGCATATAACATGTCACACGCAACAGAAAAGTCATCCCAAGTCACCCACCATCATCAACCGATCTACCCCATTACCTCCTGCAGTGCAGATCCCCTGTTATCGCTCCTCCTCCTCCCTCTCAATAGATGCTGGCTGCATGCGCAGTTGTGGGGGGATTCTGCTGTATACCTTAAGGGCCCTGCAAATGCAACATCATGCCTGCAATTTATTTAAACTTTTCCAAAATTCAAATGGTGCTCCTTCTGTTCTGAGTCCTACTGTTTGTCCAAACAGAAGTTTTTGACTAAATGTGGGGTATCATCATACTATTAAGAATGTGGTAACAAACTGTAGGATCTATATTTTTCCCTCTTGAAAAAGTGAGAAATTTGGTGCTGAAGCAACATTTTTGTGAGAAAAAAATGAAAATTTTCAATATGACGGCCTAATGTTATCAAATTCTGTGAAGTACATGTGGGTTTAAAATGCTCACTGTACCCCTATATAAAATCCTTGAGAGATCTAGTTTCCAAAAGGGGGTCACTTGTTGGAGGTTTATGCTGTTTAGGTACCCTAGGGGCCCAGCAAATGCAACATGGTACTCACAATCTATTTCGGCCAAATTAGTGTTCCAAAATTCAAATATTGCTCCTTCTGTTCAAAGTCCTCCCATTTGTCCAAACAGAAGTTTCTGACCACATGAGGGGTATTGGCAAATTCAGAAAAAATTGGGTAACAAATTTACGTTTCTGTTTTGCGTTATTTCTTCTAAAAGTGAATAAATTGGGTTTTGAGCAACATTTTTAGGTAAAATGATAATTTTTTTTTCCATTCCACATAGCTTTAGTTCCTGTGAAACACCTGAAGGGTTAATAAACTTTTTGGATGTGGTTTTAAGTACATTGAGGGGTGCAGTTTTTAGAATAGTATCACTTTGGGGTATTTTCTATCACTTCGGCCTCTTAAAGTCACTTCAAATGTGATGTGGTCCCTAAAAAATTGTTTTGTAAATTTTGTTGAAAAAATGGGAAATTGTTGATGAACTTTGAACCCTTCTAACTTCCTAACCCCAAAAAATTTTGTTTCAAAAATTGTGCTGATGTAAAGTAGACATGTGGTAATTGTTATTTATTAACTATTTTGTGTGACATAACTGTCTGGATTAAGGGAATAAAAATTAAAAATGTGAAAATTGCAAAATTTTAAAACTTTTGCTCAAATGTCTGATTTTTTTCACAAATCAAAGCAAAAAAATAACATTCTAAATTTATAACTATCCTGAACTCCAATATGTCATGAAAAAAACAATGTCAGAATCACCGGTGCTCTAGAATTATAACTTATGAAAGTGACAGTGTTCACAATTGCAAGAAATGGCCTGGTCATTAAGTACAAAATTGGCTTCATCCTTAAGGGGCTAAAGGTGTATTTACGGGGCGCAAACACACATAACAGTGCATGTGTTTTTTTTAATCTGCAGATAAACCCCATATAATAAAAGTCAACGCGGAAATTACGTACAGGAGACTGAGCGCTAGAAAAATTGACATGCTGCGGCTCAGAAACCTGCATCACAAGTTAGTTTAGGCAGTGTTAAAAAGAAGCACTGTGGGAAGGAGATTGCTATAAAACTCACCCACTGTGCTTTTACTGTACAACGCAACGTTTTGGACACAGTAGTAAAGTACTGTAGTATTGTAGTGGTACTATCAGTGTTAGTAAACAACTAGTATGGATATAATTAGTCTCTTGTTGCAAGTGCTTAGTATAATACAATTTTTGTAATGCAGTTGCATATTTTTTGCCAGTATTAGAGGCTTATTTTTTTATTAGGGTTCAATTGAGATAGGGGAAGTGGGATGTGCCTTTTCAGTTGTCATTATATTGAATGTGGGGCTTGACTATATAATATGCATACTATGTACATAAAGTATTTGCTATGTTAAAGAGGCTGTCCCAAGTTAGAAACCCTTGTTTATACACTATGTGGGACAGCAACCAGCAACTTAAGTCCTAAATAGAGTTTATTGCTATTAGCCAGAGAGTGAATCCTATCCCCCATTAAATGGATTCTTATTATGTGGTATACTATACATCTCCTGCATCGGCTGAAAAAAAATTATATGGCTGCCAGCAGCTTCCTCCATGGTCAAGAGTCAGCAGGGGTTTCAGCAATCACAACAGAGCAGATCTGCTTATTGTAGGGATGGGCACGTTTAGTAAAGGATTTATCCTTATATAATGTAAGATTTGCTATTGTGTTACCTGTGGATGTATAGATCTTGACAATATTGCTTTCAGTTTTACCATAGAAATATCCCTGCATGTTTTTCAGTACTTTGTAAAGATGCTGTCCAGAACTAGAAGACATGGCCAGATGCACAGATGAAGTCAAACCCTGGCTCATACTAGCCCACATGGGAACAGGACAATGCCCCGGTGGCCCTCTGTGCTGGAGTGAGCCACTTGCTACCCAATATGAGCAGTATTTGGACCTATTAAATTATTCACTATGTGCAGAAAAAAGCAGCATCTCATCATTCACTCAACAAATTACCCAGTGCATAATTACATAGAAGTACAGATAAATATGTGAATTAGACAAGCTCAGCAGTGGACCTCAAGAGTCAGTGTTAGGCCGGTGTCCCACTTGCGATTGCCTTGCGTGTATCTCGCACGAGTTTCACGGTGCATCACCCATCGCGTACTCACACTCTGCTCACACGAGCGGGTCGGCTGCCTGGAGATGCATGCAGACTCCTGTGAGCAGAGTGTGAGTCTGTGATGGGTGATGCACCGCGAAACTCGTGCGAGATACACATGAGGCAATCGCAAGTGGGTCACCGGCCTTACTGGTGGGCCCTTGACAGCTTAAGGGTGCTTTACACACTGCGACAACGCTAGCAATCTCATTAACGATGTGACATGCCAGATCGCATCTGCGATCTGGCGTGTCACATCGCTAACGAGATCGCTAGCGATGTCGCAGCGTGTAAAGCACCCTTTGGTCTGACACTGGTCATGTTATCTGGGCTATTCAAAGGTCACGCTATCGATTCCCAGAAGGACGATATCCGTGAGCCTCCTTTCCCGTGGCCAGAAAGACTACTGATCGGGTTGATGGGCAGTGTCCATTAAATCGATCCACCCAAACTAAGGCTTTATCTCACATAAATTATGCCAATATCTAGAGTATCAGTGGTTTCATGTATCTAGAGTGATTTAGGGAACAAGCTTGTTTGAGCATCATAGACCTGATAGAGACTCAAAACACATTGTGAAATTCTTGCTTATGAACTGCCACGGGACAGATAGCATGTTGAATTGTTTAATCATTCTTTCAATTTGAAGGAATATATTATAAAATGAGAGACCTAGACCTTTACCAGAAACTACCGTATGTTTGGATATTTAATTTGCTTTCATTTGTACCTAAGGTCGCCATAAATGATAGAAATATAAAACTAATTCTAGTTTAAACTATAACAAGAGACATGTTATATTTGCCCTTGATTGCTGCATTTCTTAAAATACCTTAGTGGTTACTTCAGCGTCAGAAAATGAATAGGGATGTAAAAATAGATTTTCTCCGAGAAACAGAACAGTAACTTCAGTAATAGACTATAGTTGCGTGAAGAAAAGAAACTTAATACTTGAGCAGAGGTTTCTAAGTTGCTGGAAAATAGATTTACAAAGCAAACCTGCTAGCGAAACCAGCCGCCACCTGAAACCTAATTTTTTAGAAAGGAAAACCTGTGAAATTTCAGCCCCTAATAAAACCTGACCCAAAGCAGAAGTAGCTGTTTTCTTTTACATGAGTTATTTCCACTTGAGTGTGGAAAGAAAGGTAAACACTGGGCTTTTTTTCTTTCTTTTGCATTTTGAGTAAAATGTGCATGAAGTTTCTTGCAACATTTTATAATAATGCTATGCTTAGTATAGGCATGGGTAAAAAATGCCATAAAACCTGGTATGCACTTCAGCTGCCCTATCCCGGGTACTGCCAAAAAAGCCAAAGTTTAATATAATAAGTTATCAATAACATCAGCATTTCCAAACATCTTAGTTTTGTTTGTCCTTTTTACAGAATGCTCGATTACCTATCCTGAGACTTTTATCAATTCATGACAGCACATACAGAATGTTTTCTAGGTACAAGAACGTATAATGGATCCTTGCTGTATAAATTTATAATTAAATTCATATATTCTCAAAACTGATGTTGAGTCCCTCAGGTGTTAGTGTACTCATTTTATATATCTAAAAGTACTCTTGCCATATTAGATCTCCATATCTATCCACACTATGATCTGGTATCTGCTCTATAATGATCAAAATAAGATTATCAGGATTTTTCTGGTGTTCCTGCGCAAAATGTTTGAGTCACTATGATTAAGTATTCCGTTCCTAATGTTATGCCGATGTTTATTCAAGCAACAGTGCATCGGCTGAATAGTACAGCCAATGTACTAGAGATTACGGCTACATTCTAGAAGATATATGACATAGGCAGAGCTGCAATTCAAATATTGGTTAATGTTGAAACATTCCCCAGCAGTTGGTGATGTAAAGGTGCTGGCCCCATTTTTTAATTATTGTGCAGCAGATGCATTTTGATTGAATTGCCGCATTGAAATACACGTTTTAGATGATTAGATACCACCAGACTGGAGTCCTTAGATATATAACCAGTACATATGCGACTAGGGGCTAGTAGATTTTTAAGGTTCCGGTTCTTCCTGAATATAATGGAGGGGCTCATGGATAATATTTTACCTAGAATAAGATCATTCTTCAGTATAAACCAAAACTTAGATACAGGTTTTTTAATAATATGGTGTCAATTGCTAAAAGTAGTGACTAAGGAGCCGTGTAGTAATCATTAATTTCTTTATTATGGGTAGTTCATTATTTGACCTGATTTTGGACAAGCAATCAGTTTACCTAAGGTATTTAATTTTTTTCACTGCATCACTGAGAAGTGTCTTAGGGTATCCCTTGGCCTGAAATCTTTACTGGCGTAACCTTGATTCTCTACAGAAATCTTCTGCAATTAAAAACACCAATATTGTCTGTAAGGTACATTGTGAATGAATTTCGGGAGATGGACACTGTGGAACCCCCAAATAGCTGTTCACATCCACCTTTTTGAAAAAAAGTGGATGTGATAATTCCTCCTTCTTTATCAGTGGTGATAACAAGGTCCCCCTTTTCCTCCTCCTTTTCCACTATCAGTCACAAGCTGGAAGCACTGCAGCACTGCCATGGTGAAGCGACAACAGGCTCTGCTGAAACTTAGACCATTAGGTGACAAACAACACCCCCCCCCCCCCCCCGTAGAGTTGTTGAAAGATCTAACAGACCGGACAGATCTATGGATGTTGCCACTGAGCCTACAACCAGGCATGATTGTGTATGATAATGGCCATAACCTGGTGGCGGCTCTGAAGCTTGGCAAGCTTTTAAATATACTATGATTGGCCCACAAGCTCAACTTAGTGGTTTAACTATATCTGAAATCTTACCCAATTTGCCTTAGCTATTTGCAAAGATACACTGAGTGTGCACCCATTTCCCAAAGTCAATGCAGCTGCTGCTGCCGGTTTGGCATTGTGGTAGCAGTTTTTGCACATATCACTTAACCGACATAATTGTGATATGCCCACGTGCTGGAACTCAACATTACATATGTTGGCAAGGCTTTTTGAGCAGCATAGGGCAGTAGCTGAATTCCAGCTAGAACATGCCCCTCAGTATGCAGGTAAAATTATGTAAATCAATAATTTATAAAAAGAGCGTGTGGTCCCCCCCCAATTTTGTAACCGTGACATGATAAAGCCAACAGCTGGGGGCTGATATTCTCAGGCTGGGACTGAACATGGTTATTTCCCCCCAGCCTAAAAATAGCTGCCTAGATTTATTATGGCACTTTACCTAGCTCAATCCCGATGAGACTCAGTCTATGAGACCCCCCCCAATCCTGTCAGCGAAAAGAAGTAAACACAAAGAGTAAAAAAATACTTTATTTGAATAAATAACAAAAAAAATCCTTCTTTCACCTCTTTATTAACTCCCAATACACCCAGGTCCGCTGTAATCCACACGAGGTCCCAAGACAACCCCAGCTCTGCTACATACTAAACTCGCTGCGCGTAGGAACAGAACATGACCGCACGATATGGCTTCAGGCAGAGACGGACTGAGCCGCAACTGTGAGCGGTGATGTCACTGAGATTGCATGCTGTCAAACCAAGAGGGTCCCACGGTAACCCACCTATGACCGCAGATTAACTCACCTCAGGTGAACTGATTGAAGTCAGAGACCTCACCACAAGTGAACTCTCTTGACAGAAAATTCGACAAAAATAGAGGTTTTTTGCCAGGCGATACAGATTTGTTGCTGAAATTTATACTGTAAATTCCTCCACCAAATTTGCATCTGCTGGAAAAAAAAATGCATCAGAACGCGATACATAATGATGTGGTATTGATTTGTTTCTTTTGCCAGAAGACGCAGATGTGCTGCAGAAATTTGGTGTATAAATTTAAGCACCAAATCTGAATCCCTTGGCCAAAAGAACATGTTTTTCTGGCAGAAGATGACCCGCATTCCTACAGTCCGGCAGTGGCTTCAAAAGTGAAAGTGTTGCCAGAGTGCAGATTGTGGCTGTGCCCTGCACTGAATGTGAAAGTCACTGCCAGAGTGTTTGTGCACATGTTTAGGACACACTGCGTACTGGACACAGCTTGTCCGTTCCTGCAGGGCCATGAGTGTCCTCCACAGGAGACAGCAGCTGCTCATGCAATGATCAGAGTTCAGGACGCTGCGGTCTTTCGACCTTTTCTCCCTGCAGAGAACACTCGCATCTACGCAGAATAAATTGATATGCTGTGGCTCTAAGAGACGTGTGGCATGTTACTTTATGCTGCGGCGAAAAGAAGCACAGTCTGCATAGGATTTAAATCCTATCTACTGTGCTTCTACTGTAATGCAGTGTTTTAGATGCAGCAGAAACACACTGCGTCCAAAATGCTGCTATTAATGATCATGAGCACATATACCCTCAAAGTGTGGGTGGAGTGCAGGGTGCGACAGTGCCCCAAACTAATGTAGTCACTGTCAAAGTGTGGGAGTAGTGCGGGCCAGGACCATGAAATGTATTCTGCCTACATTTTGAAAATGACAATGACAGCTGGAGTGTAATGTAGCTAAAGGCGGTATATGTGGGGTTTAGATGTTTTCTTTCTTCAGGCCTATATCTCCAGAACAAGCAAAGTCTGTGTTCTAAAAAATAGACCCATGGGCCAACAATTACCATTCTAGTGTAAGTACACAGTCCTTCGCCAGATGCATCTCTTGACAAAAAAAACCCCTCATTTTTGTGCCAGGAAATTCAGGTCTTTAATTAACCCCTCATTACCCTGATTGCCACCACACCAGGGCAATCGAGAAGAGCACGGAGAATCTAATGGCTGCAACAATTTTGGGGCAGCTGCAAACTGCTATTTTTAGGCTGGCTGGGAGGCCCCAATAACCATGAACCCCCCCAGCCTGTAAATACCAGCCCCCAGTTGTTGACTTTATCTTAGTTGTGTATCAAAATTAGGGGGGACAGTGCACTGTTTAAACAAAAAAAATGCTTAAATAATTAAAAAAGCCGCATGTGGTCCCTCTTCTTTTGATTCACAGTCAAGATATTGCATACAGCTGGGGTGCCCCTATAGCCTATAGCCATGGGTTTTATCTGTGCTGGGTATCAATATACAGGGAACCCTATGCTATTTTTTAAATTTATCTATTTACTTTTAAACAACTATAGGGATGCAGACAGTGTGTATGATTTCAACCCATCACAGACGCTGACAGAGCGGGTGGGGGTGCAGTCTGACTGTAGACAATAAGAGACGCTGTGATACCAGTGGGCAGGTAAAGCAGTGACTATTCATGAGGGATAATGAGTGACCCTTGAAGTAACATTACAGCTTCATGGAGACTTGGTAAGTATGTCATGCTTTAACCATTTTGTTTCCTTTTTTAACAGTGATTTCCCTAGCCAATCACAGTCGTGCCAATATTTGACATGGCTGTGATGGGGCCAGGAATGGATGGATTCAGCAAAAACAAACAGTTATGAAACAAATGCGAACATTGCCGACTTTGGAGAAAAGTGTTCGGGTGTCCGAGCCCAAGCCAAAGAGGTCAAGGCTCGTACTGAATCTGAAATTGGCAAACCTTTTCCGAACAGGTTTGCTCATCTCTAGCAATGATCATTCAGGAAAAAAAAAGTTTAAGTTATTAACAGCATAAATGCAGCTTTATCATTGACAAAGTTACAAGTTACAAAGTTATATAACAAGGCTTAACTAGTCTTCATGCACACATATAAAAGGTGAAAAACTACTTCTTTAGTCAAAATTTGATGATACCAACACAAATTTCTATTGATTTTTAAAAGTTTTCAAAATGTGCTAACAGAAGAAAATTAATCTATGCTCCACAGTGAAACAAAAATGTATTCAAAAGTGAAGGTTTATGAAATAAAACAACATAATATAAGGTCACAGAACCGTATACATAGCACAGCACTCAATTTCACTTTAGTGAATGTAGCTGAAACCTTACAATCAAGAAAAGTGTTATATACAATTACATGAAACATAGCCTTGTCTTTATTTCTGCTGTCATAGAAGCAACAGTATAGTTTATATAAAAGTAGAAATGCGTGCCATGTTTCAGGCTGGCGCTCTCTTATTTTTCCATATTTAGAGGTCATCCGATTCCATTTTCTCATGTGACACTCATCCTATAGCATTGCCCTTAGCTGCCTGTAAAATAACTGCAATAATCAGAGAAGTTCAGTCTGATTTTATGGTATAATACAATTAAAATAACATTTTAATGACATATCTTTGTCATCCTAAGACATGTTTTCATTTTCCTGTATTTCTGGGAACAATTACTTTGTGTAAACTGAAAGTAATATGGAACAAAACACAAGGCTATCCAATCACAGAGCATGTTTTATATAAGACAGTGTCATTTATGTGAACAATACTTTTCCGACTTGTAAATAAGATGCTCCATGTCACCCTAGAATGTCTTTGTTATGGTCCATGATACTTGAAGAAAAATGTCAATTTGTAATATTTGAAAAAGGGGCCTACAAAATGATTAAATACAGTAAATTGCTTTTATCTATAAGTTTAAGAAAAATTGAGTAAGTTTGGTAGATGCTGATACAATATGTTTATATGTCTTACTTGGTTCTTGGCAGAAGAATTACTTTGACTTGTTGGAAGTTAGATTGCTTGTAGAATGGATACATTATAATGTGGGTGGCAGGAGGCTAATATCTTGCTTAGCTGGGCTCCTGGGTTCAAATCTGAGAATGCATAGTTTTTGCATTTTTTCTAAAATTGTGGGTAGAGTTGAGCAAATCTCAGACTCGAGACTCAGGTTTCGGGCTCAGAAAATGACCTGCTTTGTGCGAGCCACTGGATGTGTTTGTTCATCATAAATTAGGCTTTCATTCAGCATAAAGAGTTGTTTTGTTCACAGAGAATTTAAAAAATCAAAACAAAAAAAAAAACACCGCCCACCTTGCTCTGAAAATGTTTTGCTATGTGCCTAAAGCAAAACATTTCCGGAGGTGTGTGGGTGGTGGTTTTTTTTTCAAATTAAGTCACTGTGAACAATACAGTTCAGTGCGATGAATTAAAGCCTAATTTGCGACAAACAAACACTTCCAGCAGCGAGGAGAATGCAGGTAATCACTCAGACACAAGCTCAGCGCGATACTCACCACAGGGATTTTTACATAATTTTCTGAGCTCGAATCCCGAGCATCAAACCTGAGGTTTGCTCAACTGTAATTGTGTTTTTTTTTAAATATTCTAAACATTCTAAGAGGACAGCTGGGTTCCTAAGAAAATGATCCCAGAGCAAATTTAAAGTAAGGAAAGTGAAATGTGAGCTTCATTGCACATTGGGTTTTGCTTCGAAATATGGTGCAATGAAAGCAATGGGAAGGCACAAATGAAAAACATATCTGAGCTTTTATTTGTAATTAAAGAGACTACCGTACTGGGCAAAATTATAATAATTTGGCTTTGCTGGTTAAATTCAAATCAGTTGTAAAAAGAGGTAGCAGGTAAGAATGTGCCTCATCATTATTTTAAATTCTAACCTGGGTAAGTCCAATAAACAAATAAAATCCCAAAGGCAATCATAAAAAAACTACAACCTAGGATACGTTTTAGGAAATCTATCATAAACTGGTGTACAAAGGATCCATATGCAACTTCCCCTGAATGAAAGCCAGGAATTCCAGATAAAATCTGTATTTTTGAGTCCCCAAAATATGTATCTATTTACAGCATTAACTCAATACTCATAGCTCCAAAGCAGCCATTATTACAAATTTGGGCCAAACATGGTGTAACTTCCAAAACAAACAAGAGCTTCTCAGTGTATTTTCCTCCAAAATCAAGATATATTTTTAGCAGGAATAGACCAGGATTGAGTTTTAAGCCTATGAATCTAAGAAGAATGTTTTCATTTACTGGCATCCAGCAGGGATTTTAAAACATTAATTTTAAGAAAATATTAAGAAGCTTTAATATTTTCATACAAAGCAAAGCAAGTTACATTACAAAACAAAATAAATCGTGGGCCACCTGGCCGCTAACTAAACATCAGCAGGTTTCCTCATCCCTACAGTACAACAAACAATATTGTCTTCTGTAGGTCAGGACGTGACTCCTTTAGTTTTTTTGTCACAGTTTGCATTAAATACAGACTTTTTAAAGTTAAAAAAGGAGCCTATCAGCTTCATTGGAGCATAATGCAATCCTCTACAAAACCCGTTCTTGTGTAACAGGGGTAAGAGTTCCCATTACCAACATGCCATCTACTTCATAAAAACCTAGGCCAAGATGTAACCACTTATTAAAACTTAGCAAACCAACATTACTCAGAAACCCTGCTCTCCTAGGTAAGAAATATGGTCATATATAGTGTATATAAGTAAAGAAAGAACGTCCAGCTCACCAGTAATAATGATGCCCATCTTGTCCAGAGCACAGACAAAAAATGACTGTAAGGAGAACAGATCCAACTCCATAGATATACAAATCTTCTTTATTGATAAATATTAAAAAATCCAAATAACATCCATATTGGCTTAGAGCAATAAAAAAGAAACAATGCATTTCAAGAATGAATTTAGAATGACCTCAGAGATTAGTTTAAATAGTGAGTAATTTACTTTGAGTACAGCAGTCATTTAATTAACTAGTATGACATCACATTAACCCCTTCACGACCGAGGATGTGCAGGTCATCTTAAATCCTGAAGAGGTAATCACTGCCAGCTGCTGTGGTGAGTCGGCGGTGATCCGCGTTCCACCCACGCCTTTCAACCCCTAACATCGCGCTGTCAAACTGTAACAACGCAATTTAAATGATCGCAGTAGAGAAATTGGTTTTCCCCACCACCATCAGAGGTCCCATGATGCGATCATGAGGAGCCAATTGTTGTCATGGTAGCAACTGGTCATGTTATGACTCCTGTCACTATCATGACATAACTCCTGTTACAGCAGTCAGAGCAGTGACTCTAACAGGAACGCAACATTTCTGCTGATCAAAGCTGTGCAGCTCTAATCTACAGAAATGAATCAGCGATCAGACTGCTGATCCTTATAGTCCCCCAGGGGGGCTAGTAAAATATAATAGAAAAGTAAAAAAAAGTTTTAAAAAAATCCTAAAAGTTCAAATGACTCCCCCATTGAAAAGTAAATGGTTAAAAAAATATACATACATTTGGTATCTCTGAGTTCAGAAATGCCCGATCTATCAAAATATAAAATCAAATAACCTGATTGGTAAATGACGTAAAGGCAAAAAAATTCCAAAAGCCAAAATTACGTTAGCATCTACCAAGGCCAGGCAGGCAGGCAGGGGCGGGAAAAGATAGCAAAACCCGACCCACGTATCCCACTCCTGTTGCACATGTCAATCAAATAGCAGTGCATTGCTATAATTTTACTTGCACATATTTCTGAAATAAAACATTCAATCTCAGAACAAAAGGTATGCTTACATTCAGCATCCTAAAAAAAAGCCGAAGTGAAAAAGCGCAATAGGGTCTTACTCAACTTACATATAAAAGTAAGAAAGAAATGTGCTCACCTTATTGGGTTGTGTGTCACACAATCAGATTCAGAGCATGTAACTAGCTGCTGCAGAGTCCACATGCTTAAAAAACCAACCAATGCAGATTAGGAACAAAGTTGATGTGTAACTATTACTTGTTGTGATCCAGTGACCAAGGAGGATCAGAAAATGAGCAATAACTCGGAAACCCAGAAAATAACCAGAGTGGCTGTAACCTTAATGGACTGCAGACCTAATACTGACACACAACTAGAATTAGCTGTGGGACGAGCCTACGATGACCTAGTCATCTCAACACAGCCGGAGAACTAAATACTCTAGCAGAGAGAAATGTAGAAAAGCTAATCTGCCTCGGAGTAGTCCCCAAAGATATAGATAGCCCCCCACATGTAAAGATTACGGTGATATAGGAAAACATAATACGTAGCTAGAGAACAGAGTCAGCAAAGATGAGGCCCAAAACTATCTGCATAGGAAAGAATAGAAAAGAGCACTGACTGCAGCTGTAAAAACCCTAATAAATACTAGCACGCCTGACATGGAAAAATACTGGGCCTGAACAGGCTCTCCCCCACTATATCAGTACTTTGGTGTTACTGGGATCCAAGAAAAACATTGATATAGAGAGGGGACTGAATATTGTACCAAGCATGACAAAACGCAATACATAACAGAACACAGAGCAAGGTACACAGATACTCCCAGCAGGGAATAATCCAATTCCACCATGAACTTCACATAGGCAAAATCACAAGAAAGTGAAAAAAACCATAAGCAAAGGTGCAAGTCCAACTTATCTGAGAGCAGTTCTGGTAGACACAGAGAACGGGGCTGGTTTCAGGAAGTCCTTAGAACAGGGTTCCCCAACTCCAGTCCTCAAGGCCCACCAACAGTGCATGTTTTCAGGATTTTCTTAGCATTGCACTGCTGTTGGAACCAGCACCTGGGCAGATAATTACATTAACACCTGTGCAATACTAAGGAAATCCTAAAAACCTGCACTGTTGGTGGGCCTTGAGGACTGGAGTTGGGGACCTCTGCCTTAGAACACAGGAAATACAATTGAGCACTGGGAAGGAACAAAAGGAAGCTACATAGTTATCTAGGGCCAAACCAATTGGCCTGATTGCAAATCCTACTCAGCTGTCCAGATCCCACTCAGGAAGTCAGCTGCATTACCAGCACTAACCACAAGAGGGAGCCCCAAACTGGAATCTAATTCAAATGTATTCACAACAATTACTGCTCTGCTAAATCCAGGTTCGGTGGATTTCCTGATGAAGAAGTGGGGAGACACTTTGAAACGCATAGAATGAAACCACCTTCATTCAATTTTTCCTGGATTTATGTAATATATTCAGCAGTGCAGTAATAGTTTCATATTAACTTTGTTCATGATCGACATTCAGTATCCTAGCACTAGTATAGCACTGGCTTTACTTTATATACAATAATCCTGACAGTTGGTTCTCTTTAAAGTTCCACCACACCCTTCTTCTCATGCAACTGCAGGATGGAAGGAATTAATGTGTGAACAGTGACAACTAAATAAGCCTCACTACACGTTTAAATAAGAATAAGGGAAAATCTGCAGACACAAAACATTTATGCATAAACCAATAATACAGCATAATATGTTATATACAATTTAACAGTATGAAATTTTAGATGAAGTGGGGGCCTGGCCAAGGGTTAAAAGTGGGGACCGAACTGCGACCATATTGCACCATCACACAAACATTTAACTTATATTTACAGGAGCTGATTTCAAACTTTTAAACGAGCATAATCAGCTATAAAGCTATCCTGAGCTTGTGTATAAGCCTCCTCACACAAGCTGACAAAGAACGATAGGCTTAAGGCCCAGTCACACTAAGCAACATCGCTAGCAACATCGCTGCTAACGAACAACTTTTGTGAGGTTGCTAGCGATGTTGCTGTGTGTGACATCCAGCAACAACCTGGCCCCTGCTGTGAGGTTGTTGGTTGTTGCTGAATGTCCTGGGCCATTTTTTAGTTGTTGCTGTCCCGCTGTGAAGCACAGATCGCTGTGTGTGACAGCGAGACAGCAACAACTAAATGTGAAGGCAGCAGGAGCCGGCTTCTGCGGAGGCTGGTAACCAATGTAAACATCGGGTAACCAAGAAGCCCTGTCCTTGGTTACCCGATATTTACCTTTGTTACCAGCCTCCGCCGCTCTCACTGTCAGTGCCGGCTCCTCCTCTGTGCACATGTAGCTGCAGCACACATCGGGTTAATTAACCTGATGTGTGCTGTAACTAGGAGAGCAAGGAGCCAGCGCTAAGCAGTGTGCGCTGCTCCCTGCTCTCTGCACATGTAGCTGCAGCACACATCAGGTAATTAACCCGATGTGTGCTGTACTAGGAGAGCAGGGAGCCAGCGTTAAGCGGTGTGCGCTGCTCCCTGCTCTGTGCACATTTAGCTGCAGCACACATCGGGTAATTAACCCGATGTGTGCTGTAACTAGGAGAGCAGGGAGCCAGCGCTCAGTGTGCGCTGCTCCCTGCTCTCTGCACGTGTAGCTGCGTGAGCTGGTAACCAAGGTAAATATCGGGTTGGTTACCCGATATTTACCTTAGTTACCAAGCGCAGCATCTTCCACGCGGCGCTGGGGGCTGGTCACTGGTTGCTGGTGAGGTCACCAGCAACTTGTGTAGCGACGCTCCAGCGATCCCTGCCAGGTCAGGTTGCTGGTGGGATCGCTGGAGCGTTGCAGTCTGACATCTCACCAGCAACCTCCTAGCAACTTACCAGCGATCCCTATCATTGTTGGGATCGCTGGTAAGTTGCGTAGTGTGACTGGACCTTTAGAATCATCACTAATAGATCATTCTCTCTCCATACAAATCATGTTATCAGCAGTACATCTTCTGTTTACCCTGGGCGATGTGTTGCCAAGAACAAGGGTCCTGATTCATTAAGATCAGCATTGTGCATTCACTCAATTCATTAAAAGGTGTACATCAATTAAAGTGAATCAGTCAGCATGTGTATGGTATTTAATCTGAAGACAGCATGCTGTAAGAGTTAAAATAGAGAATTCAGCTGCACCCAGTAATTAAGTGATATATTATCGGATTCAGGATCTATTTGCCTACATCATGCCACTTTCAGATGAGATAAAAAAAACCTGCTGGCCGGTTCCCCTTAATGAATTTAGAATCTTACAAGTCCCGTTTGCCTCCATATATCCACACACAACAACCAAATATACAGTGTGTCCACCCATATCCTGTCCACCGTCATTCACTTGAGAACGGTGGCAGCTATAGTAATAGAAGTGGTGTCTAGGTATAGTAAAGTAGCCATGTGAAATGAAACTACCTATAGTGCCACCTGGAGGAAAACAATGGAGTTAGCATTTTTATCTCGAAAACGGAACGAGATAGAGAAGAAATGTGAATTAAAAAAATGTAGGGCATCATCAATTCAATACGAATCGACACCTTGCATACAGAAATGCTATGATATGAAACATATGACCCCCTAAAACATTGAATGCTGGTCACGCATATAGCACTCATTTAACTTTGATGCTCAAAGTGGCCACTGTCAGCTGAAATGCACATCTGGACTCTGAACAGCATACTGTATATTGTTGCATGTTCTGCAATATGGTAGGTGACACGTTTGCACAAGCAACAGTAATACGTCATCGTAGGTCCTGCAATGTTGGTGGAGGGGTCTCATACACCTGCTGTTTGATGTGACCTCACAGTAAGAAGTCCAATTGGGTCAGGTCAGGTGAGCGTGGAGGCCACTCCAGGCAGCCACCCTACCCAATGACTTGTAGGAAGGCCTCCATGAGGTATCACTTCATGTCCGCAGCCTTGTGAGTTTTACACGTTATAATCATAGCATTTCTGTATGCAAGGTGTTGATTCGTATTGAATTCATGATGCTCTACAACTTTTTAATTCACTTTTTTTCTCTATCTCGTTCTGTTTTTGAGATAACAATGCTAACTCCATTGTTTTCCACCAGGTGGCGCTATAGGTGGTTTCATTGTGTAGCGCATGGATACTTTACTATACCTAGATACCACTTCTATGCCTATAGCTGCCGCCGTTCTCAAGTTAATGGCGGTGGACAGGATATGGGAGGACATGCTGTATATATAAACACACATCATATATATATATATATATATATATATATATATATTAATATATATATATATATATATATATTTATATATATATATATATATTAATATATTAATATATATATATATATATATATATATATATATATATATATTAATATATATATATATATATATATATATATATATATATATATATATATATATATATATTAATATATATATATATATATATATATATACATATATATATATATATATATATTAATATATATATATATATATATATATATATATATATATACATATACACACAGCATATATACACACACACACAGTATATCACAAAAGTGAGTATACCCCTCACATTTTTTACAAATATTTAATTACCACATTTTTCGCTTTATAAGACGCACCGGATTATAAGACGCACCCCAAATTTAGACATGAAAAAAGAAAAATGGGGTCCATCTTATAATTCGGTGTTCTCTGGTACCGTGTTCTGGCAGTAGTGGTGGTGAAGCGGGGTCACAGGAGGCAGAGGTTGTGCTGGCAGGCACGGCGTGTCAGTGGCAGCGGGTTCTGTGGTGGCAGGTGCGGTGGCGTCCGTGGTGGCAGGTGCGGTGGCGTCCGAGGTGGCAGGTACGGTGGCTTCCATGGTGGCAGGTGCAGTGGCATCCGCGGTGGCAGGCGCGGTGGCGTCCGTGGTGGCAGGAGCTGCGGGGTCCATGGTGGTGGCAGCAGATGGATCTCTCATCCAAGAGCTCCATCTGCGCACGCGCCCGCTCCCGGCGCCATCATTTGAAACTGGGACCGCGGACAAACTGGGTAACCTGCTGCACAGCCACCCGCCCCGCAAGCACAGAGTGGCAGCCAGCAGGCTGCCCATCCACCCTGCGTGCAAGCAGCCGGGTACCTGTGCTTGCATGCGTGCGGGTGGCAGCCGAGTACCTGTGCCTGTGTGCGGGAAGCAGCCGAGTGCCTGTGTGAGGGTAGCAGCCGGGTGCCTGTCGGTGCCGGCTGCCTCCCGCACACAGGCACCCGGCTGCCACCCGTACAGGCACCCGACTGCCACCCGCATGCAAGCACAGGTACTCGTCCGCTTGCACATAGCCACGGGCACCCAGCCGTCTGATCGCCGCAAAGACAGGACTCCCAGGTAAAGCTATATTTGGATTTTAAGACGCACCCCCCATTTTCCTCCCAAATTTTTGGGAGGAAAAGTGCATATTATAATCCAAAAAATACGGTATATCTTTTCATAGGACAACAGTGAAGATGTGACACTTTGATACAATGTAAAGTAGTCAGTGTACAGCTTGTTTAACAGTGTAAATTCGGAGTGCCCTCTAAAAACCTCCAAACACGGTCATTAATGTCAAAACCACTGGCAACAAAAGTAAGTACACCCCTAAGTAATAATGGCCAAATTGTGCCCACAATGTCAATAGTTTGTGGCCACCATTATTTTCAAGAACTGTTGGACATTTTTAAGTGACTTACACAAATCAAATTGCACATTGTTCAAATTTGACATGAAATTAGGAAATTCAACTCAATTTTGATTTATGTCAAATCAATTTGATCATCTCTTCATCATACACAAATTTATATAGAAGACTAGCTGCAGTACCTGGTGTTGCCCAGGATAATACCTAAGTGTCTCTCTGTCTCTCTCCCTCTCCCTCTCTCCTACTCTCTCACTCTCTGTCTGTTTCCTTCTCTGACTCTCTGTCTCCCTCTCTCTGTCTCCCTCTCTGTCTGCTTCCCTCTCTTTGTACCTCTGTCTGTCTACCTCTCTGCCTCTGTTTGCCTCTCTCTCTCTCTGTCTCTCACTGTATCTCTGTCTTTGTGTGTCTCTGACTTTGTGTGTCTCTGACTTTGTGTGTCTCTGTGTGTCTGTGTCTCTGTGTGGTGTCTGTCACTGTATCTCTGTCTCTGTGTGTCTCTGTCTCTATGTCTGTGTGTCTTTGTGTGTATGTGTCTCTGTGTGTCTCTGTGTGTCTCTGTCTTTGTGTGTCTCTATCTCTGTTTCTGTCTTTGTGTATCACTGTCTCTGTCTCTGTGTGTATTTCTGTGTGTCTGTGTCTCTGTGTGTGTCTGTGTGTGTCTGTGTGTCTCTGTGTGTGCCTCTGTGTGTGTGTGTGTGTCTGTGTGTGTGTGTGTGTGTGTCTGTCTCTCCATGTGTGTGTCTGTCTCTCTGTGTCTGTGACTCTGTGTGTGTCTCTGTGTGTTTCTGTCTCTATTTGTCTCTCTGTGTCTTTGTCTCTGTGTATCTTTGTCTCTGTATCAGTCACTGTGTGTCTCTGTATCTGTGTGTGTCTGTCTCTGTGTTTATCTGTGTGTTTTTTTTTTGTTTTTTTTTAAACTTTGAATTTTTATTGAGATTTTCAATTTACGTTTTTCATACATAAAATAAAACATAAAATTCAGAATTCTTATCGAACCTAGACAAACAGTGACAGGACAGGTGAGGAGGGTTAGGAGGGGAGAGGAGAAATAGGAGGGAAGAGGGAAGGGTTTCAAGAGTCCATGCTCCTTCCATAGGACCCATAGGCCTCAGTCTCACAGATCCTCCTGTCCCGCAAAGTAGTCCCATGGTGCCCACACGGCCTGGAAACGGTCAACTGTGTCATGCAATAGTGCCGTGAGATGTTCCATGCGTCTAACGTCCAGTAATCTATACTTGAGGCTCTGGAGTGAGGGTGTCCCTGGCTGCCTCCAATTCTTTGCAATTAAGCATCTGGCCGCCGTAAGGATGTGGGACAAAAGCTTAGAGGCCGTTTTTCCCAATCCCCCATTCCCAAGACCCAGAACATAGATCAGGGGATCAAGATCAACCTCTATATATAGTACTTTATGGATCAACCCTCTAACCCGCTCCCAGAAGGGGACCATCCCTGGACAGGACCAGAATATGTGCAGAATGGTGCTCCTGCCTCCCCCGCATCTCCAGCAACAAGCCGGTATGGAGGGGTCTATGCCATGAAGGAAATCTGGAGTGTGGTACCAAAATAGCAAAATTTTATAGATATTTTCCTTATATAGTGTGCATATTGACGTCTTGGCAGCGTTTCCCCAGATTGCTGCCCATTCCTGAGGAAGTATCCGCCTTCCCAATAGAGACTCCCATTTCCGCATGTATGGAAAAGACCCCTCGGGCCCCTCCCGTGACTCAGAAAGCAAAATGTAAATTTCCGAAATTAGTCCCTTAGTATCAGTGCCCCTTCTGCAAATTTTCTCAAAATCTGTGGGAATCGAGGCCCCTGCCCTGCCAAACAAGGAGCCAGCCAAGTCTCTGATCTGCAGATATTGGAAAAACTCTCGATTAGAGAGAGAGAGAATTTATCTCTAAGGTACTCAAAGGAATGGATCTGCATTGTACTTCCATCTATAATGTCTGCAAATCTGAATAGACCTGCCTTGAGCCAGGGGTGCACCATGTCCGACTCCAGACTGCTTGGGAGCAAGGGTTGGTATATGAAGGACACCAGAGGGGAGCAGGGGGATGCCAAATGAAATCTTCTAATGCAAAATGCCCAGAGATCCCTAGTGAACTGCATCGGTCCAAGAAGAGGGGGGGGCGAATCACACCGGGCCGGGGGCCACAGGAGCGTGTTTGGATGTATAGGCGCCAGCCAAAGTTTTTCAATCTCAGTCCACCTGTTGTATGCCCAAAGGGACACCAAACAGGGGATCCTCCTAAGATGGGCCGCCCAATAGTATTTTAGGATGTCCGGGACAGAAAGCCCCCCCCTGTTTCTCCGAGCCATCAACACCTCCCTGGCCACCCTATGACGTTTGTTACACCAAATAAATCTAAGGATAGCCGCCTGAAGGGACTTCAGCTCCTTTATTGGTACCTTAACTGGGAGGGTTTCAAAGAAATATAATAATTTTGGGAGCAAGCTCATTTTAACCGCCTCAATGCGCCCCATCCACGAAAGAGGGAGGGGCAACCACTTGCTCAAAAGATTTCTCAGCTCTCGGAAAAGGGGGGGGAAGTTAAGGTTATAGAGGGAATCATAAGTAGATGTGAGGTTAACCCCCAGGTACTTGACCGCATCTGTCTTCCAACGAAACTTAAAATTCAAACGCAGGTAATCCAGGGCCACCGGGTCGAGATTCAAGGGCATTGCCTCCGTTTTGCTAGAGTTGATCTTATACCCCGAAAGGCTCCCGTACCTACCCAAGGTGCACATTAAAATTGGAAGGGACACATGGATGTTAGTAAGTGTAATGAGCACATCGTCGGCAAAAAGCGAGATTTTAAACGGTTTATTCCTGACCAGGACCCCCGAGATGTCTGGGTTGCTCCTGACCGAGGCCGCGAGGGGCTCTATGCATAGCACAAAAAGGAGGGGGGACAGGGGGCACCCCTGCCTGGTGCCATTGGAGATGAGAAAAGGCTTAGAGATGTGGAGGGGGAGTTTGATAGAGGCCGTAGGAGCGCTATACAGGGACTTCAAGGCCCGCATAAAGCCACCCGAGATCCCAAAGACCTCCAGTGTCTTGAAGAGAAAAGGCCACTATCTGTGTGTTTATCTGTGTTGGTTTTTCTGTGTCTGTCTCTGTGTGTCTGTCTCTGTGTGTCTCTTTTTCTGTCTCTGTGTGTCTTTGTGTCTCTGTTTCTGTGTGTCTGTGTTTATGTCTCTGTGTGTCTGTGTCTCTGTGTATGTCTGTTTGAGTATCTCTGTGTGTCTCCATCTCTATGTGTCTCTGTGTGTCTCTGTTTCTGTGTGTCTCTGTTTCTGTGTGTATCAGTCTGTGTGTGTCTCTGTATAAGTCTCTGTGTGTCTCTGTTTCTGTGTGTATCAGTCTGTGTGTGTCTCTGTATAAGTCTATGTGTGTCACTGTCTCTTTGTGTGTCTCTGTGTGTGTCTGTCTCTGTCTGTCTCTGCCTCTGTGTGTGTGTCTGTCTCTCCACCGACATCATATTAACTGACACATAAGCTGTCTTATACTAAGAATGTCCTTCGTTGCATATAACAACCAATCACAGCTCCTATTAATGACCTGTAGCTCCCAACCACATTATTTTAACATAAGCAGGTTTTTCGGTGAATAACTGTAAAGCGCGGGATTAAATGTTCCCCTCAAAACATAGTCTATGATGTTCCCTTAGTCAAATAAAGCATCTGTACAAAATTTCGTGACTGTCAATGTGACGGTACGGATTCCATTAGCGGACACACACACACACACACAAACACACACACACACATACATACACACATACACGTACATACACACAGCTTTATATATTGAATTAGCAGGAATTATTTCAATGAAAAGTGTTGCCTTCTCAAACCAGGAATGTAATAACTGATGATTTCATCTCCTTCTAGACCTTTTGCTGCTGACTGTTCAATTTTGAGCCTCATTGAACCCTTCTACCGCATGATTAAAGAAAACATAAATTGTGTATTGATGGGTTTTCCTGTCTCCACATCAGTTATTATTGGTGAGAAGCCTAGAATACTTGTTGTAAATCGATGGGTTTTCCTTTCTCTGCATCAGTTATTATTGGTGAAAAGCCTAAATTACTAATTTTATATTGATGGGTTTTCCTTTCTATAAATCATTTAATCATTTATTAGTGGTGAAAAAAACAAATTACTGCTCAGAAAACCAGAATGTTTTTAGTAACTAAATCTGCACACTGATTGTTGACTGGATGAATACAAATATAGATGAGCGAACCGGCCGTGGTTCGGCTCGAGTTCGGTTCGCCGACGGAGGTCTCGTATGAGTTCGGTTCGGCGAACCACTCGAACCGCATAGGAAACAAGGGGAGGCAATCACAAGCACATAAAAACACCTAGAAAACACACTCAAAGGTGTCCAAAAGGTGACAAACAACTCACAACACAACACAAACACATGGGAAAGTGACAAGGACATATACTCATGCGAAAACAAAACAGCTTAACGAGGAAAAAGAGGACGAGACACAGATATAGGCGTGGCATGCCCTTCTAAAATCATGTATAACACAGCAAGGGGACTCCAAGCAGAGTCTTCCTTTTTTCCAAAAATTGGGCCCCACAGACACCCACCCCTTCAGTAGCAGCACTTGTGCCCCAGTTGCAAACTGGACAGGTAGATTTGCATCAAGCACATTCAAAAATACGCCAGCCTTAACTGTCCCCAGGATGGCACGGGGGTAGGTAGCAAAGTCTTTGCTGATCCCAGATCTGTTCACCTTAAATCATTTTTAGAAACACTTTAAGCAAGGGGTTACTCCAAGCGGAGTCTCCCTTTTTTCCAAAAATTGGGCCACACAGACACCCACCCCATAAGTGGCAGCACTTGTGCCCTAGTTGTACACTTCACAGGTAGATTTGCATCAACAACATTCAAAATTACGCCATTCTTAACCCTTCTCAGGATGACCCCGGGGTAGGTAGCAAAGTCTTTGCTGAACCATGACTTGTTCATCTTGGCTCCTTTTTAAAAACACAGCAAGCAAGGGTTACTCCAAGCGGAGTCTCCCTTTTTTCCAAAAATTGGGCCACACATACACCCACCCCATCAGTGGCAGCACTTGTGCCCTACTTGTACACTTCACAGGTAGATTTGAATCAACAACATTCAAAATACACAAGCATTTACTGTCCCCAGGATGACACAGGGGTAGTAAATTCCTTGTGGATCCATGACTTGTTCATTTTGATGAACGTTAGTCTGTCCAAATTGTCACTGGACAGACGCGTAAGTTTATGTGTCAGCACACACCCAGCAGCACTGAAGACACTTTCAGAGACAACGCTGGCAGCTGGACATGACAAGATCTCCAAGGCGTAAGTGGAGAGCTCTGGCCATTTTTCAAGATTTGAAGCCCAAAATGAGCAAGGCTCCAGTTGCAAAGTCATGGCATCGATGTTCATTTGGAGATACTCCTGTATCATCCTCTCAGCCGTTGACTATGTGTCAGACTTGTTGTCTTTGGTGGCCTTGCAAAGGATGGTCTAAAAAAATTATGAAAAGATTCAATAAAATTGCTGTTACCAGCACCAGATACTATACGATGCTGCTGGTACAGTTAGACTGTTAAAGATGACGAGACCGTCCCATGTTTGTCGAGTTACAACTGGGAGATTCACTCCCTGCACCACGGGTGTTTTGTGGAAAAGCAGAGTTAAGATTGAGTAACAGCTTTTGCTGATACTCCTGCATATGTGCGTCCCTTTCTATGGCTGAAATTATGTCACAAAATTTGGACTTGTACCGGGGATCTAATAGTGTGGCAAGCCAGTAGTCATCATCACTTCTAATTTTGACAATATGAGGGTCATGTTGAAGGTAGTGCAGGAAGAAGGCACTCATGTGTCTTGCGCAGCCATGGGGACCAAGTCCACGCTGTGGTTGTGGCATAGAGGTGCTAACCGTTCTTTCTTCCTCTGACATCTCCCCCCAACCTCTTTCAACTGAAATTTGACCAAGGTCTCCCTCATCCGCTGAGTCTTCCATGTCCATGGACAGTTCGTCCTCTAGTTCTTCATGTTCTCATGCACCTTCCTCAACATTTTGCCTGCTACCATGCGCCCTTGTTGATCCCTGTCCCCCATGGTCCCATGCCTGCCGCATTGGTGATGATGAACATCTGGACCTTGGTGATGTTGTTGTCCTTTGCGCCTATGACTCCTCCTGTACTTCCTCCCCTTCCTGTTGTCCCACCCCCTGGCTCCGAATAGTGTTTAGCATGTGCTCCAGCATGTAAATGAATGGAATTGTCATGCTGATAATGGCAATGTCAGCGCTAAACATATTCGTCACCATGTCGAAACTTGTCAGAAGGGTGCATAGGTCCTTGATCTGAGACCACTCCATCAGGGTGATCTGCCCCACCTCTGCATCTCGTTGGCCCAGACTATATGTCATGATGTATTGCACCAGGGCTCGGTGGTGCTGCCACAGTCGCTGTAACATGTGGAGAGTCGAATTCCAGAGTGTCGGCACATCGCATTTCAGGCGATGAACCAGCATGCCGAAAGACTTCTGGAGTGATGCAAGTCACCCAGCTGCGGCGGTTGAACGGCGGAAGTGAGCAGACAGTTTTCGTGCCCTGGTCAGAAGGCTATCTAGGCCGGCATAGTGTGTTAAAAATTGCTGGACAACAAGGTTCAACACGTAAGCCATACAAGGCACGTGTGTCACCTTGCCCAGGCGAAGGGCCGCACCCATGTTTGTAGCATTGTCGCACATGCTGGTGGCCTGACCAGGCAAGACTTGTGCAGCAGACCCTTCACCATCTATCACCATAGTTACCCAGTGTCCAGTCAGCGACATGCAACGTCCCTGTCCATGCTTACTGGTCCAAGTATCTGTGGTGAAATGCACACGTTCACGCACAGAGTTTCCAAAGGAAGCGGTGATGTTGTGCGCGATATGCTGGTGTAGCGCAGGCACACCTTTCTTAGAGAAGTAATGGCGACTGGGCATCTGGTACTGGGGCACAGCGACAGACATAAGGTCTCTAAAATCCTGTGTGTCCACCAGGTCGAAAGGCAGCATTTCGGTAGCCAAAACCTTACAGAGGGATAAAGTCAACCTCTTAGCTTTGTCATGAGTCGCAGGAAATGGCCTTTTATTTGTCCACATCTGAGGGACAGAGATCTGGCTGCTGTGTGTAGATGGTGGTGAGTAAGGTGTCCCTGGAAAAATGCAGGTTTGTGAGGAAAGTGCAGGCGGAGACATGATGTTGCCTTCATCCAACGTTGGTGCTATTGATGTCTGAGAGCTGTACACATGCACTTGTTTCCCCTTCCAAACCAACTGACGACCTACGAAGCAAAATGCCTGTTGCGGTTACAGTGGTGGAAGTTGTGCGTGGAAAACCAGGTGTGACAGCTGTCCCCACAGTCCTAGAAGATGAAGAGCGTGCGGATGCACTGGAAAGGGCAGGCGGTGGATGGTCTGCTCCGCTAGGCCGCATTGCAGCACGGTGAGCTTCCCACTGGGACATATGATATTTATTCATGTGACGATTCATGGAAGAAGTTGTCAAACTGCTGAGGTTTTTTCCTCTACTAACAGATTCCCGACAAATTTTACAGATCACATGATTTGGGCGATCCTTTGCAAGGTCAAAAAAGGACCAGGCTAGGCAAGGCTTAGAGGGCATGCGACCTGCTGAGCCCCCCCGACTAGTGCTCAGAGGAAGAGTGGTGGCTGAGGATGCAGTTGTAGACGTGCTACCAGTACCGCTCCTCTGTCCAGGAAGGCGCAAGGTAACTTCGTCGTCAGTTGCATCCTCCTCCACTGCCTCTGTTGACCTCCTCGAGTGCCTGACTGTGGGTTGACAGTAGGTGGGATCTAGAACTTCCTCATCAATTGTTGTGTTTGCACCCCCCTCACCCTCAGACCGAGCCTCTTCCTGCCCTGACCGAATATTTAAGTTGTCATCCCAATCTGGTATCTGCGTCTCATCGTCATCAGTATGTTCCTCATTGTCTATAACAACAGGTGTTACAGTTAGTGAATAAGGGACAACATTATGCTCAGAAATTTGTTCCTCATGGCCTGAATCTGAGTCACAAAGGTTCTGGGCATCACTGCAGACCATTTCCTGGTCTGTACTCACTGTAGCTTGGGAGCAGACCTCTGATTCCCATGCTATAGTGTGACTGAACAGCTCTGCAGACTCAGCCATCTCTGCTCCACCATACTGTGCAGGGCACATGGAGACTTGAGAGCTGGGAGAAAGCAAGTGAGATTGGGATGACAACTCAGAGGACTGGTGTTTTTTGGATGCGGTAGTTGAGGTGGAGGAGAGGGCACTTGTTGGACCACTTGAGATCCATTCAAGCATTTTCTTTTTTTGGGCAACATCTACCTTTGTTCCAGTTGTTCGTGTTCGTAAAAAAGGGAGCACATCCGATTGTCCACGAAAAGTAGTAGACATCTTACTTTTGCTGGTAGATGTCCTATCTTCAGCAGATGTTAATGGAGCTTTGCTACCTTCTTCACGGACACAAACTTTTTTCCTTTTTCAACGCGCCTGTTCCCCTTTTCACCAGCATCTGTCATTTTGCCACTCATTTTGCTAGCGACAAGAATGTCCACTTAAAATGTGGTAGTAAAAATTGAGAGGTGGTGTAGATTGCAGCGGTGGTCTACCTTTATTGACAGCAGAATAAACAACAATAACTATCACGGACAATGAAACTATGGCCCTTAAAATGGCAGCACAGTTTGCTAGTATAATAGCTTAGTAAAAGTGAGCTTGATTGTGCAATGCAGAGGTGCTGCAAATAGATTTGCACCAGTGGGACACTAATGGAAGTCCAACTGCCACTTTTAGGATGCCACTAACTTTCCTCAGTGTTTGCTAGTATAATGGCTTAGTAACAATGAGCTTGAATGTGCAATTCAGAGGTGCTGCAAATAGATTTGCACCAGTGGGATGCTAATGGAAGTCCAACTGCCACTTTTAGGATGCCACTAAATTTCCTCAGTGTTTGCTAGTATAATGGCTTTGTAACAATGAGCTTGAGTGTGCAATGCAGAGGTGCTGCAAATAGATTTGCACCAGTGGGACACTAATGGAAGTCCAACAGCCACTTTTAGGATGCCACTAACTTTTCTCAGTGTTTGCTAATATAATGGCTTAGTAACAATGAGCTTGAGTGTGCAAAGGGCAGGAGGATACAGTGGCCGGTTGTGAGTCAGTGGACAGGGAAGGAAGCCTCACTTTCTATCCCTCCTAATGGTGAAATGCAGCATGGAACTCCCTGACCTTAGCTACACAGGTGCTCTTATCTGTAGCTGTTTATACCTCTTTCCACGGACCTGACTGTCACCTATGGCTCTGAGCCTGCTGGAATTAGCCCTTACAAGGACTGATAGAAACTTCTATCCCTATTCTATATAGCGCTGTGTGTAGAGCGTACATAGCAGTATCAGAGACAGGAGCTGCCCCAGCGGTGACTGACACCCAGACGCAGAAGGCAGATAATGGCGTCCAGACGGGAAAATGGCCGTTTTTATAATGCAAGGGCATGTGACATGGACAGCCTATGACACATGCCCTTGCTTGTCTGTCAAAAGTCCACTTAGCTGTGTGTGTGTCTAGGATTGGCTGACATGCTGGCCCGCCCCACTACACGCACGCTTAGGGAAGGAAGGAAGATCAGGAAAAAAAAAAAAGGCGATCGCAGCATCAGTGATCTTAACGCGCTGTTCCCGCACACTATACACTGAAATTTCATAATAGTGTGAGTCACAGAGTGACTTACACTATTACAGCGGAAAGCCAGCTAGTAATTAGCTTGGATTTTTGCTGCTAGAACCGTTCTCGAACGTAACTAGAACTATCGAGCTTTAGCAAAAAGCTCGAGTTCTAGTTCGATCTAGAACAGCCCCCAAAATCACTCGAACCGCGAACTGGCAAAACTTGAACCACGAACTGCGCTCAACTCTAAATACAAACTCTAGAGAAGGTTATCCCATCACAATTTTTGACTCATACCTGGCTACTTAGGAGCCACTTTTTTCACAAATTGCCACCCAAAGTGATTTGTTATAACCTGGCCTCTTATTTTGTAACACGAAACAATCATCTTTTGGTAGTTAACCAATTATTGTAGAGTAGCTTCACATGTTTGCCATTAACTATTTCTTCAACAAGGTTTTATCAACTTTGCTGTTTCTAAATATGATAAACAAATATTCAACCCCTCTCACAGTTCAATAAAAGGTTTGTCTAATTGTGCAAATGCTATTTAGGACATAGTAGCATTAAGGGGGAAACTATTTATTACAATGTCTCCAGGAAAATGAGCATTCTTGGCAATATAAGCTAATCATGTATAGACCAGCAGCACCCGCAGGGATCATTTGTGAACAATAAAAGGACGGTACCTTTATTAAATAATAGTTTGTCAGAAATTCAGACTGGCCATACTGCTATATTCTGGCAGTTCAGATAGTAGTTGCAGTGAATGGAATTGATACCTTTACACATTTAACTAACAATATCAGCTATAATTATAGTGTAGTTTGCTTTATCCCCTTAACGACCGCGGGCAATAATATTATGTCCTAGCCATCATAGTGTTACTGCCCGCGGTCTGCTGCCGGCAGCTTGCCGTGATCGGCGCACATCTCAGCTGATTTTCACAGCTGAGATGTGTGCCTGCCAGGTACGAGCAGAGTCGTTATCTGCTTGTGCCGTTTAACCCCTTAAATGGCGCTGTCAATACGTGACATCGCTATTATAATGGCATTGACGGTAAACATTTACTCACCGGCCGATACCGGAAGTCACGTGACGTGATCACGTGACTTACGGTGGTTGTCATGGTAGCACAGGTTAATTTGATTTGCACTACTTTTGGTTTCACCCGGCCCGAAGCTGGGTGAGGCAGAAAATGAGCATATCTGCTGTTTACAGCTGTATAGCTGTGATCAGCAGACAGGGCAGAGTGATCGGATTGTTGATCCATCCCCCCTAGGGGGACTAGTAAAATAAAAAAAAAGTTAAAAAAAGTCTTAAAATTTTTTTAAAAAAACCTACAAGTTCAAATCACCCCCCTTTCACACCATTGAAAATTAAAGGATTAAAAAAATAAAAAATCTACACACATTTGGTATCACCGCGTTCAGAAATGCCCGATCTATCAAAATATAAAATCAATTAATCTGATCAATAAACGGCGTAGTGGCAAATAATTCCAAATGTTCAAATTTCATTTTTTGGTCATCACAAATTTTGCGCAAAATGCAACAACAGGCGATCAAAATGTAGCATGTGCGCAAAAATGGTACAGTTCAAAACGGCAGCCTGAGACGCAAAAAATAAGCTGTCATAGAGCCATAGATCCTGAAAAATGAGAACACTACAGGTCACGGAGTATGGCGTAAAACGTGCGCCACTTTTTTCAGACAAACTTCTGATTTTGTTTACCCCTTATATAAAAGTAAACCTATACATGTTTGGTGTCTACAAACTCACACTGACTTGTGGCATCACACCCACACATCAGTTTTACCATATAGTGAACACAGTGAATAAAATATCTCAAAAACTATAGTGCTATCGCACTTTCTTTGCAATTTTTCCGCATTTGGATTTTTTTTGCCGTTTTCCAGTACACTATATGGTTAAACCTATGGTTTCATTTAAATTTAATTTAAAAGTACAGCTCGTTCTGCAAAAAATGAGCACTCACATGACCATATTGACTGAAAAATCTCTCGGAAGAAGAATGGCGAAAGAAAAACGGAAAGCGAAAAATCGGCCAGTCGTAAAGGGGTTTTAAAACTAGTGCTGTACCACTCTTCTTTGTGAGGGGGCATTGTGGAGTAAGAGGTGCCTGATTCATTAAGAGGTGTATTGTCAGGCTAGCACTAGGTAATGCTGCCACTTAGGCAGGAAAACTATACCTGAGTGTAATACTATGGAAGCCCACCAGAGGTCGTCAAAATAAATATAAAAGTAGTCAATCAGAAAAGGGTAAATGGCGAGATGTCACTTCTGAACCAGGGAGCAAAACTAGACACAGTCAAGAACAGAGCAGAGGTTGCATGCCGGGAGACAAACTTGACTATGGGGAGATAAGGTATGCACACCAGTGACTATGGAAGGGGAATACATGGAATAGCAGAAACTGCTGTGTGAATACTGACATGAAAAATTCAATAGCTATTTGTAAGAATGAAATGTGAAAAATGGAACCTGCATTACTGCCATGAATATATGAATAAAGAGAAATTTAGCTACTGAATTGATCAATGCAGAAGAGCCCCAACACTACGCCAAAGTATTTCTCTACGTTGGGGTCCCTAGCTTGTGTGTGTCCTCTCATGCAGTTAAAAAACTTACCGTGTATGGGACGCTGAGACCCAGGCTATATATGCGTATAATGT
Organism: Anomaloglossus baeobatrachus; assembly: GCF_048569485.1. Taxonomy (NCBI): domain Eukaryota; kingdom Metazoa; phylum Chordata; class Amphibia; order Anura; family Aromobatidae; genus Anomaloglossus; species Anomaloglossus baeobatrachus. The sequence continues at coordinate 245,618,137 of NC_134353.1, forward strand.
GGATTGGCAATAGGTGTGTATGGGGAGGGTTCACAAACGAAAAACTTCTAACATTAAGGAATAACGTTTGGAACTCCATTCTATGTCTGAACTGGGTGCAAAAAACCTAAAAAACATCACTATGGGGAGATAAGGTATGCACACCAGTGACTATGGAAGGGGAATACATGGAATAGCAGAAACTGCTGTGTGAATACTGACATGAAAAATTCAATAGCTATTTGTAAGAATGAAATGTGAAAAATGGAACCTGCATTACTGCCATGAATATATGAATAAAGAGAAATTTAGCTACTGAATTGATCAATGCAGAAGAGCCCCAACACTACGCCAAAGTATTTCTCTACGTTGGGGTCCCTAGCTTGTGTGTGTCCTCTCATGCAGTTAAAAAACTTACCGTGTATGGGACGCTGAGACCCAGGCTATATATGCGTATAATGTGGATTGGCAATAGGTGTGTATGGGGAGGGTTCACAAACGAAAAACTACTAACATTAAGGAATAACGTTTGGAACTCCATTCTATGTCTGAACTGGGTGCAAAAAACCTAAAAAACATCACTATGGGGAGATAAGGTATGCACACCAGTGACTATGGAAGGGGAATACATGGAATAGCAGAAACTGCTGTGTGAATACTGACATGAAAAATTCAATAGCTATTTGTAAGAATGAAATGTGAAAAATGGAACCTGCATTACTGCCATGAATATATGAATAATGTTAGTAGTTTTTCGTTTGTGAACCCTCCCCATACACACCTATTGCCAATCCACATTATACGCATATATAGCCTGGGTCTCAGCGTCCCATACACGGTAAGTTTTTTAACTGCATGAGAGGACACACACAAGCTAGGGACCCCAACGTAGAGAAATACTTTGGCGTAGTGTTGGGGCTCTTCTGCATTGATCAATTCAGTAGCTAAATTTCTCTTTATTCATATATTCATGGCAGTAATGCAGGTTCCATTTTTCACATTTCATTCTTACAAATAGCTATTGAATTTTTCATGTCAGTATTCACACAGCAGTTTCTGCTATTCCATGTATTCCCCTTCCATAGTCACTGGTGTGCATACCTTATCTCCCCATAGTGATGTTTTTTAGGTTTTTTGCACCCAGTTCAGACATAGAATGGAGTTCCAAACGTTATTCCTTAATGGGAGACAAACTTGGACTGCTGCAGCCAGTGGCTTGCTGTGATATCACATTAACAGTGCAGCTGCTTCTCTTCTGCTCTGTTGAGGGGTGCAATGCAGACATCACATTGATTGACACTTAGCTCAGGCTAAATGCGTCAGGGAGCCAATTGTCAATCAACAATTTATAATTACACCACTATTGATACGCAGAAAGCATGTGCGATTCCAAGCAATCAGACATGCTATCACACAGGGTGGGGGGTATACTCTGACTGTAACCAATCACAGGCACTGGGACTGCCAGTGGGCGTGGGAAACAGTGAATATGCATGAGAGGAATGAGTTGCCCCCGAGGTAGTGTTACTGCCGCATGGGAGACTCAGCCTGCTTTTATCCCCCTACGCCTTTCTACCACCACTTTAATACTCATGATTCGAGTCCCCAAAGATATATATGGAGATCAATGTCTTGGCAGATATTCAGGATTAATTTTTGTCTCAAACTGGCTTTTCTTAAAATATGTTTGGACCCGCCAGTCACTAATATCTGCGGATTCGCCCATCACTAATCATAAACTTAAAAAGATTATTGAAAATGAACATGCAAAACTGCTATGGGACCTCCAAATTAAGGCTGACAAAGTCTTAAAACAAAATAATCGCAACCTTAAAATTGTGAAAAAACATGGAAGTAAGGATTGTCGAAGTCGCAATACCAGGCGACAATGACAATGAGAAGCAACTGGAAAAAAATGACAAGATATGAAAATTTAAAAATCAAACTGAAAGACTTTGGCACAAACTAGTAAAAGTATTATTATTATTATTATTTGCTGTTTGTTACTGTTGTTTATCCATAATAATTATTAGTTAATTATTATTATCGGTATTATTATAATGTTGCATCACTACTGGACTGCTTTTATTAATAGGCAGAACTGCTATGTGTCACGCTCCCCGGGTCCCGACGTCGTTTCTCACTCACCGCTCCTGTCCCCGGGTCTCCTGCCTCCAGCCACACGTCCTCCTCGGCACCGCTCCCTGCTCTGGCCTCCGGCACCCGGGCGTCACGCATGTGCATTAGGGCGCGCGCGCGGTCACTGACTTCCTCTTAAAGGCCCTGCACTCCCTAAACAGGATATTACATCAGTCAGGGTCAGGTATATTAGGAGCTCCCTGCCTGGAGGGCGTCGCCTGTTCGTCGTGTTTCTGTAAGCTAGGTGTTCAGGTCTCCTAGTGCCTTGCCTCGCTCTAACCCTGTGTCTTCCACAGAGCCAGCCCTGCCACCTTAACCTGGTCCTGACTGCGGATTGCCCAGGAAGTCCTCCGGTGACTGTCGGCTGTGAATCCCATCATCTGCCTTCAGCCTGAACCTGTCTCCGATCCCCGACTTCACCTGGTGACCTCTGCCCTCACGTCCAGCAGGATCCAGATCTCGCCTGATGTTTCTACCTGGTACCTGAACCTGGTCTCCGTCATCTGCATTGCCTCCAGGAACTCTGTGACTCTAGAGACATCTTGCTACCAGTCCCCTGAAGGACGCTGACCCAGTACCATTAGTGCTCCGGCAACCGTGCACCTAGGCCCTCTAGTGGGGTGACCGGACAGTCCCTGTATAGGGGTTAGCTCTGTGTTGCCTCACTGGGGGAGTCCGGTGCACGGCCCAGAGGATCCACCACCCGGGCATCACAGAACGAACAGGCCAAGTCCCCAGGAGAGAAGCAAGGAGGATCAAGACGTCTCTTGTCCGCATGTTTCTTCATTCGTGCAGCAGCATGTCCCAGGGAGGTCTTGACTGAGGCCCATATAGCGGAGAAGTCTCTGGCCAGGGCATCTGCTGCAGGTACATCGGAAGCTGGAGAGACTGGTAACGGCACAGAAGGCTGAAGACCATAGACAACATGGAAGGGAGAACTGGAGGTGGATTCGCTGACCTGGTGGTTATGAGAGAATTCAGCCCAAGGAAGGAGTGTGGACCAGTTGTCCTGGTGAACATTGACGTAGTGACGAAGGAAGGTGGTCATGATCTGGTTGACTCGTTCCACTTGTCCGTTTGACTGAGGGTGGTAGGCAGAGGAAAAGTCCAGAGACACCCCCAGGTGTTCACAGAGAGCCCTCCAGAAGCGTAAGGAGAATGTGGGTACTCCTCTGATTCGTGCCTTTCTGTCCCGGTTGCGGGGAGGGGGGCCTGGGGGGGGGGTACTGTCACGCTCCCCGGGTCCCGACGTCGTTTCTCACTCACCGCTCCTGTCCCCGGGTCTCCTGCCTCCAGCCACACGTCCTCCTCGGCACCGCTCCCTGCTCTGGCCTCCGGCACCCGGGCGTCACGCATGTGCATTAGGGCGCGCGCGCGGTCACTGACTTCCTCTTAAAGGCCCTGCACTCCCTAAACAGGATATTACATCAGTCAGGGTCAGGTATATTAGGAGCTCCCTGCCTGGAGGGCGTCGCCTGTTCGTCGTGTTTCTGTAAGCTAGGTGTTCAGGTCTCCTAGTGCCTTGCCTCGCTCTAACCCTGTGTCTTCCACAGAGCCAGCCCTGCCACCTTAACCTGGTCCTGACTGCGGATTGCCCAGGAAGTCCTCCGGTGACTGTCGGCTGTGAATCCCATCATCTGCCTTCAGCCTGAACCTGTCTCCGATCCCCGACTTCACCTGGTGACCTCTGCCCTCACGTCCAGCAGGATCCAGATCTCGCCTGATGTTTCTACCTGGTACCTGAACCTGGTCTCCGTCATCTGCATTGCCTCCAGGAACTCTGTGACTCTAGAGACATCTTGCTACCAGTCCCCTGAAGGACGCTGACCCAGTACCATTAGTGCTCCGGCAACCGTGCACCTAGGCCCTCTAGTGGGGTGACCGGACAGTCCCTGTATAGGGGTTAGCTCTGTGTTGCCTCACTGGGGGAGTCCGGTGCACGGCCCAGAGGATCCACCACCCGGGCATCACACTATGAATGAAATTTCCTCAAATGACTTGTTAGGCACAAATTGTTTATGTAATACGTGGATGCCAGAAGTATGTGATGAGATGTCACATTTGCAAACCAGACAATTCAGGGGTTCAAATCCAAAATGTGATGAAATTGCCATTTGAAGAAGAAAAAGAAACATAGAGCATGTACCATGGCTATGGTAATCATGTTATAGTGGTGGACAATGAAATACAGAAGACCTTGTAAATCCAGCTTACAATCTCAATATATTGGAAGAATGAATACAGAGGCTTCAATCTAGGAGTGCTTCTACAAGGAGGGTCAATAACGGGTAATAAAGCAAACATAGGGCCCGGGTGTCCAATATGTCATTAAAAGTACACTTGTAAACATGTGGGAACGACAGACTTATGACATCAAGTATTGATGGAGGTTGACCCCTTTCCGTGATGGCCAATTATCATTTTTGCCTTTTAGTTTTATCTCCCCTTCTTTCAAGTGCTATAACTTTTATTTTATTTTTCCATCCACATAGATGTATGAGGGTTTTATTTTATAATGTACAGAAAAATATAGTGAAATTGCAAAAAAACTCAATACTGATATTTTGGGAAGTTCCGATTGTCTAGTAAAAATTACTTGACAAGATAATAGACTAGGTCAGGGATCTCAGACACGCAGCCAGTGCATGCAGCCCCTGAGGCAAATTCTTGCAGCCTGCAGGCACATAGCCCCCTTACCGATTGTGACCTGCTGCAGGGACCTGCCACAGTCAGCGCTTTATTTCAGATGAATGTATGCTGGCGCAGCGCAGAAAAGGTCTCTGCACAACTATATCAATAGCAGCCACCAGCCAATCAGAGGCCAGCAACTAATGTCACCATTTTCCGAGACCTGTAATGTTTTCATTTTTTGGTCTATAGAGCTGTGTGAGGGCTTGTTTTTTGAGGAGTGAGCATATGATTTTATTTATACCACTTTGGTAAAGATAGAACATTTTGATTGCGTCTTATTTCATATTTGGGGTAATAAGCCCTGCAATATTTCTGTTTTGAATTTATTTCATGTTTACGATGTTTATCAATCAGGATAATTCATTTTCTACTTTAGATAGATTGGACTTTCATTGATGCAGTGATACCATATATGTGCATTTTTTTTACCGTAAGATTTTTTTTAACTTTTTATATTTTAATTAAACAAAAGGGAGGCATTTGATTTTTATATTTATTTTGTCCCTTAAGGATTGGAATCAGAAATCGCCAGACTTGACTTTACAATATGCAGCAATCTATATATATAATTGCCTTATTCTGTCTGTCTGTCTGTCTATCTGTCTGTCTGTCTGTCTTGCTCCAAAATTGTGTCCTTACAGTGACAACCGTCGGATTGGCCGCTGGGCTCGGCCTGGCCCCGCCCCTCCACATGGATTGGCCGCTCAGCTAGACCATGCCCCCCGCATGGATTAACCGTTTGGCCAGGCCCGCCCCCCGCACGCGATGCCCGCTAGGCCACGCCCCTGCACGCGATACCCGCTAGGCCATGCCCCCCGCGATGCCCGCTAGGCCACGCCCCCACATGTGATGCCTGCTAGGCCACGCCCCCACGCAATGCCCACTAGGCCACGCCCCCACGCGGTGCCCGCTAGGCCACGCCCCCGCTCGCGATGCCCACTAGGCCATGCCCCCTCACGCGATGCCCGCTAGGCCACGCCCCCGCACGCGATGCCCACTAGGCCATGCCCCCCGCACACGTTGAGCACTTGTACACTACCCCCCAGGACTACTCCTCCCATTATACTCCTCTTTCCCCAGGACTACTCCTCCCATTATACTCCTCCTATTATACTCCTCTCTGAGGGGTTCGCAGCATGGGGGATGGAGCACGATGGGGAGTGCAGCATGGGGGATGGACCACGATGGGGGGTGCAGCATGGGGGGTGGACCACGATGGGGGGGTGCGCAGAATGGGGGGATAAAACACGATGGGGGGTGTGCAGCATGGGGGATGGAGCACGATGGGGGGTGCAGCATGGGGGTTGGACCACGATGGGGGGTGCCCAGAATGCGGGGATGAAACACGATGGGGGGTGCACAGAGCACGATGCATAGAGCACGATAGAGGGTGCGCAGCATGGGGGATGGAGCACGATGGGGGGTGCGCAGCATGGGGGATGGAGCACGATGGGGGGTGCGCAGCATGGGGGATGGAGCACAATGGGGGTGTGCAGCATGGGGGATGGAGCACGATGGGGGGTGCACACCTCCCCCCAAAACACACACACACCGCCACGCACGCACCGCACAACACACCACACACATACTGGGAACCACAAACACCGCCCTACACAGACACCCACACACACAAACAACGCCGCACACACACAACACACAAACACCGCGGCACACACAAATATACGCACATACCGCACAACACACACACTGCACAAAACATACCTCCCCCAAAACACACACGCACTCCACACCCACACAAACCGCCCAACACACACAGCACCACATACACACAACGCTACAGACACACAGCGCTCCACAAACAACGCAACACACACAACGCAACACACATACAACACCGCTCTCACACACCCCCACACCCAGACAACACCCAGAACATTTACAGCGCACTACACAAACACTTGGCAACTACACACAACAACATGTATATATATATATCTATATACATATATATAACAAAAATCATACATTAACTACACAGTACGTAAATTCTAGAATACCCGATGCGTAGAATCGGGCCACCTTCTAGTACTTTAATATTCATGTATAAACTGTAGTAAAATTCACAGTCACCTTTGAAGACCAATCACAACTGGATTTCAATTGTCAGAGTGATTGTAGTCATGGGGGTTTTCAGCAGAGAAGCGGAAAATACCAACCCTTCAGTGCTTGTGACTGTCACAGGGTAGGGGGCGATGGGCTTTTGGAACATATTGCAAATGTTGCTGTAAATACTGGGAGAGGTTTATCACAGTAACAGCTACTCTCCACCTGCCACTATTAGAGGCAGATCCTAGCTGTGTCACAGCTTTCATCTTCTGTTTGAGAAAGGCTCGTGCTCAAGCCGAAACGCGTTATATTGTGACGCCTGTACATGGAACTGTACAATTAAATATTAGTCTTCATAAAGAATACAAGGAGTGCCGGTCTTTTTCTTCATTTATCTTTTGGATATAGGGAATAGAGATGAGCGAACCGGTCCCGGTTCGGCTCGAGGCCGGTTAGCCGAACGGGGGTCCCGTTCGAGTTCGGTTCGTCGAACGTTCGACGAACCGAACTCGAACGTATAGGCTATAATGGGAGGCAATCACAAACACATAAAAATGCATTATAAATGTACACAAACAGTTAATAAACATTGCCATAACACTTACCGGTCCTCGCGATCCCTTCTGCACTCTGTCTCCTGCCGCTATTCCATCCGATGATCGCTGAATCCTCCCGGTGACCTGCACTGCCAGCAGAGAAGCAGGACCTATCGTGACGTCAAAATAGCCATGTGACCAGTCACGTGGCTATTATCTCATTGGCTACAGACTGGTCACATGACTATGACACGTCATGTAGGACCTGCGAGTGCATCTCTCCGGTACACGGTGCACATATGTGTATCGCCGTGTACCGGCGACATGCTCTAGCACACGGTCGACTCCCCGTTCCGTTAGGGACCGGCTGACACAGCCGGTCATTAACGGAGATCACCGTTGCCATAGCAACGCAGTTAGCGGTGACGTCACCGCTAACCGCGGCTCCGGGAGCACCGTTGCTATGGTAACGCGTCTGTCAGCGTTACCGCTAGCAGCCAGCAGTGATCACTCACGGAGTGAAGGCTGCACGCTGCTTCCCGATTGTAGTGAGCATTGTAGTTAGGATGGAGGTTCCCCAGCCCCAAGTGATGCCCCTCACTACAATCGTCACTACTACTACACTAGAAAGAAAGAAGACAGAAGAGCAGGATCGTGGAGGGCTGACAGGGGTAATAAAGATGGAGTCTCTAATGTGTCTGTGTATTTATTTCTATTAAAGTATTTTTTCTCTGTGTGGTGTCTTTTTTTAACCCTTTATTGGAGATTCTTAATGGCCGGGTCAAACGTGCCTGACATTAAGAATCTCTGGCTTAATACTGGCTGGTAAAACAAAGCCAGTATTAACTCATGATTACCCAACAAGCCACCCGGCTCCAGGGCTGTTGGAAGAGTTGGATACAGCGCCAGATGATGGCGCTTCTATGAGAGCGCCATTTTCTGGGACGGCTGCGGACTGAAATCCGCAGCAGAGGCGCCCACAAACCTCGGGCTAACCTGTGCTGCGGATTCCAATCCCCAGCTGCCTAGTTGTACCCGGCTGGACACAAAAATAGGGCGAAGCCCACGTCATTTGTTTTTTAATTATTTCATGAAATAAGTGAAATAATTAAAAAAAACGGGATTCCCTATATTTTTGGTTCCCAGCCGGGTACAAATAGGCAACTGGGGGTTGGAGGCAGCCCGTGGCTGCCAGCTGTACCTGGCTAGCATACAAAAATATGGCGAAGCCCACGTCATTTTTTTGGTGGGCAAAAAACTTCTGCATACAGTCCTGGATGGAGTATGCTGAGCCTTGTAGTTCTGCAGCTGCTGTCTGCTCTTCTCCATACAGACAGACAGCAGCTGCAGAACTACAAGGCTCAGCATACTCCATCCAGGACTGTATGCAGAAGTTTTTTGCCCCCTGAAAAAATTATGTGGCTTCGCCATATTTTTGTATGCTAGCCAGGTACAGCAGGCAGGTACGGCTGCCCCCAACCCCCAGTTGCCTATTTGTACCCGGCTGGGAACCAAAAATAAAGGGAAGCCCTTTTTTTATTATTTCATGAATTTCATGAAATAATTAGAAAACAAATGACGTAGGCTTTGCCCCATTTTTGTGTCCAGCCAGGTACAACTAGGCAGCTGGGATTGGAATCCGCACCACCGGTTGGCCTGAGCTTTCTGGGCCCCACTGCTGCGAATTGCAGTCTGCAGCCACCTCAGAAAATGGCATTTTCATAGAAGCGCCATCTTCTGGCGCTGTATCCAACTCTTCCAGCACCAGCCTGCTATACCTGGCTAGCATACAAAAATATGGCGAAGCTCACGTCCTTTTTTTGTAGCTTTTTGGCAAAAAAAAAAAAAAATGCTTCCCTGGATTTTCCATTGCCAGTGAAGGTAACACCAAGCAGTGGGGGTTAGCAGCCAGTAGCTGCTTGGATTACCCTTAGCTAGCAATACAAAAAATGCAGTGGGAGCTAACATATATTTTTTTTAATTATTTATTTAAATAACTAAAAATAAAATGGGCTTCCCTGTATTTTGATTGCTGGACATCACAGTGCTGTAAAAATAAATCTTTAAAAAAATGACGTAGCGCTCCGCGGTATTTTTGATTCTCAGCGCAGATAAAGCAGACAGCTATGGGTTGCCACCCCCATCTGCCTGCCGTTACCTTGGTTGGCAATCAAAATACAGGGAAGCCCATTAATTTTTTCTATTTAAAAAATAGTTAAAAAAAAAAAATTACGTTGGGTCCCCCCATTTTTGATAGCCAGCTAGGGTAAAGCAGACGGCTGTAGCCTGAAAACCACAGCTGGCAGCTTTACCGTGGTTGGGGATCCAATGTGGAGGTCCCCTCAGGCTCTTTTTTATAATTATTTTATAAATATTAATAATTACACAATAAAAGTAGGGGACCCCCCAAATTGGATCACCAGCCAAGGTAAAGCGGACAGCTGTGGTCTGGTATTCTCAGGGTGGGAAGGTCCATAGTTATTGGGCCTTCACAGCCTAAAAATAGCAGGCCGCAGGCACCCCAGACGTGGCGCATCCACTAGATGCGCCAATCCTGGCGCTTCACCCCAGCTCATCCCGTGCCCTGGTGCAGTGGCAAACGGGGTAATAAATCGGGTTGATACTAGCTGTAAAGTCACCTGAGATCAAGCCCAGCAGTTTGTGATGTCATGGCGTCTATTAGATACCCAACATCATAAACTGTCAGTACTAACAAAAACAAAAAATCGACAAAAGAAATTTATTTGAAAAAACAGTCCCCAAAACATTTCCTCTTTCACCAATTTATTGTAAGAAAAAAAATAAAGGGGTCCCACGACGACTCTGGACCGTCTAGAATATGGGGGGGAGACACTCAGGGAACGTATCCCCCATTTTCTAGGAGTGCGGACCCTTCATGTGAGGAGTGTGGGTGCAATGAATCTGCACTCACTCTCCCCGGGTCCACAGCAGCAGAGTCCATGTCGTAATGGTTGCTACCAAAGCTGCAATGCCCTGCTCATGAGGTAAGGGCATGCCTAATCAGGAGAACTACTGTAGAGGAAGCTCTGCTCACTGGTATATAGGTGCTCAGAGGTAATAATAGATAAAATTAGTGAGTAACCTCGGCACTCTATATCTCCCAGACTAAGTCAGTAAGTCACAACGGATAGTAATGCAAAATCACTCTTTATTGGTCCGTATTAAGAAAATTTTTTTTTCATAAGCATATATGTTTTTGTCCAAAACAAGTTACAAATGACGTTTCGGCCTGAGCCTTCGTCAGATTGGACTTATCTGCATGTAATCATGAAAAATGACAATAATCAGTATCACATAAGAGTGAGAGAACAATAACATAAACTCGAACAATGTAGAGGTACAATTGGGATGCAGCAAAAAAATTGCAACACAGCAAGAAATGAAACACATGATACAAATGTCATAATACAGTACAAGGACAATATAGTAATGACAAATATGGGGTCAGAGTAGACTTAGACAGCTCTGGTACGAAAGAGATGTCAATCATAAAGTAACATGTGCAGTAGGTGTAGAGCTACACTATGCATGGCAGAGCTAATGGGTAGACCGACCATAGAAAAAGTAGAGAAAAAGTGGAGAAAAAGTGGAGAATAAGTGGAACATAAGAGGAGAAAAAGTGGAGAAAAAGTGGAGAAAAAAGTGGAGAAAAAGTGGAGAAAAAGTGGAGAAAAAGTGGAGAAAAAGTGGAGATTAAGAGGAGAAAAAGTGGAGAAAAAAGTGGAGAAAAAGTGGAGAAAAAGTGGAGCATAAGTGGAGAAAAAGTGGAGAAAAAGTGGAGCATAAGAGGAGAAAAAGTGGAGAAAAAAGTGGAGAAAAAGTGGAGAAAAAGTGGAGCATAAGAGGAGAAAAAGTGGAGAAAAAGTGGAGAAAAAGTGGAGCATAAGAGGAGAAAAAGTGGAGAAAAAGTGGAGAAAAAGTGGAGCATAAGAGGAGAAAAAGTGGAGATTAAGAGGAGAAAAAGTGGAGAAAAAGTGGAGCATAAGAGGAGAAAAAGTGGAGAAAAAGTGGAGAAAAAGTGGAGAAAAAGTGGAGAAAAAGTGGAGCATAAGAGGAGAAAAAGTGGAGATTAAGAGGAGAAAAAGTGGAGAAAAAGTGGAGAAAAAGTGGAGAAAAAGTGGAGCATAAGAGGAGAAAAAGTGGAGAAAAAAGTGGAGAAAAAGTGGAGAAAAAGTGGAGATTAAGAGGAGAAAAAGTGGAGCATAAGAGGAGAAAAAGTGGAGAAAAAAGTGGAGAAAAAGTGGAGAAAGTGGAGAAAAAAATGGAGAAAAAGTGGAGAAAAAGTGGAGAAAAAGTGGAGAATAAGAGGAGAAAAAGTGGAGAAAAAGTGGAGAAAAAGTGGAGAATAAGAGGAGAAAAAGTGGAGAATAAGTGGAGAAAAAAATGGAGAAAAAGTGGAGAAAAAGTGGAGAAAAATTGGAGCATAAGAGGAGAAAAAGTGGAGAAAAAGTGGAGAAAAAGTGGAGAAAAAGTGGAGCATAAGAGGAGAAAAAGTGGAGAAAAAAGTGGAGAAAAAGTGGAGAAAAAGTGGAGCATAAGAGGAGAAAAAGTGGAGAAAAAGTGGAGAAAAAGTGGAGCATAAGAGGAGAAAAAGTGGAGAAAAAGTGGAGAAAAAGTGGAGAAAAAGTGGAGCATAAGAGGAGAAAAAGTGGAGAAAAAGTGGAGAAAAAGTGGAGATTAAGAGGAGAAAAAGTGGAGAAAAAGTGGAGCATAAGAGGAGAAAAAGTGGAGAAAAAAGTGGAGAAAACGTGGAGAAAAAGTGGAGAAAAAGTGGAGAAAAAGTGGAGAAAAAGTGGAGCATAAGAGGAGAAAAAGTGGAGAAAAAGTGGAGAAAAAAGTGGAGAAAAAGTGGAGAAAAAGTGGAGAAAACGTGGAGAAAACGTGGAGAAAAAGTGGAGAAAAAGTGGAGAAAAAGTGGAGAAAAAGTGGAGCATAAGAGGAGAAAAAGTGGAGAAAAAAGTGGAGAAAACGTGGAGAAAAAGTGGAGAAAAAGTGGAGAAAAAGTGGAGCATAAGAGGAGAAAAAGTGGAGATTAAGAGGAGAAAAAGTGGAGAAAAAGTGGAGAAAAAGTGGAGAAAAAGTGGAGCATAAGAGGAGAAAAAGTGGAGAAAAAAGTGGAGAAAAAGTGGAGAAAAAGTGGAGAAAAAGTGGAGATTAAGAGGAGAAAAAGTGGAGCATAAGAGGAGAAAAAGTGGAGAAAAAAGTGGAGAAAAAGTGGAGAAAAAGTGGAGAAAAAGTGGAGAATAAGAGGAGAAAAAGTGGAGAAAAAGTGGAGAAAAAGTGGAGAATAAGAGGAGAAAAAGTGGAGAATAAGTGGAGAAAAAAGTGGAGAAAAAGTGGAGAAAAAGTGGAGATTAAGAGGAGAAAAAGTGGAGAAAAAGTGGAGAAAAAGTGGAGCATAAGAGGAGAAAAAGTGGAGAAAAAAGTGGAGAAAACGTGGAGAAAACGTGGAGAAAAAGTGGAGAAAAAGTGGAGAAAAAGTGGAGAAAAAGTGGAGCATAAGAGGAGAAAAAGTGGAGAAAAAAGTGGAGAAAAAGTGGAGAAAAAGTGGAGCATAAGAGGAGAAAAAGTGGAGATTAAGAGGAGAAAAAGTGGAGAAAAAGTGGAGAAAAAGTGGAGAAAAAGTGGAGAAAAAGTGGAGCATAAGAGGAGAAAAAGTGGAGAAAAAAGTGGAGAAAAAGTGGAGAAAAAGTGGAGAAAAAGTGGAGATTAAGAGGAGAAAAAGTGGAGCATAAGAGGAGAAAAAGTGGAGAAAAAAGTGGAGAAAAAGTGGAGAAAGTGGAGAAAAAAATGGAGAAAAAGTGGAGAAAAAGTGGAGAAAAAGTGGAGAATAAGAGGAGAAAAAGTGGAGAAAAAGTGGAGAAAAAGTGGAGAATAAGAGGAGAAAAAGTGGAGAATAAGTGGAGAAAAAAATGGAGAAAAAGTGGAGAAAAAGTGGAGAGAAAGTGGAGAAAAAAATGGAGAAAAAGTGGAACACCCTTTGGTACCTTTCATGTGGCACTAAGGGGTGCTTAGCTTTGTATTTAGCCAAAAAAATGAAAAAAAATGACATAGGGTTCCCCCTAGTTTTGTAGCCAGCTAGGGTAAAGCAGACGGCTGCAGCCTGCAGACCACAGCTGGCAACCTCACCTTGGCTGGTAATCCAAAACTGAGGGCACCCCACGCTGTTATTTTAAATTAAATAAATAATTAAAAAAAAAAACACGTAGGGGTCCCCCAAAATTGGATCACCAGCCAAGGTAAAGCAGATAGCTGGGGCCTGATATTCTCAGACTAGGGAGGTCCATGGTTATTGGAATCTCCCCAGCCTAAAAATAGCAGGCCGCAGCCGCCCCAGAAGTGGCGCATCCATTAGATGCGCCAATCCTGGTGCTTCGCCCCAGCTCATCCCGCGCCCTGGTGCGGTGGCAAACGGGGTAATATTTGGGGTTAATACCAGATGTGTAATGTCACCTGGCATCAAGCCCTGGGGTTGGTGAGGTCAGGCGTCTATCAGATACCCGACATCACCAACCCAGTCAGTAATAAAAAAAAAATACACGACAAACACATTTTTATTTGAAAAAACACTCCCCAAAACATTCCCTCTTTAACCAATTTATTAGATTGAAAAACAAATCCAGGTCTGGTGTAATCCAAGGGGTTGCCATGACGATGCACACTGTCCCAGTCAATGAAGAGCAGGATGTTCCCCATTGGCTGGGAGAGCAGTGCAGTGACCTGAGCTAACATCAATGGGTCAGCCCAGGTCACTGCAGGGGGGTGACAAGTGCTGCTGTCAGTGAGGTACATTACCTGCGCTGATCTCCAGCACACTGACAGCCCCTGTCACTGAGGTCAATGACCGGCGCCTTCACATCAAGTATCGCGAGAGGTCCGTGACGTCACCGCCAGTGTCAGTCTCGGGTCGGAAGCGATAGGTGATGTGACAAGCGGCGGCCATGGAGGACAGTGACAGCGCTGAGGTCGGGATGGCGGGACTTCATCACCGCAGGTAAGCCGAGCGAGCGAGCGAGCGGGCGGGCGGGGAAGGGGGGGGGGGGGTGGATGTGTGTGTGTGTGTGTGTTTGTGTATGTGTATGTATGTGTACATGCCGCGGGCAGGAGGGGGTTGAGCGAGCTGAGCGGGAAAGTGTGGGCTTCCTGCACGTAACTAAGATAAACATCGGGTTACTAACCAAAGCGCTTTGCTTGGATACCCGATGTTTATCTTGGTTACCAGCTTGTGGCAGGCTGCCAGCGATGGCTCCTGCTCACTGTAGCTGTAAAAAGCCCTGCTTTTTGCTGCTAGAACCGTTCTCGAACGTATCTAGAACTATCGAGCTTTTAGCAAAAAGCTCGAGTTCTAGTTCGATCTCGAACAGCCCAAAAATCACTCGAGCCTAGAACTGGAGAACCACGAACCACGAACCGCGCTCAACTCTAATAGGGAAGCTCAGCCTCTGCGCCTACTCTCAGGTTGATATAAAGTGAAAGCTGTACACCAAATTCAGAGAAATATAAATAAGTATAAGTGCTTTATAATACATAAAGATATGAAAAATACAATTAACTATATGAAAAATTGGAAAACTTGAAATGGGACATTGAATGACTGCTGAGGATTATTTGAAATAAAGAGATATTTAGCTAATGTATTGATCAATTAATTACTGCCCAATAACCACTTAATGGCAATCTCTTATTTATGGGGTCCCTAACCAAATGTTACCTCTATGTGCAGTTAAAAACTGCTTGTGTATGGGGCACATAGATGTAACATTTGGTTAGGGACCTGGCAAATAAGAGATTACAATGAAGAGGGTATCCGGCAGTAATGAATTGATCAATATATTAGCTAAATATCTTTTTTTTTCAAATAACACATTTTCAATGTTTCCAATTTTTAATATGGCTAATTGTATTTTTCATATCTTTATGTATCATAGAGCAGTGATGCTTATTCATATTTCTCTGAATTTGCTGTGCAACTTTCACTTTATATAAGTTGTGTATTTTTTAGCTAGCACCCTGTTCACGTTTGCAATGGTGTTCCAGCAGTCTTTTTGTCTTTTTGATTACTCCCAGGTTGAGACCTATGCGTACAGCAGATTTTGGGAATGGGTTCAAGGTACTGTGCATGAAATAAAAATGAAACAATTGTTAGGACAAGTTAAAATGGAGTATTCATCTAAACACACAATGTGACATCTAGAGCTTCATCACTTAGGCTTTGATCATTAAAGCCTTTTTCCCACAATTCTAGTATAAAATGGATTGAAACGTCGCAAAATTTTTGTGCAATTCAAGGTTGAGCAAGGTGGGATGGAGGAATGGTTGGGCGTGGCAAAGTTTGCATTATCTTTCTTACTCCAGTTCCCTACTAGCATTAGATTTGTGGAGAGGCACATGCCACTTTGCTGCTTGCCTGATTCATTAGGGGGCATGCACAACAGGAGTCTTGCAATCCAACCACCTTCTCATCAAGACAAGAGTTTTTCAGGGGCTATAGGGCTCATGCAGAGATCTTTGCACATCAGTCTGATCTTGAACCGCATTGCATGGACTAGAGTTCTGTCTCCTGACTGGATCATGACACCTTCATATATTTTTATAACGATGTGAGGCTCTGGTCAGGAGAGCCAAGACTAGTCAGTGAGATGTATGAGCATGGACATCTCAATGAGCTTTTAATGTTTGTTCTACCTATAAAGGAAGAGCCCGGACTGCTGACCCGAAGGGGCTTAAGGGAGGGCTACATGACTAGGAGGGATGCCAGGCCATAGGGTTAATAAGGGGTTAATGGAGAAAGTCAGTTTGGGCGCGAAATTTGGGGGTGGTGCTAAGGGGCAGTTAGGATCAGGGGTCAGTGTGATTGGTCAGGGGGTGGTGGCTATAGGGGGTCGTATATAGGGCAGGTCAGAGGGGGGTGGGCCATTCCTACCTGGACGTGACTGGAATCGTTGTGGCTGGATCCTGAAGATGGAGGACTTCATGGCACAGATGAAGAGGATGGCGGAGCAGCGTGGACAGCGTTGGATGGACGAGCAGCTCCTGCGATGGTCCGGCGTCGGCGAGGAAGAGGGGACCCCCCTGCCTCCGAAGCGGCAGCGAAGAACTCGGCCCCCGGAGCGCCTCAGCCCGGAGATGACGCCGAGGAGCCGGCAGCGGAGACGGAGCCCGAGTGGATGTGCGGCGGTGGATCCGGGAGCCGGGACGTCGCGAGGCCCCGGCCGGAAGTCGGGCCGCGGGCGCCAAGGCAACGGGGCGGTGAGCGACACGGCCGGCCTCCCCTCCTCTTCCGGGTCGCGGCGCACGGCAGTGACGCGCGCGTCGCGGCCGCGTGACCCGGCGCGGTCACCTGACCCGGCGCGGTCACCTGACCCGGCGCGGTCACGGGGCCCGCTGCGCTCGCGTGACCCGGCGTCCCCCTGTGCTCCGGCGGCCTCACCTGACCGAGCGCGCTCACCTGACCCGCCGCGGTCACGTGGGGCGGCGCGGTCACGTGGGGCGGCGCGGTCACGTGGGGCGGCGCGATCACGTGGGGCAGCGCGGTCACGTGGGGCGGCGATGTCACCTGACCGGGCGCTGTCACCTGACCGTGCGCGGTCATGTGACCCCGCGTACTCACCCGTCCCGCCGCGTCCTCGCGATCCGGCAGGCTCGCCTGACCCGGTGCGGTCACCTGACCCGCCGCGGTCACGTGGGCCGGCGCGGTCGCGTGGGTCGGCGGGGTCGCGTGGGTCGGCGGGGGCGTATGAGCCAGCGGGGTCATGGCGGCCAGCTGGGTTGCGTGGGCCAGCGGGATCGCGGGGCGCAGATGAGGCCACAGTGGCGGCGGCAAGGTCTAGGAGCAGAGCGGGGCCCATGCAGGAGCATGGGGTCCCAGTGGCGGCGGGGGAGTCCGTACGGAGACGGCCCGGATCAGCGGGGCCCGGCCTGGGATCGCAGCGGAGGGACAACGATGGGACGGCGTCGGGATCAGCTGGAGCACGCGGGGATGCCGGACGGCATGCCCCAGGCGGCGGTTATGTGGCGGAGCCAGCGTCTGGATCGTCGCGGAGGATGGAGGGTGCTGCGGGCGGACGGGGCCTAAGGTCGAGTCTGCCGGACGGCGGGCTCCCTGGGCCTGGGTCCAGTGAGGACGAGGAGGCAACCCTGGAGGAGGACGTCGCGGAGGACGGCAACGGGGACCAGATCGTGGAGGTCGGCGAGGTGGCTGGAGTGCGACGCGGAGAACATGTGACGGCTGTTTCGGGATCTTCTCGGAGTCAGCCTGGTAAGACCACGGTTTCTTCTATTTCTCGTGCACCTGGTTTGGCTATGGATGGTGTGTCTGGTGATACGGATGGCGTGCAGGGCGTGAATGTGGTTGGTGGTACGGGTGGTTTACTTGGTGGCCCGAGTGGCGGGCGGGTCGTGAATGTGGTGACGGGTGACGGCAGTGTGGCATCCGAGTTGTTGAGGTTGGTTAGGGGTTTGTTTGCCCCTGTGGGGGGCCCTAGCTTGGTGTGGCAGGGAGCGACGGGGCAGGAGGTTGCGACTCCTGCGGTTGGAGGGGTTGCTAGTGGCAATGCGGTGGGTGAGCCGGTGGTGGCGGCTCCCGCGGCCCCAGCTGCGGCTCCCGCTGCCGCAGCTGCGGCTGCAGTGGACATTGTTCGATTGGATGACAAGGCGAGAGGGGAAGTGTATGTTTGCTTTGATGGCCCGTTGGGGGCGCATCTGAAGCAGGAGACCAGGGAAAAAATATGGAAGGATGAATA
Source organism: Anomaloglossus baeobatrachus (assembly GCF_048569485.1). NCBI lineage: Eukaryota > Metazoa > Chordata > Amphibia > Anura > Aromobatidae > Anomaloglossus > Anomaloglossus baeobatrachus. The sequence continues at coordinate 245,636,312 of NC_134353.1, forward strand.
TGTTGAAATATTCTCATTGCTTCCGTTGGAAAAGTTTAATCTGGATCGGGTTAAACCGGATGAGAGCAAAAAGGACGAGGAAGAACGGCGGCGTTATCGCCTTATTCCCCGCACTTTTCAGAACTGGTTGCAGGCCTTTGTGATACTGGCCGGTGTGGTGGGGGAAAAGGCTCCGGATAACTGTACAGCGCTTTTCTGTTATCTGGATTCTATCTGTGAGGCGTATAGGACCTATGGGGGGACTGCTTGGCTAAGATATGACGAGCAGTTTCGCCAGAGGAAGGCGGTCAGACCCAGTTTACGGTGGGACCACAAAGAAATTAGTCTATGGATGCGGCTGATGGCTGCGCCGAAGTCGGCATCACAGTCCTTTCCAGGGGGCACCGGCGGGGGATCATTTGGCACCTCGTCGGGGCCCAAAAAGGGCGTTTGCTGGCAGTTTAATGAGAAGGAATGCCGGTTTGGGTCTTCCTGCCGATTCAAGCACGAGTGTTCGGGCTGTGGTGGCGCCCACAGTCACCTTAAGTGCTTCCGGAAGGGAAAAGGAAAGGCCGTGGAGTCTTCGTCAAAAAGGGAGGACCCCGGTGAGGGTAGATCGGATGGCGCCGTTTCTAAGTAGATACCCGGACCGGGGATCGGCGGAATTGTTGAGTGACGGTTTTAGTTTTGGTTTCAAGATACCGTCAGTGGTTAAGACGGGAGAGATTCGTTTAAAAAATTTGCAGTCGACGCGCCTACATGGTGAGGTTGTTGCGGATAAGTTACGGAAGGAGGTGGAGCTAGGACGGATGGCGGGGCCTTTTGATGCCCCTCCATTGCCGGACTTGGTTGTGTCCCCGTTGGGGTTGGTCCCAAAAAAGGAACCTAACAAGTTCCGGCTCATCCACCATTTGTCCTATCCTACTGGCCGGTCGGTGAACGATGGTATTGATCCTGAGCTGGTTTCGGTTTCGTATGTCCGTTTTGATAAGGCTGTGGAATGGTTAAGGAAGTTGGGCTGTGGTTCGCTGTTGGCGAAAACGGATATAGAAGCGGCCTTCCGCCTGTTGCCGGTGCACCCGGACAGTTTTCACCTGTTGGGGTGTTGGTGGGAGGACAAGTTTTATGTAGATTGTTGTTTGCTTATGGGCTGTTCAATTTCCTGTTCTTATTTTGAGAAGTTTAGTTGTTTCTTGGAATGGGTAATTAAGGAGGAGGCGGGTCTAGATTCAGTGTTGCATTACTTGGACGACTTCTTGTGCATGGGGCCTGCGGGATCCTCGCAGTGTTCCCTTTTACTTCGGACAGTGGAGCAGGTTGCTCGCCGGTTTGGCGTTCCGTTGGCGCCGGAGAAGACGGAGGGTCCGGTTACGGTTTTGAAATTCCTGGGTATCGAGCTGGATACGGTTGCCATGGAGTGCCGCTTGCCGGAGGACAAGCTGGTGGATTTGAGGCGTTGTGTTCAAGGGGCCATTGAGGCCAAGAAGATTCGTTTACGGGACTTGCAGTCCCTGTTGGGGAAGTTGAATTTTGCGTGTAGAATATTGCCGATGGGGAGAGTTTTTTCCCGTCGCTTGGCTCAAGCCACCACCGGTGTGTTGCACCCTTTGCATTTTGTGCATTTGAAGGTGGAGCATAAGGCGGACCTGAGAGTGTGGTCCCGTTTTTTGCAGCTGTACAATGGACGGTCATTGTGGCTTCGTGAGGTGGTGTCAAATGAGGAGTTGGTGCTGTATACGGACGCGGCGGGATCCAGTGGATTTGGCGCATATTTTGGGGGGAGATGGTGTGTCGGCAGGTGGCCTGATTCGTGGCGGGTTTGCGGTCTGACTAGGAATTTGGCCCTGTTGGAACTTTTCCCTATTGTCGTGGCCTTAGAGGTTTGGGGACAGGATTTGAAAGACAGGAAGGTGCGTTTCATGTGTGACAACCTGGGGGTGGTTCAGTGTGTTAACAAGTTGACAGCTGATTCCCCCCCGGTAGTGGACCTCTTGCGTCACTTGGTGCTGAAATGTCTGGAGTTGAACTTGTGGGTCTGCGCTGTACATGTGCCGGGGGTGCTGAATTCTGTGGCTGATGCTTTATCTCGCTTCCAGTGGGACCGCTTTCGAATGCTGGCGCCGGACGCGGAGCAGCAGGAGACCGTATGGCCCGTCTGGTTGTGGGACCTGGTTTGCAGCCGGCCTGGGAATTGATCCGACATTCGGTGGCACCCAGTACGTGGCGCAGCTATAATTCAGCGTGGGACCGTTGGCTCGAGTTGGTTGATGAGGTGGGAGGTCATGTATCTGAAGGTGGCAGAGTTTATTTAGTTTTGTTTATGTTGGGCGGGGCTAAGGAAGAAGGCCTTTCGTGGTCGGCCGTGGCGGGCAGGTTAGCGGGCATTTCCTTCTTTTTCAAGTTATTGGGCTGGAAGGACGTTACGAAGGATTTCTGGGTGCGCCAGGTGATGAAGGGTTACCGGAGGGCGGGGGCGCGCCGAGACCTTCGGCGCCCGGTATCTTTTGAGCTGCTGGGCAAGCTGTTGTCGGTGTTGCCTCGGGTGTGCTGTTCGGAGTATGAATGCCAGTTGTTCGGGACCGCTTTTGTTTTGGCCTTCTTTGGGGCGTTTAGAATTAGTGAACTGGTGAGCAGAAACACGAGGAGTCACGGAGGTTTGTTGCTGGAGGACGTGGAATGCGGTATGGATGTGGTGCGGTGTTGCTTGAGACGGTCAAAGACGGACCAGCTGGGTAGAGGTCGGATGGTGGAACTATGGGGTGTACCTGGTTTAGCGGAGTGCCCTGTCAGATGGCTGTCGGCGTTTTTAGAGGTGAGGGGAGCTCGCCCGGGGTCCCTTTTGTCCCACCAGGACGGGTCAGCCTTGTCGGGTTACCAATTTGTCTGCATCTTTCGGAGGTGCCTGCAGTGTTGCGGTCTCAACGAGGCTGAGTTCGCGTCGCACTCCTTTCGGATTGGGGCTGCGACTCAGGCGGCTCGTTGGGGTCTGGGCGCGCAGGCTCTCCGTAAGATTGGACGATGGGACTCGGCCAGGTTTCGATCTTACGTCCGGCCGAACTTGTTGTGAGCTACGGGTGGGGAGGGGGGGGGGGGTCGGGGGCTGTATTGGTTTGGTAATCATTACCCATTTTCTTCCTTGTGCCCCCCCCCCCCTCCCCCTCTCCCCTGTTGTGTTGTCACCTTTTGTTTTGTAGGTTTCCCATTGTTGGTGTGGGTGCTCGGCCACTCATACGTGTATTGGGGGGCGTTCCGTGCGGGAATACGACCGGACGGCCGCCAGTTGGGGGTTCCCAGAGAAAAGGCTACTGTGCGATGGATCGGGGTCAGGGGCATGCTGTGGAGTGAGGTGTTGCCTACCTGGCGCCACCATTCGCAGCTGGACAGAGCACCGGACGTGGTAGTACTACACGCGGGTGGGAATGACCTGGGTCTCCGGGCTTCCAGGGACCTGATACAAGACATAAAATGTGACTGCCTGCGGCTCCTGTCTTCCCACCCGGGTCTAGTAATTGTCTGGTCGGATATGGTTGCGCGGCTGACATGGCGGCACGCCAGGACGGTGGAGGCAGTGAACAGGGCGCGAAGTAAAGTGAATCGGGAGATTGGGCGGTTCATTTCCCGGGTTGGGGGTGTCTCTGTTCGGCACCCGGAGTTGGAAGCGGCGTCCGCCGACTTGTTGCGCCGGGACGGGGTCCATTTAAATTCGGTGGGAAATGATATTTGGGCCTTAGGGCTGATGGAGGGGCTTGAGAAGGCTTTGTTGGTGTGGGAGGACTCGCGCGCACAAGGGGTCATGCGAGCTCGCGGTGGCGGAAAGGAGGGGGGTGTCTGAAGGTGGGGGTTTGCACAGAGGAGAGGACGGAACCCAGTGCCGGAGCGGGTTACCTCTAGCGGTGCAATTGTTTGGTAAACGGGTCCTTGCTGGGTTGAGTCTCAGCGGGACGTAGTGGGGGCAACATCTGGCTTGGGCTCTCGAGTCGGTGTGTTGCGGCTGAGGGTCAGGAGACAGGCTGATGTTGCAAAGAACATTTTGGTTAACCTTCAGGTACCCCCCCCTTCCTTTTCGGGTTCTTCAATGAAGAGTTGTATTGTTACATGGCTGATGTTTATGTTATGAATAAATGGGGCTGCTGTGGCCTTTATATTCCAACGTCACACAGAGTTTGTGTTTATTTTAGATAAGAACCCTAGGGGGTAGGGTGTTGTTGGGGAAGGTCACAGGCCTTCAGTCAGACATTCCGGAGTCAAGGAAGAGCCCGGACTGCTGACCCGAAGGGGCTTAAGGGAGGGCTACATGACTAGGAGGGATGCCAGGCCATAGGGTTAATAAGGGGTTAATGGAGAAAGTCAGTTTGGGCGCGAAATTTGGGGGTGGTGCTAAGGGGCAGTTAGGATCAGGGGTCAGTGTGATTGGTCAGGGGGTGGTGGCTATAGGGGGTCGTATATAGGGCAGGTCAGAGGGGGGTGGGCCATTCCTACCTGGACGTGACTGGAATCGTTCCCGCCCGCCCGCCCTAATTGTGGATTCGACATCGATGAAGAAAAGAAGGAAGATCGTATTTGTCGCAGCGGCGGAAAGGAGGGGGGTGTCTGAAGGTGGGGGTTTGCACAGAGGAGAGGACGGAACCCAGTGCCGGAGCGGGTTACCTCTAGCGGTGCAATTGTTTGGTAAACGGGTCCTTGCTGGGTTGAGTCTCAGCGGGACGTAGTGGGGGCAACATCTGGCTTGGGCTCTCGAGTCGGTGTGTTGCGGCTGAGGGTCAGGAGACAGGCTGATGTTGCAAAGAACATTTTGGTTAACCTTCAGGTACCCCCCCCTTCCTTTTCGGGTTCTTCAATGAAGAGTTGTATTGTTACATGGCTGATGTTTATGTTATGAATAAATGGGGCTGCTGTGGCCTTTATATTCCAACGTCACACAGAGTTTGTGTTTATTTTAGATAAGAACCCTAGGGGGTAGGGTGTTGTTGGGGAAGGTCACAGGCCTTCAGTCAGACATTCCGGAGTCATGGTTTATTGATACTATAATTTTTTGCCACTGAGATTCATATGTTGCTGATTTCTGTTATTTTGTTTTTCCATACTAAATTTGAAGAAGGTCTTATTGTAAGTACAAAATATTATTTTGTGTTTGGATTTCACAACAATGAAAAAAGAGTTTGCAAACAAGTTTAGAGGGACAAGTTCCTGTTCATTCTTTGATTTGGGTAGGAAAATATTTGCGCACCTTCATTATCCAAAGTGCCATGTTCTTAAGGTGGTGTCACACACAGCGACAACGACAACGACGTCGCTGCTACGTCACCATTCTCTGTGACGTTGCAGCGACGTCCCGTCGCTGTCGCTGTGTGTGACATCCAGCAACGAGCTGGCCCCTGGTGTTAGGTTGTTGCTCGTTGCTGAATGTCCAGCTTAATTTTTTGGTCGTCGCTCTCCCACTGTGACGCACAGATCGCTGTGTGTGACAGCGAGAGAGCGACGAAATGAAGCGAGCAGGGAGCAGGAGCCGGCATCTGGCAGCTGCGGTAAGCTGTAACCAAGGTAAACATCGGGTAACCAAGGTGGTTACCCGATATTTACCTTTGTTACCAGCCTCCGCCGCTCTCACGCTGCCAGCGCCGGCTCCTGCTCTCTGCACATTTAGCTGCAGTACACATCGTGTAATTAACCCAATGTGTACTGTAGCTAGGAGAGCAAGGAGCCAGCGCTAAGCAGAGTGCGCGGCTCCCTGCTCTCTGCACTGTGACATGTAGCTGCAGTACACATGGGGTTAATTAACCCGATGTGTACTGTAGCTAGGAGAGCAAGGAGCCAGCGCTAAGCAGTGTGCGCGGCTCCCTGCTCTCTGCACTGTGACATGTAGCTGCAGTACACATGGGGTTAATTAACCCGATGTGTACTGTAGCTAGGAGAGCAGGGAGCCAGCGCTCAGTGTGCGCGGCTCCCTGCTCTCTGCACATGTTGCAGAATAGCGACGTATGTCGTTATGATCGCTGCTTCGGCTGCTGTGTTTGACAGCTAAGCAGCGATCATAACAGAGACTTACAAGGTCGCTGCTACGTCACAGAAAATGGTGACGTAACAGCGACGTCGTTGTTGCTGTCGTTTAGTGTGACCCCAGCTTTACTCATAGCATTATCTTATGGTTCAGGGGAGGGCAGACACTTTAAGATGCAAGCCTTTGTCACCTTGGTTTGCTTCAATGTAATTTCTTTAGGTAGGAAATGCTGAACTTAGAAACATAAATCAGTTATCTAGAGCCCGTAGAGCAAAAATGACATCCGTTCTCCATAAGTATTGTGGAGACGTAAAAGAATAAAGTCCTCAATTTCACACTTTAGTTATGACGTAATCTGAAAATGTCCCCTTTCTTTAATAATCTTTCATATTACCCAAACCTTTCTCTACCTAATTTAGCAATATTTTATCTCTATAAAACGTGATTGCCATGGATAGAAAACAGTCAATTTATTTTTTGAAGTTATACAAACATTCGGGCATCACTGGTCAATCACTTAAATTACATAATATAAAGGAGGCCAAAAATCACAAAGAATTCATTAGTAAGAGACTCTATGGAAGTTCTCTGGCTAATGAGGTGCACACACACTGATTAGGGTAAATCATGATCCCCGATCTCGTATTTCTGCTAATTTGGAATATTTTTAGACAAAGATTACTAAAATGCAAAATATCAAATATCATTTCCATAGCTAGGAAACATAACTACAAGACCCTGTTACATGTTCAATGCTACAGCTTTGATAGGAGCTTTCAGCCTACATTTCCTATGATGCTTATGTCATAGAATCATAGAAATGAGTGAAATATATATTAAACAATTTGATATATCAGGACAATTCAAACAGCTATTTTTACAGGTGTATTTACTTAGATCAAGACCTAGTAAAGAGCAGTCTGGCATAATGTCCCCCATCCTGGTATAATGTCCTCCATTTTGGGCTTCTTCTTGGTATAATGTCTCCCTTTCCTTGTATAATGTCCTCTATCCATGGATGCTTCCAGTAATAATGTCCATCTTCTGCGTCTCTTCTTCAACAAACGTAAAGAAAATGATTCTTTTCAATTTTTAAAACTCCCATGACGTGTACCAGACTCTTGTATAGCCGGCAAATTACTGCAGCGTACAAGCATTGGGCAGCACAAGACACCACTGCCATGTGCAGCCTGTGAATAGCATGCCGTTATCAGCTGGCAGCCTCTGCTTGGCCGGCGGCGTGTATTACAGGGCAGGGAACCGGAAGGTCTTTGCTGTATAATACATTACAGGTAAAAGCACACCCAGTTGAAAAAGTCGCAATCAATGGTGGTCCCTTTCCAGTGTGGGCCCTGTTGCCATTGCACAATGGTAGAGAAGGTAAAATATCACTGAGTAAGTAACTTTGACATTTAGAGAGTCAATGATAGATAAGCAATGTCTTGAGAAAGTATCCATACTCCATGAACTTTTTCACACTTCTTCATGTTATAACCACAAACTTATTTTATTAAGGTTTTATGTGATATATCAACATAAAGTAGCAAGTATTTGTGAAGTATAAATGAAAGGAAAAATAGTTTTCTAATTATTTTAAAAATAAAAATGTGAAAATTGTGATGTACATTTGTGTTTAGTCCTCTTTAGTATAATAGCAAATAAAATCCTGAGCAATCAATTGCCTCCAGAAGTCACCTAGTTAGTAAAATGAGTCCACCTGTGTGTAATTTATTCTCAGTATAACTAAAGCTGTTCTGTGAAGGCCTCAGAAGTTTGTTTGAGAACATTAAACAGCAACATGAAAACCAAAGAAAGTACCAGACAGGTCAGGATTAAAGTTGTAGAGAAGACTAGGTTTAAAAAAAAAAAAATAGTCCAAGCTCGGAACATCTCATGGGAACAACTGTTAATCCATCATCCAAAAATGGAAGGCCATGGCACACCGGCAAACCTACCAAGAAATGGCTGTCCACCTAAACTGACATCCCAAGCAAGGAGACAACAAATTAGAGAAGAAGCCACGAGGCCCAGATTCACAGTTCTGGTAAGAGAATCTGTCCACAGAACAACTATTAGGCTTTGCTCCCACTTGCGATTAACATGGATGAGTGCAATCTGGTAAAACATTGAATTGTACTCACACCAGTGTTAATCAATGAGGCAGTCTCTATCTGCTATATTTATTTCATGCCAAATTGGCATGACAAAAAAATCATCACATGCTGCCAGTGAGCCTTGCATTACACGTATCCATACAAGTCTGTGGCTCAATATGAAACATCGCATTGCACTCTGATGTCATCCGAGTGCAGTGTGATATATACACAAACAGGCAGCGGAGAAGATGGAGAGACTACTATTTCCCTCTCTTCTCCACATCTGTGATCCAATGGCAAAATTGGATCATCGTTACATGACACTCGGCTCACACTCGCAGCAGAGCCTGAGTCGATGGTCATTATTATATCTCATCCGATGCGTTCACATTGGATGCCATAAACTAGTGGGAGCGTGGCCTCAGTCATATACTTCAGAAATCTGGTATTATAAAAGAGGTGCAAAACTAAAGCCATTTTTGAAAGCAAGCCATAAGAAGTCCCATTTACAGTTTGCAAAAAGCCATGTAGGGGACATAGCATATTAAAGAAGGTGCTCCTGCCAGATGAGACCAAAGTTGAACTTTTGGGGCCAAATGAAATGCTATGTGTAGCGGAAAACTAACATTGCACATCACCCTGAAAACCCCAACCTAATTTGGTGGTGGTAGCGTCATGCTGTGGGGATGGTTTTTTTTCAGCAGGGACAGAGCAGCTGGTCAGAGTTGATGGATAGAGCTAAACACAGGGCAAGGATGAGAAAAACCTGTTCTAGAGTACAAAAGTCTTGAGACTGGGGTGTAGGTTCACATTTCACCAGGACAACAACCATAACCATACTGTCAGAGCTAACATGGGTGGTTTAGATCAAAGCATATTCATGTGTTTGAATGGCTTAGTTACAATCAAAACCTAAATCCCATCGAGAATCTGTTGCAAGAATTTAAAATGGCTGTTAAGAGACGCTCTTCATCCAATTATAGAGTGGCACTGGGTGGTAGTCGTGGCTGAGCTCTGCATCTTTTGCATCCCAGCATCCTACATGAAAGATGAGATCCTTTCTGGGTGTGTGGACTTGTATCGTGAAGGTAGTTCACCCGTGCAGGCCGCATGCTGCCATTGTTCTTAAAATATAGTATTTTACTTAAAGGGAATCTGTGAGCAGGTTCTTGTTACCTAATTTAAGATCAGCAAAATGTAGAGAAAGAGGCTCTGAATTTAATATTGCATCACTTAAATTACTGGGTGCAGCAGTACTAAAACAATCAGAATTTTTACATTTAGCCATGCAGCAGAACTGAGAAAGCTTCCCCTGCCCACAACAGGTTCTCAATAAGCACTGTATCTTGATTGTGAGGTGCTAATCAGAGGAGGGGGCTTGTTGGACAGCATGGCACAAGCCTGCAAGTCACACCGATGATAAAGTCCTGCTGTTGAAACAAACATTGCAAATAAACAACAGCATGGACCTTGACAAAATAAGCATCCCTGAATCTTATGTTTTAATCATTACAGCATACTGTCTTCACATTGCATAGCAAAAATCTGCTGACAGATTCCCTTTACCACCAGTATGATGACAACTATATACACAAGATACCGGGCACTTAACTTATTGGATGTTTTATTAATAACAAAGCATTTTCAAACAGTCACTTCGAAAGTCCCAAATGTCTCATCACCACCCAGCTCAGCTTAACAGCACAGTCCATGAAAGTCACCCTGTCCCTGTGTGGTTCCACATCTTCTCCTTCCTCAAGGGATAATGCCAATATGGCCAGTCTAGGCTCATCACCTACTAATGCTTCAGGGATAACCGACCAGAAAAAAATTCTCATCTCACATCTTATTCCGTTTTGGCACCTTTACCTTCAAAGAACTGTAAACTACTTGGGGCCATACTGCTGAGTGTCCTATTCAAGAGCTCATCTCACTCAGTCACTTGCTCTCTTGGTCAGTCCACTGACTTTACTGTGTTGGTTCACTTGTATTCCGGTCACCTCTTTCTTGTTCTACACTCAGTAATACGGTGGCCCTTGCTCCGGTATCCTAAAGCTGAAGGGACACCCACGTCATGTGACTCTGTCAGTTAACCAGACCTTAGGTCTGTACCAGTCACTCGTTCAGCTCTATGTGATGTGTGGCGCCCTGAACTAGCCAGGCAGCCACAGACAAAACACACACACACACCCACCCCCGGGCAGTTACATTAGTCAGACACAAAACCCTTGTTGCCTCCCTCCAGGGTCTGATGTCCACACCAGGTGGGGCAGAGCCAGGCAGTTGGCCCCACCCACCGAGGAGTTCACAGGCCTGGAGGCGGGAAAAGCAGAGAGATCAGTTCAGGAGGTGAACGTGAGAGGTCACGTACTGTGAGTGTTTGGGTTGGAGCCCAGGCACTGAGAGCAAGGTTGGCAGATGGTGGTGGCCGTCTGCAGGAGTTGGTGGAACTCCGAAGAGCCGTAAGGACCGGGGCTGGGCGGTGGCCCACCGGTACCGGACCGGGGAACGGAGTGAAGCTAAGCACACCCAGGCAGGGCCATCGGCCCCCGACCAGGCTTGGAGCCGCCGTCAATAGTCAAATCCGAAAGTGACAGGAACCCCCGGGGTTCCTTAACAACCAAGTCCCGATTGAAGGCAACCGCTCACACCGTGAGGACATACAGCCACCGCCACTGGCTAGAAGTCCAAGGGCCAGCCCCTGCGGGCAAAACGGGCTCCTCCGGTATCTATACACTGGGGAGCAGACTACCGTTGGGAAGCCATTGGAGTCAAACAGTACACAAAGGTGCAGGGAGAGACAGCCACCATCACCTGTCCAGAGAGAGACACTGCAGCCGGCTGCAGGACCCGTCCATCCAGCAGTTTGGTTTACCGGAGACTTTGTGCATCCTTTTGCTGAGTGAGTACACTCGTGCCATCCGGCACCGCGCCGCGCTGGCCCTGCAACCCTGCACCTCACCGACCCTGCCTCCCCGTCATACCACCGGGCCCCGGGACCACCAACTCCTACCCACGGAGGGGGAAAACAACATCCAGCTGCTCCCTACCATCGCTCCCAGGATCCCCGTCACCAGCAGCGGTGGTGCCCATCTTCACCACAACCCGTGGGTGGCGTCACGGACTAAATCCCCAAACAAAACCACCCCCTTTTCACTCACGGGCGAGGAGCGCCGCTCGAGTCCCTGGATCCGGCCCACCGCTCGAGCCACCGAGCAGCAGCCGCAGCACTGGACCCGAGCGTTAGCAAGCGCAGTGCCCCGCCGCCCACGACAACTTGCCGTCACGAACAGGATTGAACCGAACTACTTACCCGTAGAAGTGCGCCTTGTGGTCTCTGCCGGCGGCGTCCGGCCAAAAAATTTGAAGCGCCGCCATCTTTGGCGCGAAGATTTCCCGCTCGAGCGTCTTCCCCGAGCAGGGAAGGCGCGAAAAGCGAAGCCCCGCCCCCAAAGTGGAAGTGCTAAAGAGAACCAAGGGGGGGGGCCGGTGAAAGCCTGCCTAATGTAACCGAGGCCATAAAAGCAGGAACGCCAGGACTCTGCAAGCCATTTGGTTCCTGGAATTCCGCTGCACAAGATGTCCCGTCCTTCCGGCACCGCTGAAACCCCAGAGTCCACGCCAGGAACAGCAGCATGGGTGGAGGTCCGGACCACACAAATGTGCAGCCGCCTGCAGACCCAAGTGCAGTCCCTCGTGGAAGAATGGATGACCGACATGGCAGAAGTGGCGGTGGCCGTGCGGAGACGCGAGGTGGAGACAGAGTTGGAGGAGCGGGTAGGTGACCCACGCCCCTGTGTCCCTGAGGGACCGGTTACTGCGGCTGAGGGGCCCGGTCTGTGCCCGCTCACCCTGCTGCCTCCCTCACTATCTGTTTCGGCTGCTGCTACCCCGCCACTAGGCCCGCTACCCCCACCACCGGTAGCGGAGCTCCGGCCGTCCGCCCTGGAGGACAAGCCTGCAAGCGATGTCCGCAGACGACCCGCACCGCTGCCATGGAAGATCCAGTGGGAGGTGCCCGTCCACAAAGGAGAGCCGTCGGCACCGGAAGTGGCCGCACCTAAGCCTGTCCCGGCTCCGGTAGTCCGTCCGGCCCAGAAGGATGCAGAGGTCCAGCCGATAAGGACCCCTGTTCCCAAAACCCAAACCTCGGCTGAGGCAGCGCCGGGTCGCCGCTGCGAGGCAGCACCCCAGGCCGCGTCACCTTCCAAAAAGGGCGCCAGTTGTGGGCAGCATGAAGGAAGTCCCGCGGGGCCCGACCCGCACGCGGGGGCAGACAGAAGCCCCGTACTGGGACAGGGATCGGAACCCGCTGGGCCGAGAAATCGCCGAGAGAGAGCGCCAGAGGGCCGAGATGGTGGCACGTACTATCCGTGAAAAGGACCACCTCCAAAATGCCACCTTCTGTGTACGAGGCCCAGTGTACGAGGGGCAGGTCCGGAGATTTGACCCTCACCGGGGGTACGGCTTCATATACGAACCGGGCCTGGAGGCCGAAGTATTTGCAGCCCGCCGAGATGTACATGCCCATCTGCCGACGGGCCACCCAGGCCGAGACCTACTTCCAGGAGACCTGGTGGTTTACACCTGACATTGCGGGGAGAGGGGCTGGTATGCCCTCAATGTGAAGGTGAGGGAAGGCTGCAGTTTCCAGGCGTAGTCCCAGTCCCCTCCCCCACCTTGCTGCCAGGATGTCGAGGTGGAGAAGGTCTATGAGGAGGTCGACCTAAAGTAGAGGCAGCGGTCCACCGTTGCACCCTGTTGTCCCCCGTTGGGACCCTCAGCAAAATGCATCAATCCGAATCAACCGAGTTTTCATCCGATTATCCACCGTGATTACTCCGGCCATTGCCGGCAAGTTGTCCCCGGAGGGACCCTGTGTGTTTACTACCAGCATGAGGAACTGCTCATGTACACGGCCGAGAACTAGCAGGCCACCCACGAACTAGTGGGTTTGTAAATAATGTTGTGGGATGGATACCGTTGCCGCCTCCGGAGAGGCAGATTGGAGGAAGGGCCCGCAGCAGAGCAGGCTGGGGCCCGGCCACCACTAGGACCGGTGGCCATCCTCCGGGGGTCAGGGGTCTCCCTTGGACGTAAAGCCCCCTGAAGTGACAGTCGGGTGCGAGTTACCGTACCCGTTCCCGCTCAGGCAGCCTTAACCTGGACTGGGGTAAAGTGGTGCTGCCCACTTCTTAGGGGCAGCATCAGGGCTAGGTTGCTTGGGTGGGAAAGCGAAAGACATCCGTCCGTCCGTAATAAAAATGTTTATATGTGCAACGTTTAAGGTGACCTGAAAAAAAATGCTTATGTTTTAAATGTTTACCATTTTACCATGTTATTTATATCTTTTTTACAGTTTTGAAAAATAAAACCGGTGATGGACGGGCAGCCCGCGGACGGTCTGCATTTTACCAAGGGGGAATATGGCGCCCTGGACTAGCCAGGTAGCCACAGACAAAACACACACACACCCCCACCCCCGGGCAGTTACATTAGTCAGACACAAAACCCTTGTTGCCTCCCTCCAGGGTCTGATGTCCACACCAGGTGGGGTGGGGCCAGGCGGTTGGCCCCACCCGCCGAGGAGTTCACAGGCCTGGAGGCGGAAAAAGCAGAGAGATCAGTTCAGGAGGTGAACGTGAGAGGTCACGTACTGCGAGTGTCTGGGTTGGAGCCCAGGCACTGAGAGCAAGGTTGGCAGACGGTGGTGGCCGTCTGCAGGAGTTGGTGGAACTTCGCAGAGCTGTAAGGACCGGGGCTGGGCGGTGGCCCAACGGTACCGGACCGGGGAACGGAGTGAAGCTAAGCACACCCAGGCAGAGCCATCGGACCCTGACCAGGCTTGGAGCCGCCGTCAATAGTCAAACCTGAATGTGACAGGAACCCCCGGGGTTCCCTAACAACCAAGTCCCAATTGAAGGCATCGGCTCACACCGTGAGGACATACAGCCACCGCCATCGGCTAGAAGTCCAAGGGCCAGCCCCTGCGGGCAAAACGGGCTCCTCCGGTATCTATACCCCGGGGAGCGGACTACCGTGGGGAAGCCATTGGAGTCAAACAGTACACAAAGGTGCAGGGAGAGACAGCCACCATCACCTGTCCGGGGAGAGACACTGCAGCCGGCTGCGGGACCCGTCCATCCAGCCATTTGGTTTACCGGAGACTTTGTGCATCCTTTTGCTGAGTGAATACACCCGTGCCATCCGGCACCGCGCCGCGCTAGCCCTGCAACCCTGCACCTCACCGACCCTGCCTCCCCGTCACACCACCGGGCCCCGGGACCACCAACCCCTACGCATGGAGGGGGAAAACAACATCCTAGCTGCTCCCTACCATCGCTCCCGGGATCCCCGTCACCAGCAGCGGTGGTGCCCATCTTCACCACAACCCGTGGGTGGCGACACGGACTAAATCCCCAAACAAAACCACCCCCTTTTCACTCACAGGCGAGGAGCGCCGCTCGAGTCCCCGGATCCGGCCCACCGCTCGAGCCACCGAGCAGCAGCCGCAGCGCCGGACCTGAGCGCAGCGCCCCGCCGCCCGCGACAGATGTTCCACAGGAAAATCATCTTGTGTCTCTGCACTAGCTCCTCCCTCATAGGCTAGTCTGAACTATTAACTATGTCTACCCTACTGTCAGCACAACACATACTACACTACTACATATCACATAACACATTACTTTAACAATAACACAGTACATAGTTCACATTACACTTGGCATTATACATTACGTTACATTATATGACAACAACGTGATTTGTCTTCAGTGGGAGACTGGGGCAATTTGTTCACCTCCTTACACAATCTCACTGAGCTAGAGCTCTTTTGGGAAGAAGAACCTTTAGAAAATGTAAAATGTATCATTTCCTTTATACTGCACAATATTTGATACTTAGTGTTGGTATATCACATAAAATCCCAAGAAAATACATATGTTTGTGGGTGTAATTTGAAAAACTGTGAAAAAGGTAATAGGATATTAATAGTTTTGCATGGCACTTTATGTCATGATGATTGAACTGGTGATTCCTCTGTACAGTCCTGCTGATTGTACTGGTACTGCCTTTGTACCCATGCAATCAGAGTAAAGAGCCCAGCACATTTATAGCCAAACTCCAGCTGAAACAATGGATTGGGGAAAACACCTGTCTCTGCAGTTTAACACCTTAAATGCCACAGTCAATAGCAACTATGGTTAGTCAGAGAGAGGGGAATCTGACTGTCAGCACATTTACCCCAGTTACCAGTTGCTGAATCATTGTCATGGAAGTTGGGGCCCTAACGATGATCCCATGACCATGATTTTAGTCCTAAATTAGGACTCCTAATGAGTCTAATTTAATGACTGACAGCATACGGCTGTAGTCAGACAGTGTAGATTCTCTCAAGTAAGAGAATCTTGTTGATTATGCTAATGTAACTCAGGTCAAATCCTGGCAGACTTTGATCCGCATGTGAGCTTAATGTGATCCTATTCTCTCAGATGAGAGAAGCTTAGCACACTGAAGGAGAAGATGGAGAACAGAATTTTTCCATCTTTTCCATTCTGTGCGTCCATGGAAATCAGACTGCTCTGGGATAACATCTGAGTGCAGTGTAATGACTTCCACGCACCTATAGATGCGCTATCCAATCTTTGCTGTCAATTGCAGCATGATGTGAAATTTTTTTTCATGCCAAATAGGCATCATAAAAAATATGCTGGTGGCACTGCCCCATAGTACAACACTGGACTGAGTGCTCTCTGATAAAACAACGCATAGCTCCCATCCAATGTATGCACTGAGTGAGCCCATATGCAGAATGGTTGCAGTATATTTTATGAGCAATTAAACTCATTAAAATTCTAATTCTCCAATGGGTCCAAATCAAATCCCTTCTTGAACAGATGATTTTTATTTTATTTTTTTCCTCCCCTTTCCAAGAGCAAAGAGCCATAACTTTTTTGTTTTTCCATCAACATATGCATGAGGGATTGCTTTTTTTGCAACAAGAGTTTTGTCCTTGTTTTTGGGGTTATGTTTCACAGCGCTTACTATACGGTAAAAGTTACCTGAAAATGATTGCTTTGCATGTTAGTATCATTAAGGTGATTCCAAACAGGCATAGTTTTATATACAGTGTGTCCACCCATATCCTGTCCACCACCATTAACTTGAGAATGGTGGCAGCTATAAGCATAGAAATGGTGACTAGATATAGTAAAGTATCCATGCGATACACAATGAAACCACCTATAACGCCACCTGGTGGAAAACAACGGAGTTAGCATTTTTATCTCAAAAACGGAACGAGATAGAGAAAAAAAGTGAATTACAAAGTTGTAGGGCATCATCAATTCAATACGAATCAACACCTTGCATTCAGAAATGCTATGATTAGAATGTGTAAAACTCACAGGGCTGCGGACGTGAAGCGATACTTCATGAACACCTTCCTACAAGTCATTGTGTATGGTGGCTGCGTGAAGTGGCCTCCACGCTCACCTGATCTGACCCCATTGGACTTCTTTCTGTGAGGTCACATCAAACAACAGGTGTATGTGACCCCTCCACCAACATTGCAGGACCAACAACGACGTATTACAGATGCTTGTGCAAACGTGTCACCTACCATATTGCACAACATGCAGCAAGATACAGAATACTGTCCAGAGTCCAGATGTGCATTGCAGCTGATGGTGGCCACTTTGCGCATCAGAGTTAAATGAGCACTATATGCGTGACCAGCATTCAATGTTTTAGGGGAGTCATGGGTTTCATATCATAGCATTGCTGTATGCAAGGTGTTGATTTGTATTGAATTGATGATGCCCTACAATTTTTTAATTCACTTTTTTTCTCTATTTCGTTCCATTTTCGAGATAAAAATGCTAACTCTGTTGTTTTCCACCAGGTGGCGCTATAGGTGGTTTCATTGCGTAGCGCATGGCTACTTTACTATACCTAGACACCACTTCTATGCCTCTAGCTGCCACCGTTCTAAAGTTAATGGCGGGGGACAGGATATGGGTGGACACACTGTGTGTATATATATATATATATATATATATATATATATATATATATATATATATATATATATATATATATATATATACAGTCAGGTCCAGAAATATTTGGACAGTGACACAAGTTTTGTTATTTTAGCTGTTTACAAAAACATGTTCAGAAATACAATTATATATATAATATGGGCTGAAAGTGCACACTCCCAGCTGCAATATGAGAGTTTTCACATCCAAATCGGAGAAAGGGTTTAGGAATCATAGCTCTGTAATGCATAGCCTCCTCTTTTTCAAGGGACCAAAAGTAATTGGACAAGGGACTCTAAGGGCTGCAATTAACTCTGAAGGCGTCTCCCTCATTAACCTGTAATCAATGAAGTAGTTAAAAGGTCTGGGGTTGATTACAGGTGTGTGGTTTTGCATTTGGAAGTTGTTGCTGTGACCAGACAACATGCGGTCTAAGGAACTCTCAATTGAGGTGAAGCAGAAAATCCTGAGGCTGAAAAAAAAGAAAAAATCCATCAGAGAGATAGCAGACATGCTTGGAGTAGCAAAATCAACAGTCGGGTACATTCTGAGAAAAAAGGAATTGACTGGTGAGCTTGGGAACTCAAAAAGGCCTGGGCGTCCACGGATGACAACAGTGGTGGATGTTCGCCGCATACTTTCTTTGGTGAAGAAGAACCCGTTCACAACATCAACTGAAGTCCAGAACACTCTCAGTGAAGTAGGTGTATCTGTCTCTAAGTCAACAGTAAAGAGAAGACTCCATGAAAATAAATACAAAGGGTTCACATCCAGATGCAAACCATTCATCAATTCCAAAAATAGACAGGCCAGAGTTAAATTTGCTGAAAAACACCTCATGAAGCCAGCTCAGTTCTGGAAAAGTATTCTATGGACAGATGAGACAAAGATCAACCTGTACCAGAATGATGGGAAGAAAAAAGTTTGGAGAAGAAAGGGAACGGCACATGATCCAAGGCACACCACATCCTCTGTAAAACATGGTGGAGGCAACGTGATGGCATGGGCATGCATGGCTTTCAATGGAACTGGGTCACTTGTGTTTATTGATGACATAACAGCAGACAAGAGTAGCCGGATGAATTCTGAAGTGTACCGGGATATACTTTCAGCCCAGATTCAGCCAAATGCCGCAAAGTTAATCGGACGGCGCTTCATAGTACAGATGGACAGTGACCCCAAGCATACAGCCAAAGATACCCAGAAGTTCATGAGTGCAAAAAAGTGGAACATTCTGCAATGGCCAAGTCAATCACCA
This sequence comes from Anomaloglossus baeobatrachus, assembly GCF_048569485.1. Lineage (NCBI taxonomy): Eukaryota > Metazoa > Chordata > Amphibia > Anura > Aromobatidae > Anomaloglossus > Anomaloglossus baeobatrachus. The sequence goes on from NC_134353.1 coordinate 245,654,684, forward strand.
GATCTTAACCCAATTGAGCATGCATTTCACTTGCTCAAATCCAGACTTAAGACGGAAAGACCCACAAACAAGCAAGACCTGAAGGCTGCGGCTGTAAAGGCCTGGCAAAGCATTAAGAAGGAGGAAACCCAGCGTTCGGTGATGTCCATGGGTTCCAGACTTAAGGCAGTGATTGCCTCCAAAGGATTCGCAACAAAATATTGAAAATAAAAATATTTTGTTTGGGTTTGGTTTATTTGTCCAATTACTTTTGACCTCCTAAAATATGGAGTGTTTGTAAAGAAATGTGTACAATTCCTACAATTTCTATCAGATATTTTTGTTCAAACCTTCAAATTAAACGTTACAATCTGCACTTGAATTCTGTGGTAGAGGTTTCATTTCAAATCCAATGTGGTGGCATGCAGAGCCCAACTCGCGAAAATTGTGTCACTGTCCAAATATTTCTGGACCTAACTGTATATATATATATATATATATATATATATATATATATATATATATATATATATACAGTACAGACCAAAAGTTTGGACACACCTTCTAATCTCTCGAACAACTATTAAGAGGAGACTTTGTGCAGCAGACTTCATGGTAAAATAGCTGCTAGAAAACCACTGCTAAGGACAGGCAACAAGCAGAAGAGACTTGTTTGAGCTAAAGAACACAAGGAATGGACATTAGGCCAGTGGAAATCTGTGCTTTGGTTTGATGAGTCCAAATTTGACATTTTTGGATCCAACCACCGTGTCTTTGTAGAAAAGGTGAACAGATGGACTCTACATGCCTGGTTCCCACCGTGAAGCATGGAGGAGGTGTGATGGTGTGGGGGTGTAATGGTGGTGACTGTTGGGGATTTATTCAAAATTGAAGGCATACTAAACCAGCATGGCTACCACAGCATCTTTCAGCGGCATGCTAATCCATCCGGTTTGCGTTTAGTTGGACCATCATTTATTTTTCAACAGGACAATGACCCCAAACACACCTCAAGACTGTGTAAGGGCTATTTGACTAGGAAGAAGAGTGATGGGGTGCTATGTCAGATGACCTGGCCTCCACAGTCACCACACCTGAACCCAATCGAGATGGTTTGGGGTGAGCTGGACCGCAGAGTGAAGGCAAAAGGGCCAACAAGTGCTAAGCATCTCTGGAAACCCCTTCAAGACTGTTGGAAGACCATTTCCGGTGACTACTTCTTGAAGCTCATCAACAGAATGCCAAGAGTGTGCAAAGCAGTAATCAAAGCAAAAGGTCGCTACTTTGAAGAACCTAGAATATAAGACATATTTTCAGTTTTTTCACACTTTTTAAGTATTTCATTCCACATGTTTTCATTCATAGTTTTGATGTCTTCAATGTGAATCTACAATTTTTAGAATCATGAAAATAAAGAAAACTCTTCGAATGAGAAGGTGTGTCCAAACGTTTGGTCTGTACTAATATATATATATATATATATATATATATATATATATATATATATATATATAGTGCTTTGTGAAAGTTTTCGACCCTCTTGACTTTCTCAACCTTTTCTCACATTTCAGGCTTCAAACATAAAGATAAAACTGTTAATATTATGGTGAAGAATCAACAACAAGTGGACACAATTGTGAAGTTGAATAAAATTTATTGCTTATTTTTAACTTTTTTACAAAATAAAAAACTGAAAAGTGGGGCGTGCAATATTATTAGTCCCCTTTATGTTAATACTTTGTAGCACCACCTGTTGCTGCGATTACAGCTGCAAGTCGCTTGGGGTATGTGTCTATCAGTTTTGCACATAGAGAGACTGAAATTCTTGCCCATTCTTCCTTTGCAAACAGCTCGAGCTGAGTGAAGTTGGATGCAGAGTGTTTTTGAATAGCAGTTTTCAGCTCTTTCCACAGATTCTCGATTTTATTCAGGTCTGGACTTTCACTTGGCCATTCTAACACCTGGATACGTTTATTTGTGAACCATTCCATTGTAGATGTTGCTTTGTTTTTGACCATTGTTTTGTTGGAAGACAAATCTCCATCCTAGTCTCAGGTCTTTTGCAGACTCCAACAGGTTTTCTTCAAGAATGGTTCTTTATTTGGCTCCATCCATCTTCCCATCAATTTTAACATTTTTCCCTGTCCCTACTGAAGAAAAACAGGCCGAAACCATGATGCTGCCACCGCCATGTTTGACAGTGGGGATGGTGGGTTCAGGGTGATGAGCTGTGTTGCTTTTACGCCAAACATATCATTTCACATCGTGCCCAAAAAGTTCGATCTTGGTTTCATCTGACCAAACCATCTTCTTCCACATGTTTGGTGTGTCTCCCAGGTGGCTTGTGGCAAACTTTAAATGACACTTTTTATGGATATCTTTGAGAAATGGCTTTCTTCTTGCCACTTTTCCATAAAGGCCAGATTTGTGCGGTGTATGACTGATTGTTGTCCTATTGACAGACTCTCCCACCTCAGCTGTAGATCTCTGCAGTTCATCCAGAGTGATTGTGGGCCTCTTAGCTGCATCTCTGATTAGTCTTCTCCTTGTTTGAGATGAAAGTTTTGAGGGACGGCAGGATCTTGGTAGATTTGCAGTGGTATGATACTCCTTCCATTTCAATATGATCGCCTGCACAGTGCTTCTTGGGATGCTTAAAGTTTTGGAAATCTTTTTGTAACCAAATCCAGCTTTAAACTTCCCCACAACAGTATCACAGACCTGCCTGTTGTGTTCCTTGGTCTTCATGATGCTCTATGTGCTTTAAACAGAACAATGAGACTATTACAGAGCAGGTGCATTTATACGAAGACTTGATTACACACAGGTGGATTATATTTAGCATTATCAGTCATTTAGGACAACATTGGATCATTCAGAGATCCTCAATGAACTTCTGGAGTGGGTTTGCTGCACTGAAAGTAAAGGGGCCAAATAATATTGCACGCCCCAATTTTCAGTTTTTTATTTTTTTTAAAAGTTTAAAACAAGCAATACATTTCGTTCAACTTAAAAATTGTGTCCCACTTGTTGTTGATTATTCACCATAAAATTTAAATTTTTATCTTAATGTTTGAAGCCTCAAATGTGGGAAAAGGTTGAAAAAAATCAAGGTGGCCGAATACTTTTGCAAGGCACTATATATATATATATATATATATATATATATATATATATACGCTGTGTATATATATATATATATATATATATATATATATATATATATATACATACACAGGTGCATCTCAATAAATTGGAATCTGAAGAAGACACTTTTTGCTATATCCGTTAAGAGACTTTGAAATAAAAATAAAAAAAGATAGATTTTATAACATTGCAGATCTGTATAGAAAAACCTTCTTGTACTATAGACCAGAGGTGGGGAACCTATGGCCCGCGGGCCGTATGCGGCCCGTGGCGACTTTTTATGCGGCCCCTGGCACATTCCCGGGGACCGCCGCGCTCTGGCGGCAGCTGTACTTTTCCCGGCTGCTGGCCCTTTAAATCCCTCTGCCTGATGACCTCAGGGTAGATGCTAGAATGTATGGGCTCTATCCAGATCCTGACTTCCAGGACCTGACTGCAGCCTCTACATTCTAGGCTTAACCCCGACCTGTGCTAGTGTGCTCTGGTGGGCGGGGTAAGCAGCACGCTGCGATAAAGTCACAGATTTACTGGCCTCCCAGACCTGTGCTGTGTGTGTGACTCCTCCTCCACCCCAGTATTGTGAGTGCTCATCGCTGCCCCCCCGCTTAGTGCTGTGTACCCCCTTGTGCTGTGTGAACCCCCTAGTGCAGTGTGTACCCCCTAGTGCAGTGTGTACCCCCTAATGCCGTGTGTACCCCCTAATGCTGTGTGTACCCCCCAGTGCTGTGTACCCCCTAGTGCAGTGTCTACCTCCTAATGCTGTGTTTACCCCCTAATGCTGTATGCACCCCCAGTGCTGTGTACCCCCCAGTGCTGTGTACCCCCTGGTACAGTGTGTACCCACAGTGCTGTGTGCCTCCCAGTGCTGTGTACCCCCCAGTGCTGTGTACCCCCTAGTACAGTGTGTAACCCCTAGTACTGTGTACCCCCCAGTGCTGTGTACCGCCTCAGTGCTGTGTAACACCCCACTGCTGTCCATGCCCCCCTAGTGCTGTCTGTACCCCCTGGGTGATGTCTATGCTCCCCCAGTGCTGTCCGCAACACCTAATGCTGTCCATGCTGCCACCTAGTGCAGTCCGTGCTGCCACCTAGTGCAGTCCGTGCTGCCAGCTAGTGCTGTCCGTGCTGCCACCTAGTGCTGTCTGTGCTGCCACCTAGTGCTGTCCGTGCTGCCACCTAGTGTTGTCCTTGACCCCAGTCATGTCTGTGCCACCGCCAGGGCTGGCCATGCCCCCCTAGTGATGTATATGCCCCAGACCCTCCTGTGATGTATATGCCCCAGCCCTTCCTGTGATGTATACGCCCCAGCCCCTCTTGTAATGTAAATGCCCCAGCCCCTCCTGTGATGTGTACTCCCAGTGTCTCCTGTAATTTATGCACCCCAGGATCTCTTGTGATGTATATGCCCCCAGCATCTCCATACTGAGACAAACCTGGAAAAGCAGCTGTGAGAAACAAGATGATCAATATCACCGAACATCACAGCCACACCAAAGAGAAGCAGCTCCAGCAGCCACAGTAGGGGTGAGTTAATTAATCGTTTGACCAAATATACCAGGGTAGTTTTCAAGTTGATAATTTTGTGCGGCCCCCAAAGGTTAGTAGGAAATTCCAAATGGCCCCTGGCAGTAAAAAGGTTCCCCACCCTTGCTATAGACTATCAAAAAGCAAATAGACCAATTTTTTCCTGATTTCTAATCCCTAGATGGTCTTTTCGATTATGCAGAAAGTAAGATAAAATTACAGCCAGGTTTTGTTTCTTCAATAGTTTATTATTACTGAAGGTGAAAAATTAGAAGTGTCAAATACAAGTGCATCTCAATAAATTAGAATATCATCAAAAAGTTAATTTATTTCAGTAATTCAATACAAAAAGGGAAACTCATATAGAGTCATTACAAATAGAGTGATCTATTTCAAGTGTTTATTTCTGTTAATGTTGATGATTGTGGCTTACAGCTAATGAAAAACAAAAAGTCATTATCTAAGAAAATCAGAATATTATCTAAGACCAACTGAAAAAAATATTTTAAACTCAGGAATGTTGGCCTACTGGAAAGTATGTACAGTAAATGCACTCAATACTTGGTTGGGGCTCCTTGTGCATGAATTACTACATCAATACAGCGTGGCATGGAGGCGATCAGCCTGTGGCACTGCTGAGCTGTTATGGAAGCCCTGGTTGCTTGATAGCAGCCTTCAGCTCATCTCCATTGTTGGGTCTGGTGTCTCTCATTGTCCTCTTGACAATACCCCATAGATTCTCTATGGGGTTTAGGTCAGGTGAGTTTGCTGACCAATCAAGCACAGTGATACTGGGGCTATTAAAACAGGTATTATTACTTTTGGTAGTGTGGACGGGTGCCAAGTCCTGCTGGAAAATAAAAATTTCTATCTCCAAACAGCTTGTCGACAGAGGGAAGCATGAAGTGCTCTACAATTTCCTCTTAGATGGCTGTGCTGACTTTGGTATTGATAGAACACAGTAGACCTACACCACCAGATGACTCCTCACACCATCCCTGATTGTAGAAACTTCACACTAGACCTCAAACAACTTGGATTGTGTGCTTCCTTACTCTTTCTCCAGATTATGGACCTTGATTTTCAAAGGAAATGCAAAATTTACTTTCATCTGAAAACAACACCTTGGACCACTGAGCAACAGTCCAGTTCTTTTTCTCTTGGGCTTCTGGCGTTGTCTATTGTCTATGTGGCTTGACACAAGGAATGTGACAGTTGTAGCCCATGTCCTGGATATGTCTATATGTGGTGGCTGTTATAGCACTGACTACAGCAGCAGTCCACTCCTTGTGAATCGCCTACAAATTTTCGAATGGCCTTTTTTTAACAATCCTAACAAGGTTGCAGTTATCCCAGTTGCTTTTGCACCTTTTTCTACCACACTTTATCATTCCATGCAACTTTCCATTAATATGCTTGGATAGAGCACTCTGTGAACAGTTAGCTTCTATAGCAATTAATTTTTGTGGCTTACCCTCCTTGAGAAGTGTGTCTGTCTTCTGAACATCTGTCAAGTCAGCACTCTTCCCAATGATTGTGTAGCATACTGAACCAAACTAAAGCCCGCTTTACACGTTGCAATTTCGCATACGATAGCGTACGCGATTTGCAACGCCCCATCGTATGTGCAGTACGTTCAATTTGTTGAACGTGCTGCACATACGAGTAACCCCCCGTCACACGTACTTACCCTTCCATACGACCTCAATGTGGGCGGCGAACGTCCACTTCCTGGAGTGGGAGGGACGTTCGGCGTCACATCAACGTCACGCTGCAGCCGGCCAATAGAAGCGGAGGGACGGAGCTGAGTGGGATGTAAACATCCCGCCCACCTCCTTCCTTACGCATTGTAGGCCGGGAGCCACAGGACGCTGGTAAGATCTGTTCATCGTTCCCGGGGTGTCACACAATGTAATGTGTGCTACTGGGGTACGATGAACAATCTGACGTTCAATTCTAGAGAAATGAACGATGTGCGTGCGATGAACGTTTTACCGTTCATTCGCAATCGCACGTACCTGTCACACACTGCAATGTACCTTACAATGCCGGATGTGCGTCACTTACGACGTGACCCCGCCGACGCATTGTAAGATACATTGCAGCGTGAAAAGCGGGCTTTAGGGACCATTTTAAATGCTAAAGGGTGCTTTACACGCTGCGCTATCGCTAACGATTTATCGCTGGGGTCACGGTGTTTGTGACGCACATCCGGCGTCGTTAGTGGCATCGCAGTGTGTAACACGTACGAGTGACCTTAAACGATCGCAAAAGAGACAAAAATCGTTGGTTTTGGAGCGGTCGTCCAAATACCAAAAATCGTCTCGTACGTAGCGATGTTGTTCGTCATTCCTGCAGCATCACACATCGCTATGTGTGACGAACATCTCCTTACCTGCCTCCACTGGCAATGAGGAAGGAAGGAGTTGGGCGGGATGTTACGTCCCGCTCATCTCCGCCCCTCCACTTCTATTGGCCAGCCGCTTATTGATGCCGCAGTGATGATGCTATGACGCCGAACGCACCTCCCCCTTGAGGGAGGGATTGTTTGGCGGTGACAAGGTATGTACGTGTGACGCTACGGCAGCGATCACCACATATCGCTGGAACGACGGGGGCGGGTGCTATCGCGCTCGACATCGCTAGCAATCGCTAGCGATGTCGCAGCATGTAAAGTACCCTTTAGGGTAAGTTCACACAGTGCGTTTTTCGCGGCGTTTTTGCGCAGTTTTCGGGTGCGTTTTTGCTCAGAAAACTGCATGACTTTGCTTCCCCAGCAAAGTCTATGAATTTTCATTTTTGCTGTCTGCACACAGCGTTTTTTTTCAGTTGCATTTTTGTGGTGCCACAAAAACGCAGTATGTCAATTATTCCCGCGTTTTTCACTGCGCTTTTCATCCATTGAGTGCAATGGGATGTTGAAAGACGCAATGAGAAACGCAAATAGGTGCATTTTGGTGCGTTTTAGTGTGTTTCTAAGACCAAAAACGCAGCTATAAACGCAGGAGGTGGGTAGTAAAGTGACATGTACAGGAAGAGGATTCCTTCTGTCAGTAAATACAGAAGCGTGAATCCTCCCAGTACCGTCATCACACACCACTGCGTCTACCTCCCGTCCTGTGCATGTATGCTGCCGTGCGGCGCCATGTCTGCGCGGGAGGTGGAGGCAGCTGCGAAATCAAAAGTGAACAGTAGAAAAAAAAAAGTCACACTCACCTGTCTGCAGACTCCCGGTGCCATGCCCGCTCCCAGATCCTTCTCCCGGTACCGCCGCTCCGGGTGTGTTCAGTCTCCCCGTGTACGTATGTCTGCAGGATGCAGGACCTGGCGATGGATCACCTGATGCAGTCACCTGATGCATCAGCTGATCGTAAGTCTCGGGGTGACGCTGACGCCAGCGGCCGGCTGGCTTAACCTGTCAGCGGATACGTCAGGAGACTTCATCCCTGATTACCGGCTGCTGCTGCAGCGATCGGACGGATCGGACTCCGCTCTAGGAGCTGCCAGTAATCAGCACATAAGTGAGTATTATTATTTTTTTTGTTTTGCACCGATGCATCTGCTGATTGTATAAACAGCTTTTATACAATCAGTTGCTGTGTCATGTGATTCAGGCACTTGATCCTGACACATCATCTGATCACTTTGCCTTCCAGCAAACCGATCAGATGATATTGGATCCGGATTGGACGGCGCGGGACCCTTGACTCAGAATTACTGCGGAGGGGGGGGCTCTTTATTTCAATAAAGATGGAGTCACTAATTGTGTTGTGTTTTATTTCTAATAAAAATATTTTTCTGTTTGTTGTGTTTTTTTTATCTTTTCTAGAAATTCATGGTGGCCATGTCTAATATTGGCGTGACAGCATGAATTTCGGGCTTAGGGCCAGCTGATAATATACAGCTAGCCCTAACCCCATTATTACCCAGTGAGCCACCCGGCATCAGGGCAGCTGGAAGAGTTGGATACAGCGCCAGAAGATGGCGCTTCTATGAAAGCGCCATTTTGTGGGGTGGCTGCGGACTGCAATTTGCAGCGGGGGTGCCCAGAAAGCATGGGCACCCTGCACTGTGGATTCCAATCCCCAGCTGCCTAGTTGTACCCAGCTGGACACAAAAATTAGGCGAAGCTCACGTCATTTTTTTTTTATTTCATGAAATTCATGAAATAATTAAAAAAAAGGGCTTCTCTATATTTTTGGTTCCCAGCCGGGTACAAATAGGCAGCTGGGGGTTGGGGGCAGCCTGTACCTGCCTGCTGTACACGGCTAGCATACAAAAATATAGCGAAGCCCACGTCATTTTTTTTGTTTGGGGGGGCAAAGAAATCCTGCATACAGTCCTGGAAGGAGGATGCTGAGCCTTGTAGTTTGACAGCTGCTGTCTGCTCTCCTGCATACACTATTGGATGGAGGATGCTGAGCCTTGTAGTTCGACAGCTGCTGTCTGCTCTCCTGCATACACTATTGGATGGAGGATGCTAAGACTTGTAGGTCTGCTCTCCCTGACTCTCCCTCCAGCATACAGTCCTGGATGGAGCATGCTGAGCCTTGTAGTTCTGCAGCTACTGTCTGCTCTCCTGCATACACTATTGGATGGAGTATGCTGAGCTTTGTAGTTCTGCAGCTGTCTGCTCTCCTGCATACACTAGTGGAGAATGAAGAACATATTGAAGAAGGAAATGACATCAGACCTTTTTTTTGTTCACTGATAAAAAACGCATAAAGATGCAGTGAGCAAAAACGCAGCAAAACGCAGCAAAAAACGCACCAAATGGCGGCAAAAACATGTGCGCTTTTGGCCACTTTTTTTACGCGGGTGCGTTTTTCTGCGGTTTTTGCTGCAAAAAATGCACAAAAACGCAGCGTAAAAAAAACTCAGTGTGTGAACCTAGCCTTAGGAAGCCTTTGCAGGTGTTTTGTGCTAAATATTCTAATTTTCTCAGATAATGACTTTGGGTTTTCATTGGCTTTAAGCCATAATCATCAACATTAACAGAAATAAACACTTGAAATGGATCACTCTGTTTGTAATGATGGCTCTATGTAATATATGCATTTCTCTTTTTGTATTGAATTACTGAAATAAATTAACTGTTTGATGATATTATATATACATACATATATCTGCAAGCAGTGAAAAAAAAAGATTAAAAAAGAAAAAAGTCTACATTTTCCAAGGCCTATAATATTTTCAATCGGTAGAGCTTTGGGAGGGCTTGTTTTTTTCACCATGGACTAATATTTTTATTTTGTGGTACCAGTTTTTTTTAGTTAGCTTTTTTTAATTTCAGCAGCTCAAGAAGATTTTTAATTGTGTGACTCTATAAATTAAGTTTGATCAGCACCATTGCTCATGTTTATCTTTGTACTCTTGACTAGAGTCGAGCGCGGTTCGCGGTTCTCCAGTTCTAGGCTCGAGTGATTTTGGGGGCTGTTCGAGATCGAACTAGAACTCGAGCTTTTTGCAAAAGCTCGATAGTTCTAGATACGTTCGAGAACGGTTCTAGCAGCAAAAAGCAGGGCTTTTACAGCTACAGTGTGCAGGAGCCATCGCTGGCAGCCTGCCAGAAGCTGGTAACCAAGATAAACATCGGGTATCCAAGCAAAGCGCTTTGGTTAGTAACCCGATGTTTATCTTAGTTACGTGCAGGAAGCCCACACTTCCCCGCTCAGCTCGCTCCGCCCCCTCCTGCCCGCGGCATGTACACATACATACACATACACAAACACACACACACACACACACACACACACACACACACATGGTCCCGCTCGGCTTACCTGCGGTGATGAAGTCCCGCCATCCCGACCTCAGCGCTGTCACTGTCCTCCATGGCCGCCGCTTGTCACATCACCTCTCGCTTCCGACCCGAGACTGACTAGCGGTGACGTCACGGACCTCTCGCGATACTTGGTGTGAAGGCGCCGGTCATTGAACTCGGTGACAGGGGCTGTCAGTGTGCTGGTTATCAGCGCAGGTAATGTACCTCGCTGACAGCAGCACTTGTCATCCCCTGCAGTGACCTGGGCTGACCCATTGATGTTAGCTCAGGTCACTGCACTGCTCTCCCAGCCAATAGGGAACATCCTGCTCTTCATTGACTGGGACAGTGTGGATCGTCATGGCAACCCCTTGGATTACACCAGACCTGGATTTGTTTTTCATTCTAATAAATTGGTTAAAGAGGGAATGTTTTGGGGAGTGATTTTTCAAATAAAAATGTGTTTGTCGTCTATTTTTTTTATTACTGACTGGGTTGGTGATGTCGGGTATCTGATAGACGCCTGACCTCACCAACCCCAGGGCTTGATGCCAGGTGACATTACACATCTGGTATTAACCCCATATATTACCCCGTTTGCCACCGCACCAGGGCGCTGGATGAGCTGGGGCGAAGCACCAGGATTGGTGCATCTAATGGATGCGCAACTTCTGGGGTGGCTGCGGCCTGCTATTTTTAGGCTGGGGAGAGTCCAATAACCATGGACCTCCCTAGTCTGAGAATATCAGACCCCAGCTGTCTGCTTTACCTTGGCTGGTGATCCAATTTTGGGGGACCCCTACGTGTTTTTTTTTTTTAAATTATTTATTTAATTTAAAATAACAGCGTGGGGTGCCCTCAGTTTTGGATTACCAGCCAAGGTGAGGTTGCCAGCTGTGGTCTGCAGGCTGCAGCCGTCTGCTTTACCCTAGCTGGCTACAAAACTAAGGGGAACCCTACGTCATTTTTTTTTCATTTTTTTGGCTAAATACAAAGCTAAGCACCCCTTAGTGCCACATGAAAGGCACCAAAGGGTGCTCCACTTTTTCTCCACTTTCTCTCCACTTTTTCTCCACTTTTTCTCCACTTTTTCTCCACTTTCTCTCCACTTTTTCTCCATTTTTTTCTCCATTTTTTCTCCACTTTTTCTCCACTTTTTCTCCATTTTTTCTCCATTTTTTTCTCCACTTTTTCTCCATTTTTTTCTCCATTTTTTCTCCACTTTTTCTCCATTTTTTTCTCCACTTTTTCTCCACTTTTTCTCCACTTTTTCTCCACTTTTTCATCACTTTTTCTCCACTTTTTATCCATTTTTTTCTCCATTTTTTCTCCATTTTTTCTCTCCACTTTTTCTCCATTTTATTCTCCACTTTTTCTCCACTTTTTCTCCACTTTTTCTCCATTTTTTTCTCCACTTTTTCTCCACTTTTTCTCCACTTTTTCTCCATTTTTTTCTCCACTTTTTCTCCACTTTTTCTCCATTTTTTCTCCACTTTTTCTCCACTTTTTCATCACTTTTTCTCCACTTTTTATCCATTTTTTTCTCCATTTTTTCTCCATTTTTTCTCTCCACTTTTTATCCATTTTTTTCTCCACTTTTTCTCCACTTTTTCTCCACTTTTTCTCCATTTTTTTCTCCACTTTTTCTCCATTTTTTTCTCCACTTTTTCTTCACTTTTTCTCCACTTTTTCTCCACTTTTTTCTCCACTTTTTCTCCACTTTTTCTCCACTTTTTCTCCATTTTTTTCTCCACTTTTTCTCCACTTTTTCTCCACTTTTTCTCCACTTTTTCTCCATTTTTTTCTCCACTTTTTCTCCACTTTTTCTCCACTTTTTCTCCATTTTTTTCTCCACTTTTTCTCCACTTTTTCTCCATTTTTTCTCCACTTTTTCTCCACTTTTTCATCACTTTTTCTCCACTTTTTATCCATTTTTTTCTCCATTTTTTCTCCATTTTTTCTCTCCACTTTTTCTCCATTTTTTTCTCCACTTTTTCTCCACTTTTTCTCCACTTTTTCTCCATTTTTTTCTCCACTTTTTCTCCACTTTTTCTCCATTTTTTTCTCCACTTTTTCTTCACTTTTTCTCCACTTTTTCTCCACTTTTTTCTCCACTTTTTCTCCACTTTTTCTCCATTTTTTTCTCCATTTTTTCTCCACTTTTTCTCCACTTTTTCTCCACTTTTTCTTTATTTGTTTCTCCACTTTTTCTCCATTTTTTCTCCACTTTTTCTCCATTTTTTTCTCCACTTTTTCTCCATTTTTTTCTCCACTTTTTTTCCACTTTTTCTCTCCACTTTTTCTCTCCACTTTTTCTCTCCACTTTTTCTCCATTTTTTTCTCCACTTTTTCTCCACTTTTTCTCCACTTTTTCTCCACTTTTTCTCCACTTTTTCTCCACTTTTCTCTCCACTTTTCTCTCCACTTTTTCTCTCCACTTTTTCTCCATTTTTTTCTCCACTTTTTCTCCACTTTTTCTCCATTTTTTTCTCCACTTTTTCTCCATTTTTTTCTCCATTTTTTCTCCACTTTTTCGCCACTTTTTCGCCACTTTTTCTCCATTTTTTTCTCCACTTTTTCTCCACTTTTTCTCCATTTTTTTCTCCATTTTTTCTCCACTTTTTCTCCACTTTTTCTCCACTTTTTCTTTATTTGTTTCTCCACTTTTTCTCCATTTTTCTCTCCACTTTTTCTCTCCACTTTTTCTCCACTTTTTCTCCACTTTTTCTCTCCACTTTTTTTCTCCACTTTTTCTCCATTTTTTTCTCCACTTTTTCTCCACTTTTTCTCCACTTTTTCTCTCCACTTTTTCTCTCCACTTTTTCTCTCCACTTTTTCTCCATTTTTTCTCCACTTTTTCTCTCCACTTTTTCTCTCCACTTTTTCTGCACTTTTTCTCCACTTTTTCTCTCCACTTTTTCTCTCCACTTTTTCTCTCCACTTTTTCTCTCCACTTTTTCTCCACTTTTTCTCCACTTTTTCTCCACTTTTTCTCTCCACTTTTTCTCCATTTTTTTCTCCACTTTTTCTCTCCACTTTTTCTCTCCACTTTTTCCTGCACTTTTTCTCCACTTTTTCTCCACTTTTTCTCCACTTTTTTCTCCACTTTTTTCTCCACTTTTTCTCCACTTTTTCTCCACTTTTTCTCCACTTTTTCTCCACTTTTTCTCCACTTTTTCTCCATTTTTCTCTCCACTTTTTCTCTCCACTTTTTCTCCACTTTTTCTCTCCACTTTTTCTCTCCACTTTTTCTCTCCACTTTTTCTCCATTTTTTTCTCCACTTTTTCTCCACTTTTTCTCCACTTTTTCTCCACTTTTTCTCTCCACTTTTTCTCTCCACTTTTTCTCCATTTTTTCTCCACTTTTTCTCTCCACTTTTTCTCTCCACTTTTTCTCTCCACTTTTTCTCCACTTTTTTCTGCACTTTTTCTCCACTTTTTCTCCACTTTTTTCTCCACTTTTTCTCCACTTTTTCTCCACTTTTTCTCTCCACTTTTTCTCTCCACTTTTTCTCCATTTTTTTCTCCACTTTTTCTCCACTTTTTCTCCACTTTTTCTCTCCACTTTTTCTCTCCACTTTTTCTCCACTTTTTTCTGCACTTTTTCTCCACTTTTTCTCTCCACTTTTTCTCCACTTTTTTCTGCACTTTTTCTCCACTTTTTTCTCCACTTTTTCTCTCCACTTTTTCTCTCCACTTTTTCTCTCCACTTTTTCCTGCACTTTTTCTCCACTTTTTCTCCACTTTTTCTCCACTTTTTTCTCCACTTTTTCTCCACTTTTTCTCCACTTTTTCTCCACTTTTTCTCCACTTTTTCTTCACTTTTTCTCCACTTTTTCTCCATTTTTTCCTCCACTTTTTCCTCCACTTTTTCTCCACTTTTTCTCCACTTTTTCTCTCCACTTTCTCTCCACTTTTTCTCCATTTTTTCTCCATTTTTTCTCCACTTTTTCTCCACTTTTTCTCCATTTTTTTCTCCACTTTTTTCTCCACTTTTTTCTCCACTTTTTCTCCACTTTTTCTCCATTCTTTTTCTATGGTCGGTCTACCCATTAGCTCTGCCATGCATACTGTAGCTCTACACCTACTGCACATGTTACTTTATGATTGACATCTCTTTCGTACTAGAGCTATCTAAGCCTACTCTGACCCCATATTTGTCATTACTATATTGTCCTTGTACTGTATTATGACATTTGTATCATGTGTTTCATTTCTTGCTGTGTTGCAATTTTTTTGCTGCATCCCAACTGTACCTCTACATTGTTCGAGTTTATGTTATTGTTCTCTCACTCTTATGTGATACTGATTATTGTCATTTTTCATGATTACATGCAGATAAGTCCAATCTGACGAAGGCTCAGGCCGAAACGTCATTTGTAACTTGTTTTGGACAAAAACATATATGCTTATGAAACATTTTTTTTTTCTTAATACGGACCAATAAAGAGTGATTTTGCATTACTATCCATTGTGACTTACTGACTTAGTCTGGGAGATTTAGAGTGCCGAGGTTACTCACTAATTTTATCTATTATTACCTCTGAGCACCTATATACCAGTGAGCAGAGCTTCCTCTACAGTAGTTCTCCTGATTAGGCATGCCCTTACCTCATGAGCAGGGCATTGCAGCTTTGGTAGCAACCATTACGACATGGACTCTGCTGCTGTGGACCCGAGAAGAGTGAGTGCAGATTCATTGCACCCACACTCCTCACATGAAGGGTCCGTACTCCTAGAAAATGGGGGATACGTTCCCTGAGTGTCTCCCCCCCATATTCTAGACGGTCCAGAGTCGTCGTGGGACCCCTTTATTTTTTTTCTTACAATAAATTGGTGAAAGAGGAAATGTTTTGGGGACTGTTTTTTCAAATAAATTTCTTTTGTCGATTTTTTTTTTTGTTAGTACTGACAGTTTATGATGTTGGGTATCTAATAGACGCCATGACATCACAAACTGCTGGGCTTGATCTCAGGTGACTTTACAGCTAGTATCAACCCGATTACCCCGTTTGCCACTGCACCAGGGCACGGGATGAGCTGGGTGAAGCGCCAGGATTGGCGCATCTAGTGTATGCGCCACGTCTGGGGTGCCTGCGGACTGCTATTTTTAGGCTGTGAAGGCCCAATAACTATGGACCTTCCCACCCTGAGAATACCAGACCACAGCTGTCCGCTTTACCTTGGCTGGTGATCCAATTTGGGGGGGACCCTACTTTTATTGTTTAATGATTAATATTTATAAAATAATTATAAAAAAGAGCCTGAGGGGACCTCCACATTGGATCCCCAACCACGGTAAAGCTGCCAGCTGTGGTTTTCAGGCTACAGCCGTCTGCTTTACCCTAGCTGGCTATCAAAAATGGGGGGACCCAACGTCATTTTTTTTTTTTAACTATTTTTTAAATAGAAAAAATTAATGGGCTTCCCTGTATTTTGATTGCCAACCAAGGTAACGCCAGGCAGATGGGGGTGGCAACCCATAGCTGTCTGCTTTATCTGCGCTGAGAATCAAAAATACCGCGGAGCGCTACGTCATTTTTTTAAAGATTTATTTTTACAGCACTGTGATGTCCAGCAATCAAAATACAGGGAAGCCCATTTTATTTTTAGTTATTTAAATAAATAATTAAAAAAATATATATGGGCTCCCGCTGCATTTTTTGTATTGCTAGCTAAGGGTAATCCAAGCAGCTACTGGCTGCTAACCCCCACTGCTTGGTGTTACCTTCACTGGCAATGGAAAATCCAGGGAAGCATTTTTTATTTTTTTTGCCAAAAAACTACAAAAAAAGGACGTGAGCTTCGCCATATTTTTGTATGCTAGCCAGGTATAGCAGGCAGGTGCTGGAAGAGTAGGATACAGCGCCAGAATATGGCGCTTCTATGAAAATGCCATTTTCTGAGGTGGCTGCAGACTGCAATTCGCAGCAGTGGGGCCCAGAAAGCTCAGGCCAACCTGTGCTGCGGATTCCAATCCCCAGCTGCCTAGTTGTACCTGGCTGGACACAAAAATGGGGCGAAGCCTACGTCATTTGTTTTCTAATTATTTCATGAAATTCATGAAATAATAAAAAAAGGGCTTCCCTTTATTTTTGGTTCCCAGCCGGGTACAAATAGGCAACTGGGGGTTGGGGGCAGCCGTACCTGCCTGCTGTACCTGGCTAGCATACAAAAATATGGCAAAGCCCACATAATTTTTTCAGGGGGCAAAAAACTTCTGCATACAGTCCTGGATGGAGTATGCTGAGCCTTGTAGTTCTGCAGCTGCTGTCTATCTGTATGGAGAAGAGCAGAGAGCAGCTGCAGAACTACAAGGCTCAGCATACTCCATCCAGGACTGTATGCAGACTTTTTTTGCCCACCAAAAAAATGACGTGGGCTTCGCCATATTTTTGTATGCTAGCCAGGTACAGCAGGCAGCCACGGGCTGCCTCCAACCCCCAGTTGCCTATTTGTACCCGGCTGGGAACCAAAAATATAGGGAAGCCCGTTTTTTTTTAATTATTTCACTTATTTCATGAAATAATTAAAAAACAAATGACGTGGGCTTCGCCCCATTTTTGTGTCCAGCCGGGTACAACTAGGCAGCTGGGGATTGGAATCCGCAGCACAGGTTAGCCCGAGGTTTCTGGGCGCCTCTGCTGCGGATTTCAGTCCGCAGCCGTCCCAGAAAATGGCGCTCTCATAGAAGCGCCATCATCTGGTGCTGTATCCAACTCTTCCAACAGCCCTGGAGCTGGGTGGCTTGTTGGGTAATCATGAGTTAATACTGGCTTTGTTTTACTAGCCAGTATTAAGCCAGAGATTCTTAATGTCAGGCACGTTTGACCCGGCCATTAAGAATCTCCAATAAGGGGTTAAAAAAAACACCACACAGAGAAAAAATACTTTAATAGAAATAAATACACAGACACATTAGAGACTCCATCTTTATTACCCCCTGTCAGCCCTCCACGATCCTGCTCTTCTGTCTTCTTTCTTTCTAGTGTAGTAGTAGTGACAATTGTAGTGAGGATGAGATGCCCCAGCCCATCATGGGCTGGGGCATCTCATCCTCACTACAATCCTCACTAGTGTAGTAGTAGTGACGATTGTAGTGAGGATGAGGTGCACCAGCCCATCATGGGCTGGGGAACCTCATCCTCAGTACAATCCTCACTACAATCGGGAAGCAGCGTGCAGCCTTCACTCCGTGAGTGATCAGTGCTGGCTGTCAGCGGTAACAGCGGTAACGCTGACAGACGCGTTACCATAGCAACGGTGCTCTCGGAGCCGCGGTTAGCTGTGACGTCACCGCTAACTGCGTTGCTATGGCAACGGTGATCTCCGTTAATGACCGGCTGTGTCAGCCGGTCCCTAACGGAACGGGGAGTCGACCGTGTGCTAGAGCATGTCGCCGGTACATGGCGATACACATATGTGCACCGTGTACCGGAGAGATGCACTCGCAGGTCCTACATGACGTGTCATAGTCATGTGACCAGTCTGTAGCCAATGAGATAATAGCCACGTGACTGGTCACATGGCTATTTTGACGTCACGATAGGTCCTGCATCTCTGCTGGCAGTGCAGGTCACCGGGAGGATTCAGCGATCATCGGATGGAATAGCGGCAGGAGACAGAGTGCAGAAGGGATCGCGAGGACCGGTAAGTGTTATGGCAATGTTTATTAACTGTTTGTGTACATTTATAATGCATTTTTATGTGTTTGTGATTGCCTCCCATTATAGCCTATACGTTCGAGTTTGGTTCGTCGAACGTTCGACGAACCGAACTCGAACGGGACCCCCGTTCGGCGAACCGACCTCGAGCCGAACCGGGACCGGTTCGCTCATCTCTACTCTTGACATTAATTCTGCTAAATAATTAACACATTCATTTGCTTGCCTTTTGTAATTAACCAGGTCACTTTACTCTGTTGATGGTGTTAAATGTTATCTAATATTTGATAAATATATCTTCATGGAAAAGCCTCCAAGCTTTATATATATATACATATATATATATATATATATATACATACACATATATTTATATATATATATATACATATTTTTATATATATATATATATATATATATATATATATATACACATATATTTTTATATATATATATATATATATAATATATATATATATATAATATATATATATATATACACACTTATATTTTTATATATCTATAAATAAATATATATATATATATATATATATATAATATATATATATATATATATATATATATATATATATATATATATATATATATATATATATATATATATATGTCACATGTAAGAAATCAAAACTTCATCTAATCCTATACCTACTGTATTTCTTTTCTGATTTGTTCTTCTTATGATATAATCGATCCTGAAAACCTACACTGTTGGTGTGCCTTGAGGACTGGAGTTGGGAACCTCTGATGTAATGTATGTTATCCAGTAAACATATATCTTGTGTATTATGAGCTGATTTAAGCTCTGTTATGCCTTCTAAGTTAAAGCCTATATTGTTACATGACATAGGTTAATAATGACATATTATATATACATTATATTTTATGTATATTATTGTTTCATTACATTGTGCAGTAAGACCAGACCATCTCATTATGACTTGTTTTTATTCCTTTGTATAGTATGAACAATCACAATGTTGAGATCTGGATACAGCTGTAAATTTTTCTTACAAGGTTACATTTTAAGAATAGTCACATGATGTAAAGGTTAACAGATTTTTTTTATTACTAGGAGGAACAATAGGCTAAATTAATGCAGTAATATCATCATGAATCATTCAAAACTCTTTTAGTCTACAGGTGAGACTAAAATTACACTCACTTATATGCCTTGAAAATATTAATCATTGTTTTAGAAATGCTTTACAATGGTGGATGTGCTGGGCATATAAATCATCAAGATCCACTGCCAGCAGCAACACTTGCAATTGCCAAGAAATGACGTCCCAGATGTGCTTGATCAGCCAAGACCGCACATTCCGACCACTCACAATGGCATGAGCAACATGCTGTCTGTAACTGTCACGTTAAAAACATGTTATTGAGACTCTTGCCAAAGATGGCTGTGCTGTACCACTAGTCCCACAATGAAATCAATGACATACCAAGCTTTTAGTTTACTAGGAATGAAGGCTAGAGGGTCAGATTACTGAACTTCATGCCACCCTACACCCTAATCTAAAGGGTAGGACTGATGTCACATTACTTTGTGAAGGCCTTTTTATTGTGTTTCCACTGTAGTCTCCATGGAGAGAATGGAGGCTGAAATGAAGTAATGGAGGCTAAAATTGAGGTAGATCTCTTTCAGCAATAAGTCTCACTTGTCTTTTACACAATGACAGCTGGAGTTTTGTCTGGAGATCACTTGTCTAGCACCCAGTATTATAGTGTGGGGAGGCAAAATGCATGATTGCTAGACTCGTTTTGTCCTCATTGCAGGTATATTAACCCCTTCAAGACTTTTGACATACCGATACGTCATAGGTCATGTCTGTCCCTTTAATGTGGGCTCATATGGCAATAGGATGTTGCCCAGCAAATGTTGGCTGATCTGACAAGCCAACATGTGCAGCTAATAAGCTCCACCCACGCTTGTTAACCAGTTATATCCTGCTGTTACTTAGTGCCGATAGGTTGTCATGACAGCTGGGGTCATCTAATAACCTTTGTCACTGTCATGACGATCTCCCATCGAGCACATCAAGGACATAACTGATTAGCAATTGTTAAGAGAGCTGCTAGCACCAGAAGGTGATGATTCCCAAATGCATTCAGCATTCAAACATTCCTCAGAAAACCATTAATAACTTTATTAATAGCAGCGAGTAAGAGAGTGTAAGTTTGTGTAACTCTGAGTATGGAACTCACACTCAATACTGAATAAATCATATTTAGTTTCAGGTTACATCATCTGCATGCCATTAACATTTCTGTCCATAATATTTCCATAATTCCACCATTTTTTGGTATTACAAATTCTACATAGAGGAGTCTGGGTTTGTATGAAATGAAATTATAGGTGCAGCTGCAGGGTATTTCATATACGGTGCCCTTAGATTTCAGTGTATAAGGCTATGTCTCATCAAACTATTCTAAACCACTTGCATTCACTTATATTTTAAACTTCTTCTGACAACCAGGCCTATGAGTTCAGCCTATGAATCATGCATAAGTAGAAACACACAGTATAAGTCAATGTACATCACATAATTACAGCACATCAGATTTTTTTTCTAATTTTTGTTTTCTTTACATCATTTTATTGATCATGTGATTGCAATTCAGTATTATATGCTGCAATATATTACCTAGTAACAGCATGTCACATCATTTTTACATTGGACTTGGCAGCCCCTGAAAGCAAAAGCTATCGAATGACAGACCATCACCAGAGGACTCTAGTCAGGTCTACCAACTGGTTCAAAGTTCAAGCATATAAAATTCAGTAGTCATCTGGTGACCAATAGAAAATAAACAACTTGTATGACCTGTCCTTCTGGTTTTGTTTAGAGACTTTCATGTGAGCGTAATTGTGTGAGACGTCAATGTTTTCAGTTGTACTTATAATGTACAATACGACTTTCTCTTTCGTCTACCGCGGAGTTTTATCTCCGGGCTCTGTAAACATTGAGAAAATCTTGGCCAAATCTCAAGATGCTTCTTTTTCCATCTCTTTCCACCAGCTTACATTTCAGTTCTAATCAATTTTAAATGTTTGGTTAAATTGACTTAAATTAGTGATAGGGTAAGGGTTACTTGGTAATGTTTATTTTATATTTCCACTCAAGGAGTCTGATGGAGAGTTGTATTTTCATCATCAATCCCATGGGAGACTTTGGATTTTAAAAGCCATGTCTAGAAACCAAGCTGTTTTCCTAAGTTCTGTATCACGTGTCCAAGAAGAGATGACATCATGAAATCAAAATCGGCAATGAGAAACAGACACCTAGTCAATATGGCAGCCATGTGGAATTCTCACTTGTCAGTATTTCCTAACTAAATTATCATTAGTACTGACAGTAAAAAAAAATCCTTTTATTTATAAAAGAGTTTGAGCGTTTATTTTTCAGCTAATACGGTTAGCAAAGGGAAGAGATAAAGAGCTCGAAAATAGACGGCTCACAAAAAGTTATTGTGTAGAAGGAGAATGACGCCAATATTGATTGGAAAAATTATTCATAGGGAATTAGGACCAATGCCAAAATCATTGCAAAAGTAAAAAGAGCATGTGAATTTATTTATATAGGACAACTGCTATGTTTCGTGATTTACCGAATTTTTCATTTTATAAGATGCACTGGATTATAAGATGCACAGCACGTTTGAAAGAGGAAAATAGGAAAAATGTTAGCTCAAGTCACTGCATTGCTCTTCCAGCCAATGGGGAACATCCTGCTCTTCATTGACTGGGACAGTGTGGATCGTCATGGCAACCCCTTGGATTACACCAGACCTGGATTTGTTTTTCTTTCTAATAAATTGGTTAAAGAGGGAATGTATTGGGGAGTGTTTTTTCAACTAAAAATGTGTTTGTCGTCTATTTTTTTTTATTACTGACTGGGTTGGTGATGTCGGGTATCTGATAGACGCCTGACCTCACCAACCCCAGGGCTTGATGCCAGGTGACATTACACATCTGGTATTAATGCCATATATTACCCCGTTTGCCACCGCACCAGGGCACGAGATGAGCTGGGGCGAAGCACCAGGATTGGCGCATCTAATGGATGCGCCACTTCTGGGGCGGCTGCGGCCTGCTATTTTTAGGCTGGGGAGAGTCCAATAACCATGGACCTCCCTAGTCTGAAAATATCAGACCCCAGCTGTCTGCTTTACCTTGGCTGGTGATCCAATTTTGGGGGACTCCTACGTGTTTTTTTTTTAAATTATTTATTTAATTTAAAATAACAGCGTGGGGTGCCCTCAGTTTTGGATTACCAGCCAAGGTGAGGCTGCCAGCTGTGGTCTGCAGGCTGCAGCCGTCTGCTTTACCCTAGCTGGCTACAAAAATAGGGGAAACCCCACGTCATTTTTTTTTTTCATTTTTTTGGCTAAATACAAAGCTAAGCACCCCTTAGTGCCACATGAAAGGCACCAAAGGGTGCAAAATTACAAAATGCAGGAGAGTGGGACATGATGTGTCTTTCTGCCATTATAATGACAGAAAAGACTGATATGAAGTGTACAAGAACAGGAAAATCACCAGAGCGCTCTACACTGTGAAAAGCAGTAGAAAATGGCACTGGAGTCAACATGTGACCGCCTCATGTAGGTTGAAGCTATGGATCCTGGGTAAATTTAAAAACGGAACGCACACGTATGACAAACAGATGACATACGGATCGTCTACGGAACGGAAAAGGATGCCACACGTATGCACCCGTGAAAAAAAACGGACTGTTTTTTGCAGACCACAAAAATGGATCGGTCGTGTTAATGTAGCCTTATTCTGATCTGCCGTTTATAAACAGCAGACAGAAATAAGTGAATAGTGCCCCCAGCGTCAGAAAATCTCCGGGGTTTCAGGGGGTAGCTGAGACCCTGGAGATCATGATTCAGGATGGTTTTTCCGGTCCCCGCTCACGTAATCACAGGTATACACCGTATACCGATGATCACGTTACAGTAAATGACAGCGCCGGTAAAAAATTATTTATCTCCCATCTGGCATGAACAAACATGATAAATCTCCTCCCCGGTCCCCTCCGGTCCCCCGGTGTCGCCAAAGTGCCCCCCCTGATGCCCTCCCAGAAATCCAAGATGGCCGCGCGCACAGCAGCGCGCCGGCCGCATTCACCCTACTCCTCTGATTTCTGTCGCATATACCATGACATATGCGACAGAAAACTCCTCCTTAGGCCCTGCCAGGTCACACCCTATAACCCCACCAGTGTTCCCCGGTGTCCCACAGTACCTGTGCAGCGTTGATCCCCCCACGGCCCTCTCCTTCACAATAGACGCTGCCGCATGCACAGAGCGGCTGTCAGCTCAGCTTCCTGTGTTCAGACACAGTGATTGGTGGTTATGCATCTGTAAGCTAAATGGGCGGCACGGTGGCTCAGTGGTTAGCACTGCAGTCTTGCAGCGCTGAGGTCCTAGGTTCAATTCCCACCCCGTGTTTGCATGGGTTTCCTCCGGGTACTCTGGTTTCCTCCCACACTCCAAAGACATACAGCGTTATGGAATTAATAACGCTATATAAATGAATAAATTATTATTATTACTGCAATGCCCTGCTCATGAGGTAAGGAACATAATTGATCAGGAGAGCTATACTACATTTCCAAATGGAGGGATTTGCTTTTATAGTTTCCCTGCTGAACGACTACCAAACATGAGAGTCCGTTATACGCCACAAGAAAACACATCTAAATAGCGAGCTCTGTTGTTAAGTATTCATTCAGCTGGATAACTGGACTTAAAGGGGTATTCCATCTCCAAGATCCTATCCCCAATATATAGTAGGTGGAATAGCAATAATATCAGCAAATACCAATATTTGGAAATGTAGAATAGTTCTCCTGATTAGGTATGCCCTTACCTCATGAGCAGGGCATTGCAGCTTTGGTAGCAACAGTTACGACATGGACTCTGCTGCTGTGGACCCGGGGAGAGTGAGTGCAGATTCATTGCACCCACACTCCTCACATGAAGGGTCTGCACTCCTAGAAAATGGGGGATACGTTCCCTGAGTGTCTCCCCCCCATATTCTAGAGGGTCCAGAGTCGTCGTGGGACCCCTTTATTTTTTTTCTTACAATAAATTGGTGAAAGAGGGAATGTTTTGGGGACTGTTTTTTCAAATAAATTTCTTTTGTCGATTTTTTTTTGTTAGTACTGACAGTTTATAATGTTGGGTATCTAATAGACGCCATGACATCACAAACTGCTGGGCTTGATCTCAGGTGACTTTACAGCTAGTATCAACCCGATTTATTACCCCGTTTGCCACTGCACCAGGGCATGGGATGAGCTGGGGTGAGGCGCCAGGATTGGCACATCTAGTGGATGTGCCACGTCTGGGGTGCCTGCGGCCTGCTATTTTTAGGCTGCGAAGGCCCAATAACTATGGACCTTCCCACCCTGAGAATACCAGACCACAGCTGTCCGCTTTACCTTGGCTGGTGATCCAATTTGGGGGGACCCTACTTTTTTTTTGTAATTATTAATACTTATAAAATAATTATAAAAAAAGAGCCTGGGGGGACCTCCACATTGGATCCCCAACCACGGTAAAGCTGCCAGCTGTGGTTTTCAGGCTACAGCCGTCTGCTTTACCCTAGCTGCCTATCAAAAATGGGGGGACCCAACGTCATTTTTTTTTAACTATTTTTTAAATAGAAAAAATTAATGGGCTTCCCTGTATTTTGATTGCCAACCAAGGTAACGGCAGGCAGATGGGGGTGGCAACCCATAGCTGTCTGCTTTATCTGCGCTGAGAATCAAAAATACCGCGGAGCGCTACGTCATTTTTTTTAAAGATTTATTTTTACAGCACTGTGATGTCCAGCAATCAAAATACAGGGAAGCCCATTTTGTTTTTAGTTATTTAAATAAATAATTAAAAAAAGTATATATGGGCTCCCGCTGCATTTTTTGTATTGCTAGCTAAGGGTAATCCAAGCAGCCACTGCTTGCTGTTACCTTCACTGGCAATGGAAAATCCAGGGAAGCCTTTTTTAGTTTTTTTGCCAAAAAACTAGAGCTTCACCATATTTTTGTATGCTAGCCAGGTATAGCAGGCAGGTGCTGGAAGAGTTGGATACAGCGCCAGAAGATGGCGCTTCTATGAAAGTGCCAATTTCTGAGGCGGCTGCAGACTGCAATTCGCAGCAGTGGGGCCCAGAAAGCTCAGGCCAACCTGTGCTACGGATTCCAATCCCCAGCTGCCTAGTTGTACCTGGCTGGACACAAAAATGGGGCGAAGCCTACGTCATTTGTTTTCTAATTATTTCATGAAATTCATGAAATAATAAAAAAAGGGCTTCCCTTTATTTTTGGTTCCCAGCCGGGTACAAATAGGCAACTGGGGGTTGGGGGCAGCCGTACCTGCCTGCTGTACCTGGCTAGCATACAAAAATATGGCGAAGCCCACATAATTTTTTCAGGAGGCAAAAAACTCCTGCATACAGTCCTGGATGGAGTATGCTGAGCCTTGTAGTTCTGCAGCTGCTGTCTGTCTGTATGGAGAAGAGCAGACAGCAGCTGCAGAACTACAAGGCTCAGCATACTCCATCCAGGACTGTATGCAGAAGTTTTTTGCCCACCAAAAAAATGACGTGGGCTTCGCCATATTTTTGTATGCTAGCCAGGTACAGCAGGCAGCCACGGGCTGCCTCCAACCCCCAGTTGCCTATTTGTACCAGGCTGGGAACCAAAAATATAGGGAAGCCCGTTTTTTTTAATTTCACTTATTTCATGAAATAATTAAAAAACAAATGACGTGGGCTTCGCCCCATTTTTGTGTCCAGCCAGGTACAACTAGGCAGCTGGGGATTGGAATCCGCAGCACAGGTTAGCCCGAGGTTTCTGGGTGCCTCTGCTGTGAATTGCAGTCCGCAGCCGCCCCAGAAAATGGCGCTTTCATAGAAGCGCCATCATCTGGCGCTGTATCCAACTCTTCCAGCAGCCCTGAAGCCGGGTGGCTTGCTGGGTAATAATGAGTTAATACTAGCTTTGTTTTACTAGCTAGTATTAAGCCAGAGATTCTTAATGTCAGGCACGTTTGACCCGGCCATTAAGAATCTCCAATTAAGGGTTACAAAAAAGACACCACACAGAGAAAAAATACTTTAATAAAAATAAATACACAGACACATTAGAGACTCCATGTTTATTACTCACTGTCAGCCCTCCACGATCCATGGTCTTCTGTCTTTCTCATTCAACAAATGCAGCTCTGCTCCATCACTGCTGCATGGGGGAACACGCTGCACGGGATGGAGCGTGCAGCCTTCACTCCGTGAGAGATCAGTGCTGCTGGCTGTTAGCAGTAACAGCGGTAACGCTGCCAGACGCGTTACCATAGCAACGGTGCTCCGATCATGTGATTCCCGGAGCCGCGGTTAGCGGTGACGTCACCGGTAACTGCGTTGCTATGGCAACGGTGATCTCCGTTAATGACTGGCTATGTCAGCCGGTCCCTAACGGAATGGGGAGTCGACCGTGTGCTAGAGCATGTCGCCGGTACACGGCGATACACAAATGTGCACCGTGTACCGGAGAGTGCAATGACAGGACCTAGGACAGGACATGACGTCAAAGCCATGTGACCAGTCTGTAGCCAATGAGATAATAGCCACGTGACTGGTCACATGGCTATTTTGACGACGTCATGGAAGGTCCTGTCAGTGCTGGTTATCGGGAGGACGCAGCGATCATCGGACGGAATAGTGACAGGAGACAGAGTGCAGGACGCATCGCGGGCACCGGTAAGTGTTATGGCAATGTTTATTAACTGTATGTGTACATTTATAATGCGTTTTTATGTGTTTGTGATTGCCTCCCATTCTTTCCTATTGGTTCGAGTTCGGTTCGGCGAACCGAGCTCGAGCCGAACCGCGGCTGGTTCGCTCATCTCTAGTGGCCATTTTAAATACCTTTTCTCATTATTGGATACACCTGCCTATGAAGTTCAAAGCTCAATGAGGTTACAAAACCAATTTAGTGCTTTAGTAAGTCAGTAAAAAGTAGTTAGGAGTGTTCAAATCAAGAAATTGATAAGCATGCCCATACTTTTGCACCGGTCAAATTTTGTTTAAATGCGGATTGCACATATTCTGTTAGTACAATAAACCTCATTTCAATCCGGAAATATTACTCAGTCCATCAGTTATTAGATATATGAAACTGAAATAGCTGTTGCAAAAACTCAAATTGTTGGAAAGAAAAAAGTTTAACATTAATAGGGGTGCCCAAACTTTTTCATATGACTGTATACATCACTAAAGAATCTGGGGACATAGATGTCACTAGAGAGGCTGGGGGCATAGACATCACAGGAGGGACTGGAGGCATATATACATCACAGGAGTTACTGGGCACATGTACATCACAGCAGGAGGGGCTGAGGGCATATATACATCACAGGAGGGGTTAGGCATATATACAATTAGGTCCAGAAATATTTGGACAGTGACACAATTTTCGCGAGTTGGGCTCTGCATGCCACCACATTGGATTTGAAATGAAACCTCTACAACAGAATTCAAGTGCAGATTGTAACGTTTAATTTGAAGGTTTGAACAAAAATATCTGATAGAAATTGTAGGAATTGTACACATTTCTTTACAAACACTCCACATTTTAGGAGGTCAAAAGTAATTGGACAAATATACCAAACCCAAACAAAATATTTTTATTTTCAATATTTTGTTGCGAATCCTTTGGAGGCAATCACTGCCTTAAGTCTGGAACCCATGGACATCACCAAACGCTGGGTTTCTTCCTTCTTAATGCTTTGCCAGGCCTTTACAGCCGCAGCCTTCAGGTCTTGCTTGTTTGTGGGTCTTTCCGTCTTAAGTCTGGATTTGAGCAAGTGAAATGCATGCTCAATTGGGTTAAGATCTGGTGATTGACTTGGCCATTGCAGAATGTTCCACTTTTTTGCACTCATGAACTCCTGGGTAGCTTTGGCTGTATGCTTGGGGTCATTGTCCATCTGTACTAGGAAGCGCCGTCCGATCAACTTTGCGGCATTTGGCTAAATCTGGGCTGAAAGTATATCCCGGTACACTTCAGAATTCATCCGGCTACTCTTGTCTGCTGTTATGTCATCAATAAACACAAGTGACCCAGTGCCATTGAAAGCCATGCTTGCCCATTCCATCACGTTGCCTCCACCATGTTTTACAGAGGATGTGGTGTGCCTTGGATCATGTGCCGTTCCCTTTCTTCTCCAAACTTTTTTCTTCCCATCATTCTGGTACAGGTTGATCTTTGTCTCATCTGTCCATAGAATACTTTTCCAGAACTGAGCTGGCTTCATGAGGTGTTTTTCAGCAAATTTAACTCTGGCCTGTCTATTTTTGGAATTGATGAATGGTTTGCATCTAGATGTGAACCCTTTGTATTTACTTTCATGGAGTCTTCTCTTTACTGTTGACTTAGAGACAGATACACCTACTTCACTGAGAGTGTTCTGGACTTCAGTTGATGTTGTGAATGGGTTTTTCTTCACCAAAGAAAGTATGCGGCGATCATCCACCACTGTTGTCATCCGTGGACGCCCAGGCCTTTTTGAGTTCCCAAGCTCACCAGTCAATTCCTTTTTTCTCAGAATGTACCTGACTGTTGATTTTGCTACTCCAAGCATGTCTGCTATCTCTCTGATGGATTTTTTCTTTTTTTTCAGCCTCAGGATGTTCTGCTTCACCTCAATTGAGAGTTCCTTAGATCGCATGTTGTCTGGTCACAGCAACAGCTTCCAAATGCAAAACCACACACCTGTAATCAACCCCAGACCTTTTAACTACTTCATTGATTACAGGTTAACGAGGGAGACGCCTTCAGAGTTAATTGCAGCCCTTAGAGTCCCTTGTCCAATTTCTTTTGGTCCCTTGAAAAAGAGGAGGCTATGCATTACAGAGCTATGATTCCTAAACCCTTTCTCCGATTTGGATGTGAAAACTCTCATATTGCAGCTGGGAGTGTGCACTTTCAGCCCATATTATATATATATATATAATTGTATTTCTGAACATGTTTTTGTAAACAGCTAAAATAACAAAACTTGTGTCACTGTCCAAATATTTCTGGAACTAACTGTACATGACAGGGGGGTTGGGGGCTTATAGACATCACAGGAGGGCCTGGGGGCATATATACATCATAGAATGGGCTGGGGGCATATATACATTACAGGTGGGGCTGGGGGAATATACATCACAGGAGATGCTGGGGTGCATAAATTATAGGAGACACTGGGGGCAAATAACTCACAGGGTAGAGGGTCACAGCACAGGGTAGAGGGTTCACAGCACTGAGTGGATGGCTCACAGCACTGGGTAGAGAACTCACAGCACTGTGTGGAGGGCTCACAGCACTGGGTGGAAGGCTCACAGCACAGGATGGAGGGCTCACAGCACAGGGTAGAGGGTCACAGCACAGGGTAGAGGGTTCACAGCACTGAGTGGATGGCTCACAGCACTGGGTAGAGAACTCACAGCACTGTGTGGAGGGCTCACAGCACTGGGTGGAAGGCTCACAGCACAGGATGGAGGGCTCACAGCACAGGGTGGAGGGCTCACAGAACAGGGTGGAAGGCGCACTGCACTGGGTGGAGGGCTCACTGCACTGGGTGGAGGGCTCACTGCACTGGGTGGAGGGCTCATAGCAATGGGGAGGGAGGAATCACACAGCACCGGGAGACTTGTACATCAGGGAGGCCGGTAAACTTGCTGTTACTCTTTTTCTGTGGGAGCATACCTCGTGCTTACCCCACCCAGAAAGTATGTCCTCAGTATGCTGGTACAGGCCAGCATGCTGAGGACCTAATGGTATGTGCCCACAGCGAATACTGCATTTGTGTCCTCGCATCATACATTGTAATTTAAAGGTTCGTCAGCCAACAAGGCCGTGGCTGCCGTTTGAACACTGTGGTCCCCGGGAATGTGCCCAGGGGCCATTTGCAGTCTGCAGGCCGGAGGTTCCCCACCCCTGATTTAAGACAACAAGCAGCAGAGATCCTCACTTCAGTGAGCAATTACTGTAATAGCTTAAAAGCTCTTTGCATTATCCTGATAGTGGAAGTGATGTAAACTTTATTTTCTTCCACTATCCACTGAGTAAGCCTGCCAGAAAGGATTTAAATTCTAGAATGCTATTTACTATTAGATCTGCAGGTAAATAGTGTTCTTAATGGTAACAAGATGCCTTAAACAAAAGAACTGAGTGAAATTTACTAAACCCACATTATTATGACTCAATTTTTTCTTAAAGGGAACCTATCATCAGAAATTTAGCTTGAAACCTAAACGTTTCCCCCTCTGCAGCTCCTGGGCTGCATTCTAGCAATGTTCCTGTGGTTTATGTGCCCCCTTTCTGACCAAAATAAAGACTTTATAAAGTGGTACCTTTTTGTATTGAAATCTTGATAATGGTACACGGGGGCGGGCTCTCTGGTGGCCGTTAGTCTGCCTCCTGTCGCTTTAGGCCGTCCCCCATCGCTCCATTCCATACTTCAAGACGCCGCCCACTGCACCCGAGGTGCCGCACACGCGAGTACCACTGGTCACGTGTGCGCAGGCACAAGGTTATGGGCGGCGCTGTGACTGCATCCCAAGTGCCCGCCCATCATCTCGTGCCCGCCCTTTCCCCTCTGCCTCCAGCGTTCCGCGCAAGCGCTGGCCAGATGACCCGACGTCACCTCTCGTAATCGGTGGTGTCCTGCTCCGCTCCTGCCATCTATTTCCTGCAGCAGGGTAAGATGGTAAAGAGGTGACGTCGGGTCATCTGGCCAGCGCTTGCGCAGAATGCTGGTGGCAGAGGTGAGAGCGTGGCCACGAGATGATGGGCGGGCACTTGCAATGCAATCTCAGCGCCGCCCATAACCTCGTGCCTGCGCACATGTGACCAGCAGTCCTCGCATGCGCGGCACCTCGGGCGAAGTGGGCGGCGTCCTGAGATATGAAATGGAGCGATGGGGGACGGCCTAAAGGGACAGGAGGCAGACTAACAGCCACCAGAGAGCCCGCCCCCGTGTACCATTATCAAGATTTCAATAAAAAAAAGGTACCACTTTATAAAGTCTTTATTTTGGTCAGAAAGGGGGCACATAAACCACAGGAACTTTGCTAGAATGCAGCCCAGGAGCTGCAGTGGGGGAAACGTTTAGGTTTCAAGCTAAATTTCTGATGACAGGTTCCCTTTAAAAACTATCATCGGTTTTCAAACAATTTGGTTATGTTTTTTAAATTCTTTTACACCCCTCTTGAAAAGATGTATAGTCAGGAGGAAAATGGTTATGGTTAAACTGGAAGGTGCATGACATAAAGAAACTTCTATGACTAAACTATTTATATCATTGTGTAGCCCTATAAAAGAAAAATAAGTTGATTATTTTATGACCCTAAAGTGAGACTCTAGCAATAAGAAATTGCATTTTGATATTTTGCATGTATTTGTTAGCACTGGCAGACACAGACAGAAAGGACCCCTGGCAAGAACAGTATATCAGTTATTTGCAGCTTATTAGCCCACCACAATGCAAAATTCAATATGCTTCAGAGGTGGAAATGGAGCCCAATAACCTCTTAGGTCCCTGTGTGGCTGCACAGGTTGCACCAATGATATATATTGGACCAACATAAACATAAACAGAGGGGGGAAAAAAGCCAGATTGGACATCATTTCATACCAAATAACAAAAATGGGCCTCACAAAATGATTGTCACTTTTCCAAAATTGTGGGTAAACAACATTGTTTCAAGATTGTGATGCTTGTTTAAACTCAACTGTGGCAAGTAACAGGTATGGGCAATATGAAAATCCCACTAGAAACTAGATAAAAAGAGGAACAGTTGACTCAATCTTTGCATTGTGTATCTGTGTGTGCTACCCTAAGCAATGAGAACAGAAAGAGAATAAGATAATTGTCTGAGGACTTGACAACCAAAATTGTTGAAAAATATAAACAATCTCAAGTTATCAAGTCCATCTTAAGAGATCTTGATGTTCATTTGTTTATGGTGTGCAGCATAATCAAGAGGTTTACAACCCATGGCACTGTAGCTAATCTCTCTGGACGTGAATAACATAGAAAAATTTAAGAAAGGTTGCAAAGCAGGATAGTCCGGTTGGTAGATAAGTAGCCTCAATTAAGTTCCAAAGAAATTCAAACTCTCCTGCAGGCTAAGGGTGCATCAGTATTAGCGTGACTATTAAATAAAATTTGTAATTCTGAGCCATTATTTCTTTTCTATAGGCTTACATCAAATTAATGAAACTAAAATGAGAAATTCTCTTTAACACTATAAGCATTAGGTATGGTATGATTACCGTAATAATATGGTTGTGTTCAGTGTCAGACTGGGGTGTCAGGGGACCTCCAATAACATTGACTCTTGGGATTCACTGATAAACTACATGCAAATATTACATTCATAAATTTACCTATGCTTCTGTAGAATAGTATACCATGTAGTTTGTAAAATAAATTATGAGATGCTTTCTTTATCTGTAAATAGTGAAACAAGTGTATTTTGCGACTTACTTATCATGTTTGCAGGGTAAGTAATGTGCCCCCCCCTGCGGCTTCAGGCACCAGAGGGTATTGCACCTCACCCGAGGTGCAGTATTCATCTCGGATATGGAGGAGGGCATCACCAGTAAACCACCTCAACACATCCAACACACCACGCAGGAGCTCTGTCACTGTGACTGGGCCAGGGTAGGTGCCAGTGGTGGTCATCTTGAGGTATGGGACCTCTTGTCCACTAGTTCAGAAATCCGGGAGGCGGGGCACCAGCAGGGGAAGTGAGGAGCCATCTCACACAGCATTCAGGTAGCTCCGGGTGCAGCAAGTGCCAGGTGAGACTCAGGAATGGATGTCGCAAGACACTGCACAGAACGTGGCCCGTGGTCAGGAGCTGGAGGCTCGACCTGGATTCTTAGGAAGAAAGAGGATCCCGGGGTTCATGGGGAGTGCAGCAGGCACCCGTGACCCATTCCATGGCCCAGGAGCTGGGGTGGAGGGAAGACCACTGGAAAGGACACACAGAAGGAGACACCAGCCTTGACCTCTGAAGTATGCGGGATCGACTGAAGCCCATCACATTGGAACATGGCACTCCTAAGGCAGTGTAACTTCAGTGAGTAAAGAAATTGAACTGCACCCTCTGTGTCGTCCCATCACTGCCGGCGCTCCCATCATTGCGCCCTGCGCCATAGGCGACTGCTACTCCCAACATCCTCCCTGGGGCCTAGCTCTACCTGTGGAAAGCTGCAACACCCAAGCTGCGTCACCAGCTGCCCCAGAATAGAGAAATGTCCCACAGTGGTGGCTAATAACTGGCCACATATCACAGGTGGCGTAACTACTCCCATCATCCCCATCTTTAGTGACACCACCGGGGTCACGAAACCGAGCCAGGCCGCTGTGATATCCCAAACCAGCACCGGCCCAGTGACGAGTAATCTGAAGGACCCCGTGGGTGCGTCAAGTAACATACTACTGCAAAGGGGCCACCAGAGCATTCTCCTGTTTTCCTGTGGGCTAGTCCAAGCCTATTTGTGTTTACACATTCAGATAAATTAAACTTGAAGGAGGCATTGTATAATTCTGCTAAAGGATGCTTTACATGCTGCGACATTGCTAGCGATGTCGCTAGCGTTAGCACCCGCCCCCGTCGTACGTGCGACATTTGGTGCTCACTGCCGTAGCGAACATTATCGCTACGGCAGCGTCACGCGCACATACCTTCTCAGCGACATCGCTGTGACCGCCGAAGTGGGGGAGGTGCATTCAAGGGGGAGGTGCGTTCGGCGTCATAGCAACGTCACTGCGGTGTCACTAAGTGGCTGGCCAATAGAAGCGGAGGGGTGGAGATGAGCTGGACGTAACATACCGCCCTCCTCCTTCCTTCTTCATTGCCGGTGGACGCAGGTAAGGAGATGTTCGCCATTCCTGCGGTGTCACACATAGTAATGTGTGATGCCGCAGGAACGATGAACAACATCGCTACATACGAGACAACGATTTTTGGTGTTTGGATGACCTCTCCAAAACCAACAATTTTGGTCTCTTTTGCGATCGTTTGTGGTGGCTCGTACGTGTTACACGCTGCGATGCCGCTAACGACGCCGGATGCGCGTCACAAACACCGTGACTCCGACGATAAATCGTTAACGATATCACAGCGAGTAAAGCCCCCTTAAGTCAAAACACAAACACTTGCTTTGAGTGTGTGCAATTCTTATCCATATACAATATTTGCCAATTGTACCTACTTTAGCTTTGACAAAACACTGATTTTTTTTTTCTTTCATCTTCTCATTGTCCATGCATGATTAGGTCTTGTTGTAAGCACTCTTCCTGTAATTGTATATGGAGAAACACTGGCCCCATGGCAGATCTCAAATTTCATGTAACTTCCTACAGTATTTCCTTAATTCATAATGTTTTGTGATTCATTCAAAAAGTAACCCACCAGGAAAGAAAAGTTGTTTCTACATTAGGAGGGAACTCTGGCTGTGGCCTTGTAGAGCTGCCAGGACATACATGATATCAGTTGACCTTTCTATAGCTCTCCGACAAAAAAATAAACATCATTGGCAGGAAAAGATTGATGTGACATTTTATTGTATTTGCCTATTGATGAAGAAAAAACAACAAGAAAATCCAAGAAGAATCAAATATAATGAAAAGGCATATTTCAAATTAAACAATTAAAATCAGAATGATAAAAGAATATAATATAATTAAATCAGAACTTTGCACCTCAAATGTTCTCATAGGAAAAGCTTTGCAGTACAGCACTGTCAAATCTTCAGAGCCTGTTTTGGCAGTCTAAATGATTTTCAATTTTGTTGACAATAGTCTATAGTATAGTATAAAATAATTGTTCAGTTTTATTACCAGATGCTTAACCTTTTAAGTGGAGATGATCAAGTTTCAAATTCCCCAGCTTCTTCAAATTTTCCAAAAAATTAAATTCACTGTGAATCTCAAATGCTGTTAAGCCTATATTTGGAAATCACAGCAAAAGGACATACATTAATTGGTGAACTATTGCAGAGCAGAAGAACATAGCAAATGGAAGTGGTAGTCTCAATCTGTGAACAATAATATAGAGATTGAAGTGATAGGGAGGTGCCCTTGTGAAAATTTGAAATCTGGGCTTAAAACTACATTTTAGTGGTTATAGTGGTTATAGTGTAATTATTTATCCTACACTGCAAAATAGTATAATATTTTCTGACACACCTGTGTGGTCATTATGCTTACTGTACCAATAGACAAATTCATTGAGGGGCGCACTTTGCAAATGGGGTCACTTCAAATGCGACATGATGTCTGCAATTTATTCCAGCCAAAATGGCACTACTTCACCTCCGAGCAATGCTGTGCACCCAAACTGAAATTTCTATTACACATGGGGTATTGGTGTACTCTTTATGAATTGCATAACAAATTGTGCTATGCATTTTCTCCTGGCACCATTATGAGTAGAGATGAGCGAATCTGTTAAAATTTGATTCAGTCCGGGTTCGCCGACTTTCCTGGTGTTCGCCAAATAGTTCAATGAACAGTTCAAAGGAACATATTCGAACATCATTGAATTTAATGACAGGCAAAAGTTATGTGTCAGTAAGAGCTAGGGGGCTGGTTTTAGTGAGGCCTAGAGGAGCTGCAAAAGAAAGAAAATAAGGAGTAACGCAAGACAGTTATACTTACCGAGTCTCCAGCGCAGATGTCACATTGCTTCCCGGTCCGCTCATTAACCCTCATGCATATATACTGCGACGCCCACCCACGGCCAGTCACAGCATCTCTGATTGGTTGCAGTCAGACTGTGACCCCACTCTGTGTGACAGCATCTGTGATTGGTTGGAATCACACACGCTGTCTTTGTCCACTAATGGAGTGTAAAAAAAATAAATTAATAAATAAAAATAATTGATGTAGAGTCCCCCATATATTGATATTTAGTACAGATAAAACAGACGGCTAAGGGCTGCAATCCCCTGGCATGCGCTTATCTTGACTTTGTATCAAAATACAAACAGATTTTACATGCAGTTTTTTTTTTTTAAAGTAATAAAATAAATAATTTTAAAAAACTGCTTACGGTCCCCCAAGGTAAAGCGGACAGCTGGGGGCTGTTTTTCTCAGGCTAGCGAGGCCCAAGGTTATTGGGCTCCATCATAGCCTAAAAATAGCAGCCTGCAGTCATCCAGAATTGTTGCATCTATTAGACATCCAGGTCCAATGTAATCCACACAAGTCCTACAACGATCCCAGCTCTGCTACATCCTGAAGTCGCAGTGGACACAGAACATGACCACCCACTGTGACTTCAGGCAGAGGCTGACTGAGCCGCAGCTGTGAGCAGCAACGTCATTGAGTTTATGGGTGGTGACAGCTGAATATTTTCATGGTACCCCACCTGTGATTGCAGGTAAACTCACGTCAGGTGAACTGATTGAACTCTGTGATCTCACCTCAGGTCAACTGAGTTCAATCTTACCTCCATCTCATGGCAGAAAACTGTATTTTTTTTGCCAAGAGATACAGATTTGGTGCCCGAAATTTATACACCAAATTCCTGCACCAAATCTGCATCTCTTGGCGAAAAATCGAATCAATACTAAAAAATGCACAAAATGATTTTGAAACTGTTTTGGGGCAGTATTTTTGCCAGAACATGCAGATTTGCTGCAGGAATTTGTTGTATGAATTTCAGCTGCACATCTACATTGTTATGATGCAGTTTTATGCAGTTTCCTTCCTGGAAATGAAAATTTGATGCTGAAATGTCTGCACCAGATTTTTGTACTAAATTTGCATCTTCTGGCAGAAAACAACCCTGAAACGGAGTCAAAATCATTTTTAGCAAAGAAAAAGCATCTAAAGGTTACATGGTTTTAAAGCAGTATTGATGTGTTTTTTTACCACAAGATGCAAATTTGGTGCAGGAATTTGGTGTACAAATGTCAGCACCATCTCTGCATCTCTTGGCAAAAAAAACACAGTTTTCTGCAAGGAGATTCAGGTCTGAGTGAACTCAGTTTACCAGAGGTGAGGTCACTGAGTTCAATCAGTTCACCTAAAGTGAATTTACCTACAGTCACAGGTGGGATACAATGGGAACCTTCAGCTGTGACGGCACATAATCTTAGCGACATCACCGCTTAAAGCTGTGGCTCAGTCAGTCTCTGCCTGAACCCGCAGAGGGCAGTCATGTTCTGTGCCTGCGCACTATGAATTCAAGATGTAGGAGAGCCAGGATTGTTGTCTGACATTATATGAATTAAGGCGGACCTGGGTATTTGGGGGTTAATAAAGGGATGAAAGAGGGTTTTTTTTATTTTATTTCAAATAATGGATTTATTTATAGAGGATTTTATCAGTGTTTGTGTTTATTTCTTTTCACTTACAGGATTAGTACTGGAGGGAGTCTCAAAAAACCCTCCCATTACTAATATAGGGCTTAGTGGTAGCAGTGAGCTGTCATTAACCCCTTATGTACTCCAATTTCCACTGCACCAATGCAAACAGGATGAGCCTGTTAAAGTATCGGGATTGTCGCATGTAATGGATGTAACAATCCTGGGTGGCTGCAGGCTGCTATTTTTAGGCTTGGGGCAAAATAACCATGGGCCTCCACAGCCTGAGAATACCAATCCCCATATGTCAAATTTATCATAGCTGGGTATCAAAATTGTGGTTACCACATGCCGTATATTAAAATTATTAATTTAAATGATTAAAAAAAGCCACATGGGGTCCCTCATATTTTGATACACAGCCAAGATATTGCACACAGCTGGAGGCTGCAACCTGTAGCCATATGCTTTATTTGTGCTGGGTATCAATATGCTGCATAAGTTGTTTTTACTTATTTATTTTTACACTTCACTTGGGCAGGCAGACAGACAGCTACTGTGAGGGGAAACCAATCAAAGAAGCCAATCACAGATGCTATCACAGATGGTGGGCAGGGGAAGCAGTAAATATGGATTAGGAATAATGAGCTTACCTGGAAGTAGTGCTACAGCTGCTCGGAGACTGAAACATTTGTCCTGCTTTAACGATGTTGCTTCCTTTTTTTACCATGATTTCCCTGGCCAATCTCAGCAATACTAATACTTGACATGGCTGTGATGGGTCCGGAAGTGGATGTTTCTGCAATAGTGTAAACATGAACGGTTACTGGACAAAGCTGAACTTTGCTGATTTTTAAGAAAAGTGGTACTCAATCCGATCCCGAACCGAAAGAGTCAAGGTTCATACCAAATTTGAGATTTTCAAATCTTTTTCGAACAAGTTTGCTCATCTCTATATTTATGAGGATGCAAAATTTGGGGTTCAAACAACATTTTTGCTGGAAATTTTTTATTTCATTTTCACAGCTCAAGGCTATAAAATTCGTTGAAGCCCAAGGTGCTCATGACAAAGCTAGAAAAGTTCCATGTGGGGTGCAGTTTCAAAAAATTGGGTCACTTTTAGAAGGTTTTTATTGTTTATGCACATCCAGGGCTGTACAAATACAACATGGTGTCCGCTAACGATTTCAGACAATTTTGTGTTCGAAAAATTAAAAGGTGCTTCTTCCCTTCTGAAAACTACTACTTCCCCCAAGTAGTCGTTTTACACCACATATAGGGTATTGGCATACTCACGAGAAATTTCACATCAAATTCTATTGTTGATTCTCACTGCTCCTTGAGGAAATCACGGAACAAAGCGCGCATCGAAGCATAAGGTAGATCAGCAGGAGTTGCAGTCGCTGTATCACTTAATATGTTATCTTTCCCAAATTTGTTCCACTTACTTATATTGGTTCCTCTGCTTTTTTAGCCTGTGCCACCACTTTTTGTGCTGCTGCTGTTTGTAGAATGAAGAGATATATATTTTTTCTTCTTTCTGACCTGTTCCTGTGCCTTGTTTTTTTTCCAATCCACGCTATCACTCTAAAGGGATCATGCAATATATGACTTTAAGGAATTGTGCAATACTCTATCACTCAGGTTACCTGGTATTTTTTTAATTTTAAGCACCCTAATTAGCTCTTGAAAATGATTTTTTTTTTGTCTGAAATTAAACTTTTAATATTATTAAAAAATAGTTGCCTAAATTTACCATTAACAAGATGTACAATATGTTATCATTTTTTTTTACAATCACAAGACTCCATTGGAGCATTTCAGAGTTATCAGTTCATAAACTGACACTTGACAGAATTAAAAAAAATAGCCTGGTCAGGAAAGTGAAAACAGGCTCAATGTTGAAGGGGTTAATTCACAAATCTTTAACTGAGTATTTGAAAAACTGTTTTGTAAACTGAATAATCCCTCTAATTTAAAACGATAAGAGATCAAATTTTAGTAATGTATTTTTAATTAAATTTGGTGTCTTCAGAACATTCAACTACAAGTAGTTGTGTTTTCTGTTTCATAACAGTATATTGGAGACATTTGGCAAAAAATAATAAGATTTTGCAATGAAAGACAGCTAATTAAATTACAATTCAAATAGTACATTGTCATTTAGATATTTCTTTCTTCTTGGTAATCCTTAGTTCTATGTCATCATTAAACCATAAATCTGGTTTCACTGCTGGTTTATTACATATAATTAGATGTAGTGATGGAGTGCAAATAGGTATTATCACTTGTGTAAGGCTCATAGCAACACATGTGACACATTCCTGTTAATTTCAATATAGAATTAGATGCTTGGATGAATTCAGCTTTGGATGTCAAATCAAAGTAACAGCTTTAGATTTGGCTTGTATTACAAGAGAACAGGGAACGGAACTAATTAGTCACTTTTAGGAAATTGGCTCCAGTTTAGTTTTTTCGGTTTTTGAAATCTGATTTTGTGCTTCCATACCTTTACACAATATTTTAGAAATTTGGTTGAGATTTTTAAAAATTCAAGTTGTTAAATAAATCAATTTTTTTTAGTAATCAAACTTAGACACTTTTGAATTATGTTTTTCAAAGGGAAATGGTAAGAAGGATGTCTAGTACCCACATTTTGTATTAAAAAAATAAAAACAGGTCCCTCATGACCCTTAACCATAGAACGCGCAACCATAGAAATCTATACTTTCATATACCTGGGGCCTTATAGGCCTGTGTGCAAATAACATGGAGCAACTCAAATAGAAATACTTTTCAAAGTTTATTTGAGATGTGAATATTTCAAAACATTATAATTATGTGCTTAAAACAAAAAAAAAGTAATTACACGCCCAATATTTTGTGCAAGAATAATTCTTTTCAAAAACTTTCCTTTTCAACATTACTTATTACCCCAACAATTTTCACATGTTATTTTTTCAGAAGAATGTTCCTTGCAGACATTTTGTCCACAAGTAGTACAGAAACGCTCAGATTTCATTTCCTTCTTTGTTTGACAAATATAACACCGCTTTCTTTTTTTGCACGTTGCGACATCGCAAGCCGATGCTGCGATGTCTCACGCGATAGTCCCCGCCCCCGTCGCAGGTACGATATCGTGTGATAGCTGGCGTAGCGAACATTATCGCTAAGCCAGCTTCACATGCACTCACCTGCCCTGCGACTGTCGCTCTGGCCGGCGACCCGCCTCCTTCCTAAGGGGGCGGGTCGTGCGGCGTCATAGCGACGTCACTCGGCAGGCGGCCAATAGCGGCGGAGGGGCGGAGATGAGCAGGATGTAAGCATCCCGCCCACCTCCTTCCTTCCGCATATCCTACGGAAGCCGCGGTGATGCCGGTAGGAGATGTTCCTCGCTCCTGCGACTTCACACACAGCGATGTGTGCAGCCGCAGGAGCGAGGAACAACAACGGACCGTCACATCAGCGTAATTATGGATTATGCCGATGCTGCTCCGATGATACGATTACGACAATTTTGCGCTCATTAATCGTATCATCTAGGCTTTACACACTACGATGTCGCATGCGATGCTGGATGTGCGTCACTTTCAATTTGACCCCACCGACATCGCACCTGCGATGTCGTAGTGTGCAAAGCCCGCCTTAGACTAGATAAAGACAAAGTCTTCACCAGCAACAGTACAGACAAAAAGACTGAGGATCACATGTAAACCAAGTACAGGCCTAAAAGGCCCCAGGTATGGGAATATGGGGATTCCCAAAAAAGAGTTGTTTTACCGAAATGCCTATAACATAAAAATATATGAACAACTGGAAATTTCTAACAGCTATATATCTGAGAAATACCCAGAGTTTAAAAATTCTAACTAAAGTAATCTTGCAGAAAATAAAAAACAAGTAACCTAGCAGGCCTATGAGGCTCCAGGTATACGTTGTGGGGTTAAGCCACCAGCATTTGTCTAGTCCTTTATAAATACCCAGCCTAAAAAGCCCTTTATACTCTCTGACAAAAGCAAATGTTTAAAAAAAATTTTTAAAGTCTATTTTGAATGTGTTAAATTACTTGTGACTAGTGGGAGGGAGCGTTAGTTTTCCCAGACTAGTCTTCCTACTAAGAATCTTACCACACATTTGTGGGATTGATAATTTGATTTGCAAGTGCTGGCAACATTACCTGCTCTCTGCGAATATTGTGCAAGTGCCCAACTTTCTTGCTTACACATCATTGTGTTCTGAAGCTGGATGTCCCGGCTTGACAGGCACACTGTGCATGTCTGGAAGTAAAGAAGATCTGTTCCAGTGGCTGATTTTCGGCTCCTCATTGGACAGCGGCCATCTTTTACCGGCTTC
The DNA here is from genome assembly GCF_048569485.1 of Anomaloglossus baeobatrachus. Classification (NCBI taxonomy): domain Eukaryota; kingdom Metazoa; phylum Chordata; class Amphibia; order Anura; family Aromobatidae; genus Anomaloglossus; species Anomaloglossus baeobatrachus. The sequence goes on from NC_134353.1 coordinate 245,696,521, forward strand.
AGAGGCACATTGATATGTAGACACGAAAGTAACTCTCATTCGCAATATTTGCACAGAGCTGGTGAGGACACTGGCTCTTGTAAATAATGTTATCATGCACACAGCAGCATGATAAGATGCTTAGTGAGATGACTAGTATGGGGAAAACAAATGCCACATCAACTAGTCAGAAGGAAATTAGCATACTTTAAAAATACTTTTTTCAAAAGAATCCCTCCAGAGGTGCTTTAAATTGATCCACCTCATTCCAGCTTTGAGACATTAGTAGAGTGGTCTCTGTACTGTTCTACCACAGATCTTGTGGTGCCACAAACTTTTTTAGCATGGCCGTAACAGCTCACCTGTGTCTAGGCCCCCACCTCCTTGGAGCATGGAAAACATCCTGTCCGGTGTGACCATCAGTAGAAAAAGCAGAAAGGATCCAGCTCCATTTGCTCAGTAAAATTTCCACGGCTTTATTACAAAAATCAATAAAATCCAAAAAGGCAGACTTACAAAGGTAATATAAAAACCTCAAGGCGGGCAAATGATTATAGAAACCAGCAACACGTTTCAGACAGTTCTTGTCCTTTATCGAAGCTGGATGAGAAAATGGAGCTGGATCCATTCTGCTTGTTTAGCCTGTGCCATCACGTTTTGTTCTGCTGCTGTTTGTAGAAAGAACAAATAACTTTTTTCTTCTTCCTGACCTGTTCCTGTGCCTTGCTCTTTTTCCAGTCCACCCTATCCCTCTATCCTTCCTTTCCTTACTTCTATCCTCTCCCTAATCCCTTCCTCCCTTCTATCTGCAAGCACTGATCAGTACTTAATACCTCGATTTTTGGCAGATTTTTTTTGTACCACCACCGTGCGTACATCCAGATCAACATCTGTGTTCACTTTTTGCAAAGACTTTGTCCATTTCCCCCTCATACATTTGTACCCCATCTGTACATGTGTCCTGAAACCACTGAGCCACTGATCATTGATGCACATTATTGATATGTATCCGTGCTCACTTTTAGCTTTGGACTTCTTTATTTTTTCTTCCTTTTCATTCTATTACCCCTTCTTGCAGCAACTCCATGTCTGCTTCCTGTAGCCACTGAGCCACTGATCAGTGAAGCACATCACTGATTGACATTTGTGCTCACTTTTGGCTTAGAGCTTTTTTTTCCCCAGGCTTTTGCAACACATCCATGTGTCTGTCTTGCAGCCGCTGAGCACTGATTAGTGACACACATCACTGATCAGCATATAGTTATTACGTTCTTTTTTGAGTAAAAAAAAAAATTAAAAATAATACCGTATTTTTCGGACCATAAGATGCACTTTTTCCCCCAAATGTTGGGGGAAAGTAGGGGATGCATCTTATGGTCTGAATATAGGGCTGTGGCCAGGAATGAAGGTGTTGCGGTGGTGCGGATCATCGGCGACATGAGCAGGCTGTAGCAGCCTGCCGTGACAGCGTGGGCCCGCTCATCACATATGCATGCCCATCATCCCGCCCAGTATCTCTCAGCGCTGAAGCCAGCGCTGACAGGTAGGCGGAATGATGGGCGGGGGGTGCACGCATATTAAACAGCCGGCTGTGATCACCCCTGGCAACTACAGCCTGGAGTAATCATGTGCGGCTGTATTCACTGCCCCCCTGCGCATCATCATCAGCGCGGGGGGCAGTGAATAAGTACGGCACACTTACCCATCACCGTTCCCCTGCAGCACCGCGATCTCCTCCTGTCTGTCGGCCAGCTGATCTGTGTAGCAAGCAGTGAGCACAGCGATGATGTCATCCCTGTGTGCGCTCTCCACACACATCAGCCAGCAAACAGGAGGACATCACGATGCTGCAGGGGAATGGCTCCAAACAGGTCAGCGCCGGGGGCTGTCAATCAGTACACTCACCCGTCACCGTTCCCCTGCAGCACCGCGATCTCCTACTGTCTGTCGTCCAGCTGATCTGTGTAGCGAGCGGTGAGCACAGCGATGACGTCATAGCTGTGTGCCGCTAGTCATGCAAGTCAGCTGACCGGCAGACAGCAGGACGAGCGATGCTGCAGGGGAATGGTGACGTCTCCACATGGGTCAACAGTGCTGCTGCCGCCACAGACAGGGGGAGGAGCGATGCTGCATGCAGCGAGGAAAGGTGAGTATAAATGTTTATTTTTGTGTGATACAGGATACATGCCATATAGCAGGATGGGGCCATATATCAGGATGAGACCATATAGCAGAATGCGGCCATATAGCAGGATGTGGCCATATAGCAGGATGGATGAGGGTATATAGCAGGATGGATGGGGATATATAGCAGGATAAGGGTATGTAGCAGGATGGCAGTATATAGCAGGATGGGGGTATATAGCAGGATAAGGGCATATACCAGGATGGCAGTATATATCAGGATGGGGAGCATATAGCAGGATGGCAGTATATAGCAGGATAGGGGTATATAGAAGGATGGGGGTATATAGCAGGATGCCAGTATATAGCAGAATAAGGGCATATACCAGGATGGGGTATATATACAAGGCAGGAGGATCATTACCAGGATGGGGTACCTTAGCAGAGAATTTGGGGACATTACCCCCATAACAGTGTAGGCAGCAGATCTTTGCCCCATAACAGTGTGTCATGACCACATTTTTTGCTTAAAATTATATTTCCCATTTTTCTCCTCTAAAACCAGGGTGCATCTTATGGTCTGATGCGTCTTATAGTCCGAAAAATACGGTAATTTAGATTGATTGATAGGGCTAGATTAGAGACAGTAAAAATTATACTGTTGTAATTAGCATCTGCTACAGTATTTTTTACTGAATAAAGTCAGGGCTACTGTCAAGTGTAAAAAAAAGAACTAAAAATATTAATTTAGATTACCTGATAGAGCTAGATTAGGGACAGTAAAAATATATTGTAGTAATTGACATCTACTACAGTATTTTTACTGACTATAGTCAGGTTTAGCGCCAGATAGTTGTGGGCACGCGGTAATTTTTTTTTTTTTTTACTGACGTCCAGTGGAAAACTCTTGTAATACTTGTACTACAGTTTTTTCTACTGCATAGAAATATGGGTAGCATAACTTAGTTGTGGTCGCTCAGTAATTGTTTTTACTGTCATCCATTAAGCATTTTTTTAATATCACCAAATTTGTATTTTCTCCTTTTTATTTTATTTTTATTTTTCTTTCTGGATTATTTTATTTTATACTTTTTTTCTCTTTTTTTTCTATCCCAATAAAAAAGTTTTCACCAAGCGCACACACATACCTGAATAAAATTAGGTTATTTTACACACACACACACCCGTGAAATATAAAATGTCCAACTAGTCCGAAAGATTGTATTCAGCCTAGGAGGCATACTACTTCCTTGCCTCTGACACTGACAGTGAGAGAGAAGTTCTCACTTTCCTTTATTTTTTTCTCTTCTTCCTTCACTGATGCCAAACCCCCACGCAGATGGTCCAGGACACCAAATGAGTCAGCGCCCTCTGTTATTGATACCACATCCACTAATAGTAACGCCCTGTGGACCTCACTTCCAGAAAATTAAGAGTATCAGATTCATGATTATGGTGCCTCACAGAAATGACCTTTTTTAAAGTATTTTTCTCTGAGGATTTTGTAAATCTCATGGTATTTCAGACAAATTTGTATGGCCAACAATTTTTGGCCAAAACCTTCTTTATCATTTCCTAACTGAACATACATAGACACAGTAGAAATTATGAAGCACTTCACATGGGGATAGGGAAGAAGCCTGAAATTTGGCACTATGGGAGTGTTCATATTATATAACACTCCAGTGTTCTGCATGCCCATGACCCGAAAACACTTGGAGGCTATTCACAATTTTTTGCATTTCAACAAAAATATACAATTTTTTCCCTGAGATGACCCCAATTTTGACCAACTTTTTAAAATTGGACTGGTCATTAATCACTTCAGCAACATTTTTTAGGAAGTGTACATTCCTCAAAGGGACATCTCTGTGGATAAGTCCCCAATATATTTTAAGGGCAGGATGAAATTCCGGCAATACCTGGTCATTAAGAGGGCCAAAAAGTTGTATAAAGGACTCTTTATGAACAGGCCCGAGAACTTGCAGGGCAACCACAAACTTAGTGGAATGTAAATAATGTTTTGTTGCAGCTTCCACCGTTGCCGCCTCCAGAGAGGCAGATTGGAGGAAGGGCCCGCAGTGGAGCAGGCTGGGGCCCAGCCACCACCGGAACCGGTGGCAATCCTCTGGAGGTTTCAGGGGCTCCCCATGGACGTGGGTCCCCTGAAAAGGACAGAACCCGCTCGGGCAATTTGTGCAGGACTGGGGTCAAGGGATGCTGCCTGTTTGCTAGGGGCAGCATCAGGGCCAGGTTGCTTGGGTGGGAGAGAGCGGAAGCCGTAACCATTTGAAACCGTTGAAACCGTTTAAGTAACAGTAGCTCCCGATGTGGGAAGAAGTTATTTTAGTTGTAATGTGTGTTACCGTTGTTTTTATATTTTTTACAGTTAAAAAAAGAAAAATAAAACCGGTGATGGACGGGCAGCCCGCATGTCTGCATTTTGCTAAGGGGGAATGTGGCGCCCTGGGCAAGCCAGGGGCCACAGGTAATTACACCACCACACCCTACACCCCGGTTAGGCACATCTAAGCCAGACACAAAACCCTTGTTGCCTTCCTCCAGGGGCTGATGTCCACACCAGGGGGTGGGCCAGGCGGTTGGTCCTGCCCACCGAGGAGTTCACAGTCCTGGAGGCGGGAAAAGAGAGCAGATTAGTTTGGACAGTGAAAGTGTGAGGAGCAAAGTGGTAGTAGAGCAACTATCTGACAGCGTCCGGGTGTGTGGCCCGTGGCCGGTGACCGTCTGCAGGAGTGGCCTATCGGAGTTGCCGTAAGGACCGTGGACAGGCGGTGGCCCGGCGGTACCGGACCGGTACACAAGGAGAAGCCAGCACCATTGGCAGGGGCTTTTCGGACCCCGGCAAGGCTAGGAGTCACCGTGAATTTGCCGAATCCGTTAGTGAAGGGGACCTCCTGGGTTTCCAAACAGTCAAGTCCCGACAGAAGGCAACAGTCCAACCCAGTGAGAGAGACACCGCCACCGCCAAGGGCAACAGTTTCTCAGGGCCAGCACCTGCGGGCAAAAAGGGGCTCCTCCGGCCCATATCCAAGCCGGGGAGCAGGTTACCGGTGGGAACCCATTGGAACCATCAGAAGTACATAGGTGCAGGGAAAGGCAGTCACCGTCAACCTGCCAGGGAAAAAGCAACAGCAGCCGTCAGTGGGACCCGTCTTTCCAGCCGTGTGTTTTACCGAGAGCTGTGTCATCATCTCAGGCTGAGTGAGTACCACCGTGCCATGCGGCACAGCGTTGCCCCTTCGACCCTGCACCTCACCAAGCCCCGCAACCCGCCTGCCATCCATCATCCAACCCTACCCCATCCCCGGGCCCCGGGACAACCAACCCCCTACCCACGGAGGGGAGAACTAACAACTCAGCTGCTCCCTGTCACCGCTACCAGGATCCCCATACAGAGCAGCGGTGGTGTCACCTAAATCACCACAACCGTGGCTGGTGTCACGGACAATAACAATCAACCCCCACAATCAACCCCCTTTTTCACTCACGGGCAAGGAACGCCGCTCAAGTCCCTGGGATCCAGCCCACCGCTCGAGCCACCACTGAGCAGCAGCAGCCGTAGCCGGACCCGGGCAATGGGAGAGCGCAGCGTCCCCTCCTCCGCCCGCGACAATAGCATGGTATGCTTTCACCTACATTTCTTCATTACCCTACTGCGTAGCCTCTGTGAGTACCAACAGAGGTTACAGCGACTCTGTTAATTTGCATATCCCCTGAGCTGCTAACAGGGGTTATTGCCAGTTTTCCCTCTTCCCTGTGTGGTGTAACACAGGGAGTGCTAAGGCATATTAGTTATAACTTTTGTCGCTAGCTCTGCCTTGCCCTTTGGGTTATTTAGCAGCAGCTCTCTCGCTGCACCGTGGACCCCGGGCTACGTTTGCAAATCCAGTTATTAATTTTATCCATGGAGAAGAGACGGAAGGCACTCACCAGAAATGCGGTAAAAAAAGCTGTTTATTCAACCATCAGGTCAAGGGGAAAAGGCGTGGGGAGGTGGGAACACGCAATCCGTCAGACAACGGCCGTGGAATCGTGGAAGCGTCAGTTATAAAGATGCGAAACGGCCGTCGTCCGACGGCCTGTGTGTTCCCACCTCCCCACACCTTTTCTCCTTGACCTGATGGTTGAATAAACGGTTTTTTTTTTACCGCATTTCTGGTGAGTGCCTTCTGTCTCTTCTCCATGGATATTGTGAATTGTGGTCTATTGGAAAGAGCACCGAGGCCAGTATGCAATGGAAGTTATTACCATATAATGTGTGTATAACCCTGGAATAAGAAGGATTAAGTGGTTAGCTCGCTGAATGGTGCCAGTGTTTCCTCCTTTTTCTTTCCGGTTATTAATTTTATTTGCAAAACCATCAGCCCTCATAACACACACTGTCACATTTTCACAGTGCGATTTAAGGGGCACACCAACACCCCACATGTTGTAAAAGAAAAACCCTACTCTTTGGACACACGGCAGGGCACAGATTTGTCAGGAATTGACAACAGCGGGCCCCGTGTCGGATTTTGAGATCCGCTATGGTGCTAAACCAGCAGAAACCACACGCGTGACCCAGTATTCGACATTGCACCTCTTCAGGAATTCATTCAGGGGTGTAGTGAGCAATTTAAGCTCAACACACAATTCTCTGAATTGTGTAACATTGGGCTGCGGAAGTGAAAAATTATTATTTTTCCACTAAAATATTGTTTTAGCCCTAAGTTTTTGATTTTCAAAAGGGCTATTAGGAGGAAATAGTCAACATAATTTGTTATGCAATTTTACCTGAGTTCACCAATATCCTATATGTGGTTGGAAACTATTTTTTAGGCACAGTGCAAAGCTCAGAAGGGAAGAAGATCCATATTGAAATGCAGATTTAGCCAGAGTGGTCATGTCACGTTGGCAGAGACTCTGTGATGCCGGAAAATCAGAACCCTCTACAAGTGATTACATTTTACAGACTACACGCCTCAGTGAATACATCTAGTGATATAGTGAGAATATTGACACCACAGGCGTGTCAAATAATTTTATACCATTATGTATTGTAGATCTAATAATTGCATTTTTACCACTAAAATACAGTTTAGCCCCAGATTTCTTATTTTTACAAGGGAAATGAATAAGAATATTGTTATACAATTTCTGCTGAATGTGTCACTACTCCACGTGTGACTATAGAGTACTGTTTGGCCACACAGAGGAAGGAAAGAAGCAATACTTGACTTTTACAGCACACATTTTCTTGAATATTTTGTGTACTCCATTTGCAGAGACCCTGATGTGCCTAAACAGTTGAAACCCCCCTCTATGAACTCCTCATTAGTAGTTACAACCCATCTATGAATTCATCTATGAGTTTAATGACTATGGTCATATTCCAGAAAAACACGTAGTAGAAATTTCAGAGTTGAAATTACAAATATGCTACTGTAGTGCCCAATACATTGTGCCCATCTTGTGCATCAGGAAACACCCACAAAATAAGTGTGCTCTCCTCACTATGTTAATATCAAACATGTGGATTCCAACTGCGGTTTAGGCACATTGTGAGCTCAGAAAAGAGGGGGGCGTTTAGATTTAAGAGGACAGATTTGTTACATTTCTTTTTTGTGGGATCCATATCACTTTTCCAGAGCCTTTTTCCTACCAGTAACTTTGACACCCCCCCTATACTTCTGTTAACAAATGACAGACCGACTTGTTTTTATTATATCAGATCACATGTATCTGGTGCTTTACACTGAGCACTTACATCCAGGTTTCCATTTAAAAATCTGAAACACATGATTCAGATGAAGCTCCCAGTGGATTCATTCACTAATGAGGCAGGCGGAGTTACTCTGGAATCCGTCTGGTCTCTATTTAGTGGCCTACGGCACTTTTGTGTGCACCTACAGACACACGTAAACAGATGGACACCTCTACATCACAGGCCAGACACTGTCCACAGTGACATCCTCTGTCTCATTATAGGGAATATTTTGTCAGGGATTCTGTCTGAATCATGTATTTCAGAGATTTACACAGTGAGATTCACTCAGCCTAGATCTGGATAAATGTGTGCTGTCTCTAACAGTCTCTGAGTGTCTCCCTCTCTGTCTGTCTCTGTCTGTCTGTACGTCTCTCTGTCTGTCTCTGCATTGTGACTCCCAGCTCCATTGACTTTAATGGAGGCAGGTTTTTTAATGAATAAATGTAAAGCGTGGGGTTAACATTTCCCCTCAAAACATAGTCTATTACATTCCGTGAGTCAAATGGAGTGTCTGTGAAACATTTTGTGACTATAAATGCGACGGTGCAGATTCCTTTAGCGGACATACATACATACATTCATACACACATACACTCAGCTTTATATATTAGAGTTACTGCGCTCACAGTTCAGTATAAGTGATTACACGGCTTTATTCTTTTGGTCAGTGCGATTACAGCGATACCAGATTTAAATCTTTTATGGTTGGCTGCTATCATACACTAAAGGGTGCTTTACACGCTGCGATATCGCTAACCATATATTGTCGGGGTCACGTCGTTAGTGACGCACATCCGGCATCGTTAGCAACATCGCAGTGTGTGACACCTAGGAGTGACGATTAACGATCGCAAAAACGTCAAAAATCGTTGATAGTTGACACGTCGCTCCTTTTCATAATATCGTTGGTAGTGCATGCCGCTGGTTGTTCGTCGTTCCTGCGGCATCACACATCGCTATGTGTGACACCGCAGGAACGACAAACATCTCCTTACCTGCGTCCACCGGCAATGAGGAAGGAAGGAGGTGGGTGGGATATTCCCCCTGCTCATCTCCGCCCCTCCGCTTCTATTGGACGGCTGCCGTGTGACGTCGCTGTGACGCCGCACGAACCGCCCCCTTAGAAAGCAGGCGGTTCGCCGGCCAGAGCGATGTCACTGGTAAAGTAAGTCCGTGTGACGGGTGTAAGCGATGTTGTGCGCAATGTGCAGCGATTTGCCCATGACGTACAACCGACGGGGGCAAGTACGCTCGCTAGCGATATTGATAGCGATATCGCAGCATATAACGTGCCCTTAAGAGAAGCATTTTTTTTTTTAAAGTTTTTCCATTGCCATATTTTGAGCGCTATAATATTTCTGTATTTTTGCTGAAAGTCATATAATGGCTTGTTTTTTGCAGGACGAGCAGAAATTTTTATTGGTACCATTATCCTGCATATATCACTTTTTGATCGTTTTTTATTCTGAGTTTTGGTTGGCAAATTGAACAAAATACAGCAATTCAGGATTTTTTTTTATACCATTTCACGCATGTTAAAAGTAATACAGTGTTACTCTTTGCATCAGTATGATTACAGCAATACCATATTTATATATTTTTTATGTTTTTCTGGTTTTAAACAAGACTATTTTATAGAAAAACTAATTGTTTTTGCATCCACATATAGTAATTTTTCTCAACTTTTTTTTACTTAGTCCCACAATGGGATTTTACCTTTCATTACTGTGATCACACCAGTCTAGCAATGCATTACATCTGTACTAGCTGTACACCTGTAGCTGCACAGAAGCCTCTTGGACCATGCTCCTGGCAGGGTCTAACAGGCTTGCCGTAACTGGTTGACCCAGATGTCATTGTGATATCCTCTGGTTGCCACGCAACAATTGGACCCTTGTGTGATGTTGCGGGAACACTGGATAAAAGAGGGAGTGCACTATCCATCTCAGCTTCCTTAATGTTGCAATCGATATCGATCATGGCATTTAGGAGGTTAAACAGCCTCGGGAGGGGCAGTCAATAATCCTGGCTGGGAGACCAGGGTCTCTGCTGTTACGTAAGTTGATCTCCAGGTGGCAAACGCACGGGTACAACTCCTGTGCGGAGCACAATCGCCATGATTATTATTATTATTATTTATTATTATAGCGCCATTTATTCCATGGCGCTTTACAAGTGAAAGAGGGTGTACGTACAACAATCATTAACAGTACAAGACAGACTGGTATAGGAGGGGAGAGGACCCTGCCCGCGAGCGCTCACAGTCTACAGGGAATGGTGAGGACAGAGCTGGTTGCGCAGTGGTCTACTGGACTGAGGGCTATTGTAGGTTGTAGGCTTGTTGGAAGAGGTGGGTCTTGAGGTTCCTCTTGAAGCTTTCCACAGTAGTAATGATGCCATGATGTAAACATACGTCAATGGTTGGGAACTCCTTTCCAACCATGACCTATGGGTATGTCAAAGGTTGTGAAAGAGTTAAGACAAAGTTTAATACAAATTTCCTACTCATGTTAGTTCATTCATATAAATTTAATGATTTCAGATGAAATGTACTTTTAGTCTTACTTCGTATATTGCCTGCAGATTTTTGTCATCCGCTTACAAATATCCTTATGCTGTTTATGTAAAGTATCTCTCATATGTCTTTTTCAAGACAGTGACTTTTTAATTAAGTGAACATTAAGGCATTTCAACCACATCTTCTTGTGAAAGCATATGAATGTTTTGGAATCGAAAATTAATGAAAAACAGAAGATATGACGACCAAGCAACTGAGCTGCTGGAACATTGAGAGCAATGGACAAAAGTTAGCCAACCTAAATTTAACAAAAAAAATGTTACGTAAAATTAAAAGAAATATTGAAATGTGTTCAAACACAACATTTCATTTTTTAATATATATTATTGAAGATTTTATGGGATCAATGGAAATTTGATAAGTAACAATAAAAAAGCCACCATGTAAAACCACATGTCAGATGGCAATCAATAAAAATCAATGGGGCTATATTGAGAAAAGTGTTGTTGAAATAAAACAATTCACTTAATTGTAACTGCAAAAATCGACAATTAATTAACAACTATAAGTAACAATACAAATCCTATTCAACCATCAAGAAAGAAAGTTGCTTAAAGGGAATCTATCAACAGGTATTTGCTAACCCATCTGAGTGCAACAAAATGTGGATACAGAGACCCTGGTTCCAGCAATATATCACTTAAAGAGTGTTGCTTGCTGTTATTTTGTTAAAATCAATAGGATTTAGCAGTTATGTGAATGTGCTGCTTTATTAACCTGGGAGAGGAAGAGAGCTCCCTCTTCAACTCAAAGAACACCCCACAACTTGACCATCGGGGGCCCTAATATTCTGTACCCAAAATGCTGCAAAATAGGATCCAAACCAAGCCACAAAAAAACAAGTCCCCACATAGGCCCATTTTCTGTTAATGGAAATATAGGGTTTCCATGCTACTAGTAGCACAAAGTCTCTAGAAAGCATTATGGCTTCCTTCCTAAAAAAGAAATGCAGCAAAATTTCCACTCCCAAATCCAAATGCCCACTCCCTTCTGACCAGCACAATGTATCTAAACCACAGTTAACATTCACATGTTTAGCATTATTGTGGTGAGGAGAGCCTGCTTAATTAACATGATGTGTGTCTCCAGAAGCATGAGCATGGCACAATGTATGGGCACTATAATGTACTGGGCACTACAGGGACTTATTAGCCATTTTTATTTCATCAATATTCTATTTGCTTGACTTCGTAGATGGTTTTTGCAGAGACAATATCATCACTACACCTGCAGATGACTTCCCAGAGGAGTGTAGTTTTCAAAATGGGGTTATTTGAGAGGGTTTTTACTGTTCTGGCATTTAGAGTCTGCAAGCTAAACTAGGAAAATCTGTGCTTCAAAAATCAAATGGCACTCCTTCCCTCCTGAGCCCTGCTGTTTGGCTAAACAGTACTGTACAGTCACATGTGGGGTATTGCCACATTTAGGAGGAATTGTGTAACATATTATGGGGCTTTTTTACCTTTTCCCCTTGTGAAAATTGGAAATATAGGGTTAAAACAACATTTTAGTAATACAATATCCTCTCTGTACCCATAGATGAATTACTTCGAGGGGTTTATATTGAATAACAGGGCCACTGATGGAATGGGTCTACCTTCCTTGCATGTCAGTGTGAAATGGCATTCCGAAAAACTTTGCAACTCAATCAGAACTCCAAAATGGCGCTCCTTCCTTTCTGAGTTTTGCACTGTGCCTCAAAAGTAATTTTTGACTACAAGTGCGGTATTGAAAAACTCAAAAGAAATTTTGTATCAAATTATATGGCTCATTTTCTCCTATTACCCTTTCTGAAAATTAAAACGTTGGGGGTCAAAGCTACATTTTAGTGGAAAAAAATGGTATTCTTTGAATTTTCAAAGCCTAATGTTAAACAGCTCAGTCAATCACCTAAGGGATAAATTTGTTCACTACACTTGAAGATGTATTCTCTGAAAGATGTAGTTTCCAGAAAGGTTTCACTTGTGGGGGGTTTCTGCTGTTTTTGTATGTCAGAGGATCCTCAAATGTGACGTGGCATCCACAATCTTTTCCAACCAAAATAGCGCTTGTTTTTTAGGGATGGAAGCGTAAGTCAAGTACTGGGAAGTCCAAACGACAAACAAAGGTATGACAAATGAGACGGGGCTGGGAGAGGACAGACAGAAGTGGGTTAGGCGGGAGAGGGTGCACGGCAGGACAGAACTAGTACCTCAACAGAGCCAGCTACACACATTATGACACATAGACTATCACTGGCGCTGAACCAGAGGTGCACCCAAATATAGCGTCCAGGAAACCGGAACGAGACAGGGAGAAATTAACCCCTGACATGACCATGACAGAGCTGGGAGATACCATAGAGGCAGATACCGGCCTGGATCATGACAATTATCTTCTCAATGTTGTAAAATTCTGTGAAGCTCCTAGAGGGTCTAGGCACTAACCGCACATTTAGATAAGTTCCTTGAGGTATCTAGTTTTCAAAGTAGGGTCACTTGTGGGAGGTTTTGAATGCTAAGGCAATTCAGAGGCACTCCAAACAATGCTTCAAAACATTAGTTTTCCACCATAAATTTTTTATTAGCATACTCTGAAAAAATTGCATAACAAATCATATGGTACATTTTGTCCTGTTATCGTTGCGAAAATACAAAATTTTGGACTACATCAATACTTTTGTTGGAAATATGTGATTTTTTTTTTTTTCTCGGCTCAAAGTTATAAAATTCTGTGACGCACCTGGCGATTTAATGTGCTCACCACACCTCTAGATAAATTCCTTGAGTGGCAGAGTTTCAAAATGGGTAAATTTGTGGGAGGGTTTACACGTTTTAGGCACGTCTCTACTTCAGCCACTTTTACGCTCCAAAAGACAAATTTCTCACCGTCTCTTCCAAACCCTGCCATGTGCCTAAACAGTAGTTCTCCACCATCTGTGTGGTATTGGTGTACTCAGAAGAAATTGCACAACAAATTATATGATGTATTTTCTCCTGTTACCATTGTGAAGATGCAAAATTTGGGGTTAATAAAACATTTTTGTGGAAAAGTAAAATTTTAATTTTCTTCTTTCCCCATTGCTTTAGATCCAGTGAAAAACCTGAAAGGTTAATAAACCTCTTGGATGTAGTTTTGACTTGCTTAAGGGATACAGTTATTAGAATGGTGTCACTTTTGGGTATGTTTGGCACAAAGGCCTTGCAAATTTACTTCAAATGTGATGTGGTCCTTAAAACAATGGTTTTGTAAATATTGGAAAAATGAGAAATTACTTATAAACTTTGAACCCTTCTAACATCCAAACAAAAAAATATGTTTCAAAAACGACACTGATATAAAGTAGACAAGTGGGAAATGTTATGTATTAACTATTTTGTGTGACATAACTCTCCGGTTTAAGGGCATACAAATTAAAAGTTTGAAAATTACTAATTCTTTGTAAAATTTCCAATGTCTTCAGAAATAAGAAAAAAAATCATACTAAATTCACTACTAACATGAAGTAAAATATGGCTCTAGAAAACATTGTCACAATTGCTGGAATCCATTGAAACGTTCTTGAGTTATTACCTCATAGAGTGACACTGGTCAGAATTCTCTCAGTATCTACAGTACATTCAAAACAAAATGGCTGCTGCAATTAATATTTGCGCTTTTAGGGTACGCTCACACAAGCGTATAAATCGGATGAATGCAATGCGAGAAAATGTCGCATTGCACTGGGCCCCATATTAGACAACATGTTAGAGTACTCTCCCCCTGGAAAAAGACTGCACGTCGAAACGCGCGTAGCAGCTTTCCAGACAAGACAATTGTCTCCTCAGGTAATTATGTATCCACTCTGATTACTTTACTATAATTGCGATCATGCACTTGTGATTCCCCCTTCTCAGTCTGGTCTTGTTGGGAATCAGTGTCTGTAATCATAACACTTGGTGTACCGCATATGTTAACAATGACTTAATGTTGGGCTTTGCTACCCAATCTCTCTCCGATATATGCTCTCCACTTCTGTGGTTGGCCTGGTTATTGTAGATTAGGTTACTCTACTAGCATTACTACCATTACTAGATGTTTTTTTGCTTACACTGTTTGTCCATTGACTTATACAACTATTGAGGTTCCTTTGGTACCTTGGTTTACTGTGTTTTATATATGGGGGTTATTTTCACCTTTTATTACTCTCAATTACATTATGCGTGTGTGTATTAATTAATACCTTGTTTGTAATCTTGGTAACTGTATTATACTAACCTGTTGTGGTACAATTGTCTTTTGTCTTCACTTCCTGCTGATGCCATGCCCAATAAAATGGTATTTTCTGTTTATTGAATTATGTCATAAAAATTAACTATTTTATGTCGTTTTGCGCATTTTTTTGTATGATGCTCATGTGATGTATCATATAGAGTTCATGCTTTGCATTTTGTACTATGTAGGATGTACTACCATAAATATTAAAAAATACTCTGAAGAACACATTGCCAACATACATAAAAAGAACACTTCACATTCTTGTGCCACTAAATATTTTGTTTCCTCACATAATGGAGATATTACACATTTAAAATTGTATGGCATTGAAAGAATTAAAATCCTTGTCAGAAGAGTTAGGCATATCAAGTAATCATTTTTTAGAATGGATCCTGCTGAGATCCTTTGGGAAGAAAGCTCTGCAAACACAACTTTTTTGTCCGTTGTTAAATAACTGATATCCGCCAGATCCATTTTTAAACATTGGAGTTTATGGAGAATGGATCCGTTAACGAATTGCTATTTAGCAATCCGTTTTTCTTTGCATTGGTAATAGATCCTTTTTTTCTTACAGGATCCATTTCAAATGGAAAATAAATAGCAATCCATTAATAGATCCGTTCTACAGAGACTCCAATGTTAAAAGACTGGAAATGGCAGAAATGTTTTTGCCAACTGATCTCTACAGGATCTCAGCAGGATCTGTTCTACCGGATGATTACATGAAGTGAACTCAGCCTTAGCTGGCAAAAATATCTCAACTTTGTGTGAGACTTTTTGTATTCTGACTCTGGGTAAAAAAGTTCACCAAAGGTATGAATTTCAGAAATTATTTATTGTTTATATATGAGAATTATGTTATGTATTTGTCCCCATTGTTTTGTGTGCTGAAGTTGCATTTATATAATCTCTGATGTAGATGTATGAGTGTTGTCTTAACATTTTGTTGATATATTATTCACACCTATTTTTGTTTAATGTGATTGAATTGTTTTAAATGAGATTTGAATGAACATGTTCTATATATTGGTCCAAAATACTGTATATATTGTTTTACTAGGGTTCTTTACTAACTAAATATATAACTCATACCCTAATTTTTCAAAAAAATATAATAAACTTTATTTTAATACATTTATAAAAAACCAAAAAGGCAATACTAAATATAACAATGGAGTAATACAGCACAATATATAAATATATAAATATATATACACCACAATTGTTTCTATATTAGGTATACTGACTAACCCTGCATATGCCCTGTATACAATCTCCTACCTACTCACGGAGAACACCCTAAATTTATACCCTGTGTCCTCACTCACCAGAGGTTGCAACCCTATTGATATCCTACCTCCCCCTAAGCTTTGACCAATTTGTTCATAGCTTAGAAGGATAGAGGGGTAGAGGAAAAAAGCCCCCCCCCCAACCCGGGGAGGAGAATAGAAAAAAACAAAGTGGATATTAGGTACAGAGCAGGGAGCCAGAAATTTTAAGTCTCCAATTGTACAGACACAAAACAGACATGATCCACTGTGTGGTTATATAGTCCATTAGTAATGTCTTGATTTTAAATATTTCCCAAACTGTGTCTCCATATCTTGATATCACTCAGTTTAACGAGACTCCATAGTCCATTTCACATAGATTCACATTTGACAATATTTGACCTGAAGAGATTTCTGGTGCACCTACAGCTTATTTGAGGTATAGCTACTCCCACATATTCAGAGCACCCCAATATCAGATCATGCAGTGTATAAATATTTCTTTCGCCTTTGCCTTGACGCATTTCCCCCCTTACTTAACAATAATTGGGTTTCATCAGGAGGCAATAAAGATGTTGAGATCCATGGGTACATTGTATAATGATCCTCCAAGTAGAGATCCAGCAAAGATTATGTGGGGTCCCTAAGTTCCAAAGGAGATGACACAATTGCCAAAACTTCATGTCCCTCACAACCGTAGAGCAAGTCACCAGACCTGAGCGTCTCAGCTTGTGCAGTTTGAATCCTGTCAGCCTGTATTACTCCATTGTCTTTTTTGGTATTGTTTTTTTTTTGGGTGTAATGATTTTAAATGTATTACAATAAAGTTTATAATTTTAAAAAAAATTAGAACATGTTCTATATTCTATGATTAAGGGGGCCATGTGCACCAGAAACGCATCAGCATTATATTAATTAACTCCTCATATTCTTATGGTTTTAAACAAAGACTGAAATATTAATTTTACCAGATGGAAGTGCTGATATTTGCCAATATGGCAAATCTACCATGACGGCCCACAAGGTCACGTGATACTTTTGCAATGAATAAAATGATGACAGCAATTTTAGGCTATTGAACTTTTTTTAATTTATCTATCACGCTGATTACGAAAAAATAAGCAAATTCAATTCATATCAAATCAATTTGCTCATCTCTAGTACTTTATTTTACTGTGATTTGGCAAAATATTCAGTCTTACTATTTTGAAAATAAAATAAGAAATGTCACATAAGTGCATCACTATATTTTGTCATTTCATGTATTAATATATTTAGCATCACCTACTATTACAGGGCCTTTTAGATGATATTTTTTAAAGCTGACCAAAAATCTGAAAAGAATAATTTCTTTTGGGATCTTTCTCGCTGTCTGAACTTGATAATTAGCCAGAAAACTTGGTTTTCATTTTTCCTCTGGCATATGGCTCTTGTTTTCCAGTAGGGATGAAGACAAACAAGTATTAAAGTCCAATGGCAACATGACTGACTTCACAATGTCTCTGTACATTTATATACTTGTCTACGACAATACATAATAGATCATTTCCTCGCTATAGATTGGTACAAAATGCAGTAAAAAATTCCTTCACATGGATTTCATTAATATTTTTGTGAACAAATATGATGAATAGACTGCAAGGATTTCAAAAATAAAGCTAAATCTTCTGAAACACAGAGCTTTCTGGCTGATTAGTTCATCCACAATTGCGCCATAATTGTATGATCAAATAGCATGACATGTCATTTTTATGTTAAAAATATCCATATATATTTTTACAAAATTTTTATAACTCTGATCTTCCATTATAAACCATGGGTATTATGAAAAATGTATTTTTCCCCCAAGATGGGTAACTTTTCCTATTCTCGCTCAGATCTACTGCTCTACATTTAGTTTGTGATCTCTACCTCGATGTCTAAAGGCCCCGTCACACACAGATAAATCTTTGGCAGATCTGTGGTTGCAGTGAAATCATGGACATATTGTTCCATTTGTACACAGCCACAAACCTGGCACTGATTGTCCACAATTTCACTGCAACCACAGATCTGCCAAAGATTTATCTCCGTGTGTGACAGGGCCTTTAGTTCTTTCTGGAAAACTAGAGCTAAAATGCTCCTCAAAATGTTTGTGTAAATGTATATATCATGTAGTTTTTTTTAGACTTATAATATTGCACAATTATTGCAATCCTTCTCTAGCTGCTCGTGTGGACGGAACAACACATTCCCAATTGCATGTTACTTACTGAATGGTAACAATATTATCCTGTCCTATATAGCATACACTTATTCCATTAAGTTCTTGTCTGGAATAATGATTGGTTACTTCTTGTCTGTTTATTAAGTTTAAAAAGTAAATAGAAAGTATTAAATAAAAATTATGTACAGTGTGGAAAATAAGTATTTGGTACATTGCTGATTTTGCAAGTTTTCCCACCTACAAAGAATGAAGAGGTCTGTAATTTTCATGGTAGGTACACTTCAACTGTGACAGACAGAATTAAAAAAAATCCATAAAATCACATTGTATGATTTTTAAATAATTACTTTGCATTTTATTACATGAAATAAGTATTTCCAATAGAAAATCAGAGTTTAGTATTTGGTACAGAAACCTTTGTTTGCAATTACAAAAATCAGACGTTTCCTGTAGTTATTGTCCAAGTGTGCACACAGTGCAGCAGGGTTTTGGGCCCACTCCTCCATACAGATCTTCTCCAGATCTTTCAGGTTTCAGGGGTATTATTGGGTAACATTGAGTTTCAGCTCCCTCCAAAGATTTTCTATTGGGTTCGGGTCTGGTGACTGGCTACGCCACTCCAGGACCTTGATACGCCACTCCTTACTTGCCCTGGCTGTGTGTTTCATGTCATTCTCATGATGGAAGACTCAGCAACGACCAACCTTCAATGCTCTTACTGATAGAAGGAGGCTGTTGGCCAAAATCTTGCAATACATGATCCCATCCATCTACCCTTCAAGATAGTGCAGTGGCCCTGTCCGCTTTGCAGAAATTCAAAGCCAAAAATTCTCTGTCATAGTTAAAAGTGTTCCTTTGATAAAAATTATAGATCTCTCCATTTTTTATAGGTGGGAAAACTTGCTACATTTGCAGTCTATCAAATACTTATTTTCCTCACTGTACAAACCTACACACACAAACAAAACAATGATAAACTTTTTAAAAAAGGAATCCTCTGGGCAAAGCTCATAGGCTGTTTTATGTCTTGTGCTGGGCTTGAAGAAGTGGTGCATCACAAAGGAATTCTTTCTTCAATGTTTTTATGTCATGTTATATGAATGTCATGCAGGATTTTCTGTTTGTCAAATGAAATCTCTTGTGTTCTGATGATAAGCTGATCACTGGAACTTTAAAAGTCAGAAAATGAAAATTGCTTGATGTAAGGCATTAAAAAGATAAAATAAAATTGTACATTTGGGATTGCAGGGCTGCCAGTGAGATATTCTAAAAAAAAACAAAAAAAACCCATGAAACTTTCTTGATTCCATGATCACATTAACATCACACTATTTTCCGGACTCTCGTATATGGCAGTAGACTAAACCAGTTATCACTAGTGATGAGCGAGTATGCTTGTTACTACTCGGTACTCGCACGAGTATCACTGTACTCGGGCTACTCGGCGGGGACCGAGTAATCTCGCGATACTCGTGCTGTACTCGTGGTCTTCATCCCTGCATGTTGGTGCTCTTTTGAGAGCCAGCCCTCATGCAGGGATTGGCTGGCAGACCACTGCAATGCCACAGCCCTGTTAGTTGTGGAATTACAGTGATTGGCCGGCCCGCACAGCATGACCGAGCCTTTATACCGGCGGGCGCGCTGTGCTCTGCTCACAGCCATCCAGACAGTCAGTGCAGGGAGAGGGTTGCTGCTTCAGGGAAAGGTTTGCGGCCCTTTATAGTTAGTTCCGGAGCAGGGCTGCAAACAGTGTGACCAGAAGTCCTTCTCAGGACATACAATAAGTTGTATACAGGCAGGCAGGGAATAGCCAGGTCGGAGTACAGGAGAAGAGTCCTTCTCAGGACTATTGTTGCTATATACAGGCAGGGTATAGCCAGGTCAGAATACATGCTAGTGACCAGAAGAGTCCTTGTCAGGACTATTGTAGCAGTATACAGGCAGGCAGGCAGGCAGGGTATATAGCCATTCCTAGTGGTGACAGTATACCAGCCTTCATCATATCTGGGGCTGGTGTACACAGTCTAAAACAGTCCAGATAGTGTCAGACTTCTCAGTAATTGTCGCTCCTAAAAACCTGTTAGGTTCTTATTGCGTCCGTGCTTGCATTTAAAAACCGCACGTGTGTGCCTGTCGGTGGCAGCGTACAGGTGCACGTTTTGCACAAACTATTATATAACGCACAAGTCTAGTGAATAATACACGTCAGTCAGCAGTGTCTGATAGTGTCAGACTTCTCAGTAATTGTCGCTCCTAAAAACCTGTTAGGTTCTTATTGCGTCCGTGCTTGCATTTAAAAACCGCACGTGTGTGCCTGTCGGTGGCAGCGTACAGGTGCACGTTTTGCACAAACTATTATATAACGCACAAGTCTAGTGAATAATACACGTAAGTCAGCAGTGTCTGATAGTGTCAGACTTCTCAGTAATTGTCGCTCCTAAAAACCTGTTAGGTTCTTATTGCGTCCGTGCTTGCATTTAAAAACCGCACGTGTGTGCCTGTCGGTGGCAGCGTACAGGTGCACGTTTTGCACAAACTATTATATAACGCACAAGTCTAGTTAATAATACACGTCAGTCAGCAGTGTCTGATAGTGTCAGACTTCTCAGTAATTGTCGCTCCTAAAAACCTGTTAGGTTCTTATTGCGTCCGTGCTTGCATTTAAAAACCGCACGTGTGTGCCTGTCGGTGGCAGCGTCAGGCTCCATATTGTCCCTGGATAGAGATGTGCATGAGGGCCTCAAAACATTGTTCCCATTGCAAAGGAGCGGGTCTACTGTCGTTGTAAAAAAAATTTACCACTGGGGTTATACCTGAAACAACGGCCTAACTATTGTAACGGTCATCATGATGGCGCATGAGGAGAAGGAGGAGCAGTCCAGCGATTAGCCAAAGTCCAGAAGTGTGTTACCATGGGTGAGTGGAGGTACATGGCAAATTCCCGTTACAAACTTTAAATTCCGCTGTCATTTGCTGGTGGTGTGGTGAAGTCTGGCCCAATCCAACCCTTGTTCATCTTGATCAGAGTCAGCCTGTCAGCATTTACAGTTGACAGGCGGGTGCGTTTATCTGTAATGATTCCACCTGCGGCACTAAAAACACGCTCTGACAAAACGCTAGCGGCAGGGCAGGCCAGGACTTCCAAGGCGTAGAGAGCCAATTCATGCCACGTGTCCAGCTTGGATACCCATTAATTGTAAGGCACAGAGGAATGTCGGAGTACAGTTGTTTGACCTGCAAGGTACTCCTTGAGCATCTGGGCAAACTTAGGATTTCTTGTGGCACTACCCCGCACCTCAGGGGATGTGGTATGTGAGGGGCTGAGAAAACTGTCCCACATCTTAAAGACTGTTCCCCTACCTTTGGCGGATTGGACTTGTGCCCCTCTCGGCTGTACGCCTTGGTTGTCCACTGATTCCTGACCTATGCCGCTAGCGTTTTGTGAGGGGAATGCTTTGCCTACTTCCGTGACTATGGCCTTCTGGAACTGCTGCATTTTGCCTGACCTCTCCGCCTCGGGAATAAGAGACATAAAGTTCTCCTTTTAGCGTGGGTCTAACAGTGTTACCAACCAGTAATGATTGTCGGCCAAGATGTTCTTAACGCGACGGTCACGAGACAGGCAGCTTACCATAAAGTCAGCCATGTGCGCCAGACTCTTAACAGCCATCACTTCAGTATCCTGACCAACACGATGACTGAACATGCTGTCCTCCTCCTCCTCCTCCTCCTCCTCCTCATCATCTACCCTGTCCTCTGGCCAGCCACGCTGAACCGAGGATATGACTGCATGTCATATCCTCAATTTGGCCAGAGAGTTGCTCCATGTCTTCATCCTCCTCCTCGTCATAGTCCTCCACTGCACGTTGTGATGAGACGAGGCTGGGCTGTGTGTTATCACCCACACCCACTACTGTTTCTTGCTCAAACTCATCGCGCTCCGCCTGCAATGCATCATGGTTGTTTTTTGAGTAGAGACCATTTTAGAAGGCAGAGAAGCGGTATGGTGACGCTAATAATGTCGTCATCGCCGCTCACCATCTTGGTGGAGTCCTCAAAGTTTTGGCGGATGGTACATAGGTCGGACATCCATCTCCACTCCTCAGGTGTTATGTGTGGAGTTTAACCCATTTCCCGATGGCTTAGGTGATGCAGGTACTCAACAACTGCCCTCTTCTGCTCACATATCCTGACCAACATGTGCAGAGTTGAATTCCAACGCGTGGGGACATCACACACCAGTCTGTGAGCCGGAAGATGCAAATGGCGCTGAAAGCCGGCAAGGTCGGCTGAAGCAGTAGGTGACTTTCGAAAATGTGCAGACAGGCGGCGAACGTTTACCAGCAGATCAGACAGCTCTGGGTATGACTTTAGAAACCGCTGAACCACGAGGTTGAGCACATGGGCCACGCATGGAACATGTGTCAGCTGGCCTCGCCTCAAAGCCGCCACCAGGTTCCGGCCATTGTCACACACAACCTTTCCTGGCTTTAGGTTCAGAGGTGTGAGCCAGTGATCTGCCTGCGGTTTCAGAGCTGTCCACACCTCTTCTGCATTGTGGGGTTTGTCAACTATGCAGATTAGCTTCAGCACAGCCTGTTGCCGCTTCGCCGAGGCAGTGCTGCAGTGCTTCTGTGTCGCCCTGGACAAGCCAGGGGCCACAGAGCACAACACTTACACACCCCACACTCCCTGCAGGCATATCATAGTCAAAACACAAAATCCTTGTTGCCTTCCCCAGGGGCTGTTGTCCACACCAGGGGGTGGAGCCAGGCGGTTGGTCTCCACCCACCAAGGAGGAGGGAAAACACAGGCAGTGAGAGTTAAGCTAAGGAAGTGGAAGGAGGAAAGTAGTAGAGAGGAGAAAAGTGACAGCAAAGAGCCTGAAGTTGGTACGGGTGGGTGGCCCGGACAGGACAGCAAGGTTGGCAGGATGTGGTGACCGTCTGCAGTGGAGGCCGATTGGAGTCTGCCGTAAGGACCGTGGACGGGTGGTGACCCGGCCGTACCGGACCGGTATACAAAGAGAAGCCAGCACCATTGGCAGGGGCCTTTCGGATCCCGGCAAGGCTTGGTGTCGCCGTGAATTTGCCAAATCCGTTAGTGAAGGGGACCTCAGGGTTTCCAAACAGCCAAGTCCTGATAGAAGGCAACCGTCCAACCGTGAAGGGGAGACACCACCACCGCCAAGGGCAACCGTCTCCCAGGGCCAGCGCCTGTGGGCAAAAGGGGCTCCTCCGGCCCATATCCAGGTCGGGGAGCGGGTTACCGGTGGGAAACCATCACTACCAACACTGAACTTAGGTGCAGGGAGAGACAGTCATCACTAACCTGCAGAGAGGAACAACCGCAGCCGTCCGAGGGACCCGTCCATCCAGCCACTTGTTTTACCGTGAACTGTGTCATCATCATTGGGCTGAGTGAGTACCTCCGTGCCGTGCGGCACAGCGCTGCCCCTGCGACCCTGCACCTCATCAGGCCCCGCAACCCGCCTGTCATCCATCTCTACCCCATACCCGGGCCCCGGGACAACCAACCCCCCTACCCACGGAGGGGAGAAATAACAACAAAGCTGCTCCCTGTCACAGGCTCCCGGGATCCCCGTCCAGAGCAGCGGTGGTGTCCACACAATCACCACAACTGTGGGTGGCGTCACGGACAATATCCCCAAAACCCAAACGACCCCTTTTCACTCACGGGCGATGAGCGCCGCTCGAGTCCCCGGGATCCGGCCATCGCTCGAGCCACTGAGCAGCAGCAGCCGTAGAGCAGTGGCAGCCGGACCCGAGCAGTAGAGAGCGCAGTGTCCCCTCCTCCGCCCGCGACACTTCCAGCTTGGGACTGGTGTGGAGGGTAAAGTGGATGAGGATGCGCAGGAGGAGGAGGAAGCTGAGGAGCATGACATTCCGGAGCTGTAGAGTGTGGGTGAAACCCTGACTGAGGTAGGGCCTGCAAAACTTGGTGTGTGAAGGACGTGTTCCGTCCCTCGCTCAGACTGGGTCCCAGCTTCCACAATATTAACCCAGTGTGACGTCAACGAGATGTAGCGGCCTTGCACACATGCACTTGTCCACGTGTCTGTGGTTAGGTGGACTTTGTCTGAAACAGCGTTGTTCAGGGCACGTGTGATGTTTTGTGACACGTGGTTATGCAATGCGGGGACGGCACACCGGGAGAAATAGTTGTGGCTGGGGACCGAGTAACGTGGGACAGCTGCCACCATCAGGTCGCGGAATGCTTCTGTCTCAACCAGCCTAAAAGGCAACATTTCCAGCGCAAGCAGTCGCGAAATGTTAGCATTTAGAAGTGTGGCATGTGGGGCGTTGGCAGTGTATTTGCGCCTGCGTTCAAAGGTTTGCTGAATGGATAACTGAATGCTGCGCTGGGACAAGGACGTGCTTGATGATGGTGTTATTTCTGCGTGGGCAACTGCAGGTGCAGGGCCGGAGGAGGCTTGTTCGCGGGCAGCATGGACAGGGGATTGGCTCGCATGCACAACAAGCGAAGTGACATCAGCAAGCACTGCTCCTCGACTTTGTTGTACATCCCACAAAGTCGGGTGCTTGGCTGACATGTGCCTGATCATGCTGGTGGTGGTCAGGCTGCTAGTTTTGGTACCCCTGCTGATGCTGGCATGGCAGCTGTTGCAAATGGCCTTTTTAGAATCATCCGGAGCCAACTTAAAAAACTGCCAGACTCGGGAAGACCTAACATTTGTACAGGCACCTTGTGTCGTGTTGTTCCGGGGAACAGTTGCCTGACGTCTGCCTGGGGCCACCACCCTGCTTCTTACTGCCTGTTGGGATGCTACGCCTCCCTCCCCCTGTGCACTGCTGTCCTCGCTCTGCATATCCTCCTGCCAGGTTGGGTCAGTTACTGGATCATCCACCACGTCGTCTTCCTCTTCCGCACCCTGCTCCTCCTGACTTCCTGACAATTGTGTCTCATCATCGTCCACCCCTTGTTGAGACACGTTGCCAACTTCGTGAGAACGTGGCTGCTCAAATATTTGGGCATCTGTACATACAATATCGTCATGGCCCACTTCAACAGGAGCTGGCGAGAGGCCAGAATGTGTGAATGGAAACGTGAACGAACAGCTCTTCCGAGTGTGAGTGTCCAAGTGTGGGATCAGTAATGTCCGTGGACGTGTACTCGGCCTGGTGGTAGGAAGGAGGATCAGGTTCTGAAATGTGCGGTGCAGTATCACGGCTACTGACACTTGACCGTGTGGAAGACAGAGTGTTTGTGGTGGTGCCAATCTGACTGGAAGCATTATCCGCTATCCAACTAACAACCTGTTGACACTGGTCTTGGTTCAAGAGCGGTGTACTGCTGCAGTCCCCAAGAATTTGGGACAGGACGTGCGAGCGAGTAGATGTGGCCCTTTGTTGTGGCGAAATTAGAGCTTGCACACGACCTCGGTCTCTGCCTGCACCACCATCACGTCCACTTCCTTGTTCGTTGCCAACGCCCTTGCGCATTTTGCAATGCTGTGCTGATGTGTATTCACTAGACTTGTGCGTTATATCCAAGTTTTTGCAAAACGCACACAAGTGCAGCGGAAAGCTGCCACCAACAGGCACACACGTGCGGTTTTTAAATGCAAGCACGGAGGCACTAAGAACCTAACAGGTCTCTATCCAGGGACAACGTGGAGCCTCCCAATTTTTGGCTGCCCTGCCAAAGGGCTATACTACAATAGACCCACTTCCTTACAATAGGCACTTCAGGTTTACAGGCCCTCATGCACGTCTCTATCCAGGGACAACGTGGAGCCTCCCAATTTTTGGCTGCCCTGCCAAAGGGCTATACTACAATAGACCCACTTCCTTACAATAGGCACTTTAGTTTTACAGACCCTCATGCACGTCTCTATCAGGGACAACAAGGAGCCTCCCAATTTTGGCTGCCCTGCCAAAGGGCTATACTACAATAGACCCACTTCCTTACAATAGGCACTTCAGGTTTACAGGCTCTCATGCACGTCTCTATCCAGGGACAACGTGGAGCCTCCCAATTTTTGGCTGCCCTGCCAAACGGCTATACTACAATAGACCTACTTCCTTACAATAGGCACTTCAGGTTTACAGGCCCTCATGCACGTCTCTATCCAGGGACAACGTGGAGCCTCCCAATTTTTGGCTGCCCTGCCTAAGGGCTATACTACAATAGACCCACTTCCTTACAATGGGCACTTCAGGTTTACAGGCCCTCATGCACGTCTGTATGCAGGGGCATTGGTGAACCTCACAATTTTGGACTGCCCTGGCAAAGGAAAATACTACAAAGACTCACTTCCTCAAAATGGGCACATTAGACTCAGAGGCCTTTATGTACGTCTCTTCTCAGGGACATCGGAGTGCCACACAATGTTTTACGTAAAATCTTTCATGTATTAATCTCAAAAGTAACATACATTAGCTTATCTCACTATTGAGTATGTGCCCTTAACATTTCCGCCATGAAAATTCATTCTGGTGTCATTTTTGAAGGTTTTCTGGTGAGTCCGTAAAAATGGCGTAAAACGCGACAAAATTGTTCCCAGCTGTGACTTTTGAGTGATAAATGCTTCAAGGGGTCTTCCCATGCTGTTGCCTTGTCATTTGAGCACTCTTCTGAGACTTTTGTGCCATTTTTAGGGTTTCAACATGCTGCCGGGGGTCATTTCACAAAAATACTCGGGTCTCCCATAGGATAACATTGGGCTCGGTGCTCGGGCCGAGTACACGAGTATCTTGGGATGCTCGGCCCGAGCCTCGAGCACCCGAGCTTTTTAGTACTCGCTCATCACTAGTTATCACAACTAATTCAACAGGTGGGACTGGTGGACACTACTCTGCCTATTTTGTCCAAAGAGTCACACCTTCATTACGCAAAGAATAAACATACATTTGTCATTACTCTCTCATGATTTTAATAAATTGAATCCCATAAAACTATTTTAAAATAATTTATTTTCTCTGTATTCATTTCCCAGCATTCTTACCATAGTGAACCTCTGTGTACTTCAGGCTACATACATTTATAAAAGATCATTTCAGTAACTGTATATATGGTGTGATATTAATTTTAAAGTCCATAACTTGTTAAATAAGACCCCTAAACAATTTTATATTTTTAGACAGCAAAATATTCACATCATATGGGAAGAAAGTACTTAAATATGCATAGATTTGTATACTCCATATGCTTAAGTATAAAACTGATTGGTGCATATTGTATTTTTTATAAGCAACCAATAAACTTAATAATTAATTTTACAACAAGTTTTAGTTCAGAAATATAAATGTTTGATTGAAATATATGCAAGCATTTTTGAATTATTGTACATCTTTAAATGGAACATGTCAGCCAGGTTTCACACCCTAATGTACATATACATGTTGCTCTTTCAAATACAAGTCCTGCAATACTTTTACTTTCCCTATCATTTTTTCCATGAGTGAGAAATCAGCATTTGAATTGATATGCAAATGAAGCTGAATATCTGACGCCTCTGTCACTCCAGCTCTATTCCCCACTCCTCCTCCTGTTTGACTTACTACTCCTTTGTCTGAAATTACACAAAAAGAGTATGCTGTCAGGCAAGTAGAATGGTTCAGTGTTTGGTAGCAAATAGAGCTGGACTGACAGAGGCTTCAGCTCTACAGCCTCATTTGCATATCAATTCAAATGCTGATTTCTCAGTAATGGATGGCTGGACTAGCCTGATAGAGTTATTGCTGAACCTATCTTTGAAAGTGCTGCATCTGTGTAGAAAAAGTTTGGCATGTGATATCCCACTGACAGATTTCCTTTAAATTGTCATTTTATCTATTTTTCAGAATAAACTGTAATGTGTGTGGACATGAGGAATAATACTATTTATGTGACTTTTGTATGCTGAGCCTTGTAGTTCTGCAGCTGCTGTCTGCTCTCCTCCATACAGACAGGCAGCAGACAGCAGCTGCAGAATTACAAGGCTCAGCATACTCCATCCAGGACTGTATGCAGGAGATTTTTGCCCCCCTAAAAAATTACGTGGGCTTCGCCATGTTTTTGTATGCTAGCCAGGTACAGCAGGCAGCTACGGGCTGCCCCCAACCCCCAGCTGCCTATTTGTACCCGGCTGGGAACCAAAAATATAGGGAAGCCCTTTTTTTATTAATTATTTCATGAATTTCAATTTTTAAAAAAAATGACTTGGGCTTCGCTCAATTTTTGTGTTCAGCCAGGTACAACTAGGCAGCTGGCTTTTGGAATCCGCAGCTCAGGGTGTCCAAGCTTTCTGGGCACCCCTGCTGCGAATTGCAGTCCACAGCCGCCACAGAAAATGGCGCTTTCATAGAAGCGCCATCTTCTGGCACTGTATCCAACTCTTTCAGCTGACCTGGTGATGGGTGGCTTGCTGGGTAATAATGGGGTTAGGGATAGCTTTATATTATCAACTGGCCCTAAGCCCGAAATTCATGGTATCACGCCAATATTAGACATGGCCACCATGAATTTCTAGCACAGATAAAAAAAACACAACGCACAGAAACATATTTTTATTAGAAATAAAACACAACACAATTAGTGACTCCATCTTTATTGAAATAAAGAACCCCCCTCCGCAGTAATCCTGAGTCAAGGGTCCCACGCCGTCCAATCCGGATCCAATATCATCTGATCGGTTTGCTGGAAGGCAAAGCGATCAGATGATGTGTCAGGTTTAAGGGCTTGAATCACATGACACAGCAGCTAATTGTATAAACGGCTTTTATACAATCAGCTAATGCATCAGTGCAAAAAAAAAAATACTACACACTTCAGTGCAGAGTCCTGTCCGACAGCATCAGCCGATAGTTTAGCCGGCCGGGCGGTAAAAAGCCGGCCTCACAGCTCGACTTATAGTGTCAGTTGATGCCGTCAGGTGACCGCATCAGCTGATCATCGCCAGGTCTGAGAGAGAGAGAGAAAGAAGAGAGAGAGAAGATAGAGAAAAAACAGAGAAAAGAGAGAGTAACAAGAGAGAGAAAAGAGAGAGAAAAGAGAAGAGAGAGAGGGAGAGAGAGAAGAGAGAGACAGAAGAGGAGAGAGAGAAGAGAGAGGAGAGAGAGAAGAGAGAGAGGAGAGAGAGAAGAGAGAGGAGAGAGAGAAAAGAGAGAGGAGAGAGAGAGAGAGAAAAGAGAGGAGAGAGAGAGGAGAGAGTGAAGAGAGAAGAGAGAGGGGGAGAGAGAGAGAAGAGAGAGAGGAGACAGAAGAGAGAGAAGAGGAGAGAAGAGAGAGAAAAGAGAGAGAGAGAAGAGAGAGAAGAGAGAGAGGAGAGAGGAGAGAGAGAGGGAAACAGAGAGACTGAGAAAAAGAGAGAGAGAAAGAGAGAGAGAGAAAGAGAGAAAAGAGAGAGGAGAGGGGGAGAGAGAGAGAGAGGGAGGAGAGAGAGGGAGAGAGAAAGAGAGAGAGAAGAGAGAGAAGAGAGAGAGGAGAGAGCAATGCAACCTCATTCCGTGAACTGCTCCAATTTTAGAGGTGTGTCCCGCGGCTCACAGCTGATGTCCTGCTCCTCCCCTGAGTACATAATTAAATTAAATTATAATTATAAATAAATAATAATTATAATTTAAAATTAAAAATAACTTAAATTCTTTAGTGGGATGGCCGGGACTTGAACCCGTGAACTAATGCTTCTTAGGCAAGAGCTCTAACCATTGAGCCACTGGCTCTAAAAAGAAACATAGGCAGATTTGGTAATCTTTAGCTGTATACTGCAGTAGAGAATCTAGAAGCAGATTGTTCAGCTGCAAAGATGGATGGATGGATGGGCGGATGGGCGGATGGGTGGGAAAACACCGGCAGTACCGCACTCATGACCGCACACACGCAGGCACTACAACCACCATCATCCTCACCTCAGTGGATAATTAAATTAAATTATAAATATAAATAAATAATAATTATAATTTAAAATAAATTAAATTATTTCCCGGGACGGCCGGGACTTGAACTCGTGAACTAATGCTTCTTAGGCGAGAGCTCTAACCATTCAGCCACTGGCTTTAATGAGAAACATAGGCAGATTTGGTAATCTTGACGTCTGCATTGCAGAGTGAAGTCTGGTGACAGCGCGGCTAACTTCAGGTGCTACATGGAGAGGACACAGCGATTGTGTTCTACAGTGCTCCCTGTCATCTTCATGTAGCAGAGCTGACAGTGTCGTGTGGATTACTTCGGACCTGAATTGTTGTTTGGGGATTAATAAAGAGGTAAATGAGGTGTTTTCTGTCTTTTATTCCAAATAAAGGATTTTTCGCTGTGTGTGTTTATTTATTTTCACTTACAGTTTAATCTTGGAAGGTATCTCGGGGAGACGCCTGCCATGATTAACTCCTTATTACCCTGATTGCCACCGCACCAGGGCAATTCTAATGGATGCGGCAATTCCGGGCGGCTGCTGGGTGATATTGTTAGGGTGGTGGGCTCCCCATAATGTGGTGCTCCCCATCTTGACAATACCAGCCTCCAGCCGTGTGGCTTTTTCCTGGCTGGTATCAAATATTGGGGGAACAACATTTTTTTTTTTTTTTATTATTATTATTATTATTATTTATTTATTTATTTATTTTACTGCACGATATAGACCCGCCCGCCGGCGGCTGTGATTGGTTGCAGTGAGACAGCTGTCACTCATTGTGGGGGCGTGTCTGACTGAAACCAATCATGGGCACCGGTGGGCGGGGAAAGCACGGAATAACTAATTGAATAATGAAGCGGCAGCCATTTTCAAAAGAGGAAATGCCGCTGGAGATTTGTGACAGACGTGCAGCGAGATGCCCGTGATCGGTGAGTAGGAAAGAGAGAGGGATTGTGCTGGGGACGCAGGACGCATGCAGATACACAAGGTGCACACATACTTACTGTGAAAAGCCACGCTTTTGGTGATCGAACCGTTCTTGAACGTAACTCGAACTGCCGAACTTTTACCAAATCGTTCGAGTTCATCGAACGACTCGAACACCCCAAAAATCACTCGAACATGAAATTGGCGAACCTCGAACATCGCTCATCTCAAATAAAGAATGTGACTTTTTCCGCTCTACAGCTCTCTGTACACCACATTGTTATATGACTGAAGTTTGTAGCTTAAAAAAATTGAAACATGGAATCATGATATCTAAAACCGCCAGCTTACCATATCTGCAGACTCCATTTTTTTAGCTGAATGCATATCAACACAAGTACAATGAACAGTTCTACAGGAAAAATTGCACGAAAATCATCTTGAAACACTGTTCTCTTGTTTAACATGTTTGAAACAAACATTGTTAATTATAGCTATGTTGTGCTTGGCTCAAAGCTATCTCTCCTGACTGGCCTTGAACACTCTGCTTGACTAAACATTCATGTATTTTATGAGGTTTTTGAAGTAAGCTACTACCAGACATGTCTGACATTGGGTTGTTTCCCATGGAAATAGATTCTCATAGAAACATTTAAACATCCTTCTATCACACAACATTATTCGTAGGGGGAGAATCATGATGTCATGGTCATCTCCCTGCTGTTTTGAGACTACTGACAGCCTTAGGACTGGAGCCTCCCATCTCCATCTTGACTCCTTATTTAAACGATGTTTCCTTTCCTTTGGCATCTCCTAAGTTAATTTCAGTTTTGTTGCCAGCAGCACTGAGCAGAACAGGTCAGCTGTTGTTCCTTTGGGCCCACGCCCATTTAGGTTAAATATTGGAGCTTCCCCAACATTTCCACCTTGGTCAGCTTGGTGGAATGAACTGCTGAGGTTTTGTCTTGTGCCCATCCACCTGCTACTTTTGAGTCTCTCTTTTATGGTGAAGATTGGTGTTTTGTATCCTTCTGTTAATTTCCCCGTATGTCTTGCCTTTCCATCCGTATTTACTAGGTTAGTGGGAAGTCTAGTGTACTTGTTGGCCTACTCTCTAGACATAGTGAGTTTAGGGTCTGCTGAGGGACCCAGGTATCCTGCTC
The DNA here is from genome assembly GCF_048569485.1 of Anomaloglossus baeobatrachus. Classification (NCBI taxonomy): domain Eukaryota; kingdom Metazoa; phylum Chordata; class Amphibia; order Anura; family Aromobatidae; genus Anomaloglossus; species Anomaloglossus baeobatrachus. The sequence continues at coordinate 245,728,647 of NC_134353.1, forward strand.
GCCAACAGGTTGAAAGAACCTGTATAAGAATAATAGTGAGCTCAGGAGTGAGCTATAGGTGAATGCAGGAGGTGCCCACTCACCCCTCTCCCTAGCGGCAGGGACCTCCGTTGTATCATGACCCCGGTGTTTACTCCTGTTTGTGGTATTTTTTGGCATTGCATCAGACACCTGTTGGTCTGATCGCATGTGTCCTGCGTTATATACAGGCTTATTCTACTCCGTGCGTGACACGTTGGGTGTGAGGGCCCATACACAATAGATAGTTGATTATTCTTGTTATGATCAGCAGGTTGGGCTTACTGTAATCTAATTTATTATTTAGTCCTTGTTTGATACAGTAAAGCTGCTTTAATGTTTTAATAGAGCCAAAAAAAGTGGCAGTGCAAATTTCAAAAACATACAATTGTTAGAAACACACTTGTTTTTTCTCCTGTGTATATAATACCTACACATTGGAGGTTTTATTGGTCACTACTTTTCTAAAGGCACCATGGCTCCCATCATTGAGCAGTATTGCCAGTAGTACGGCATGTGTCCAATGTGGCCATTTATTGCCTGCAGCAGTCACATGTTTTGTAAAATCAGCTCTGCTGGTGGAAATGAGAATATTTTCTTTTATTGTTTATTAACATTTGCAGCTGTTCAAAAGATTAAAAAAATTCCAAAGCCCATGGCTGAAGTAGGAACACTGTAGAGGCTGGATTTTTAACAAGAGCTGAGCATCATGGTAACAGCATAGCACACCATTGAATGGCTGTGTGGGGAATACCCCATTAAAGCCTTCCTGGTATAGGATGTAAGGCTATGTGCCCACGCTGCGGAAAAGTGGCGGAATTTGCCGCGATTTTTCCACGGAAATTCCACGGATTTCTCAAAAATCCGCAGTAGAGCGAGTCCCCAGCCATTTCTATGGCATTTTGGAACTGCTGTGCCCATGCTGCGAAAATAGTGCGGATTTCCCTGTGAAAAAATCTGCAGCATGTCAATTATTCCTGCGGATTTTTCCGCACGATTCCATACTTGCCTGCCTTGATTGAAGACACCGAGTCACTTCCTCCAGTGCAGAGGAGCGCGGTGGAGCGAGGAGCAGGCAGCAGGAGGTGGGCGGGGCCTGCACGAGCTCCGGTCATGTGACAGCCAGAGCTAGTTCAGGCCCGCCCACCTTCTCCTGCAAAGTGCAGACAGGCACGGTCAGTAAGTGAAGTGCTGTGAGATGGAGGTGAGTATGAACTCCCCGATCACTACAGCAATTGTTCGGCATTGAGGATGCAGTGCCAAAGCCATGGTACTGTATCATCAATGCAGAATTACCGCAGCATATCCGCAGGACGTTCCGAAATAAAACCACAGCATGAAAACAGACAAAGTTGTGCTCCGGTTTTCTGGGAGCTCCTGTGGAACGTCCTGCAGATATATCTGCAGGACACTTTCTCCGGGAGACCATAGCCTAATAGTACAGCTCACCTCAAGGCCACATAAAAACATCAGGTGCAGGAGCTGAGCCTGCATCATTCTCAACAGATGCTGGTTGTTTTATTCAGCCTGCATTTGTCTGCACCAGCAGAAACCAGAAATAGCTCTGATCACTGCTATTTAACCATCTGAATGTTGCTGACACCCTATAACCACATTTATGCGTTCAGCATTTGATTAGTATTTTACATCAGTATTTGTAAGTCAAAACCAGGAGTAGGTGAAAAATTTAGAAGTGGGGACGTGTTTCTATTCTACTTTTCCTCTCACTGCTCCACTCCTGATTTTAGCTTACTAATACTGATGTAAAATACTGAGAAAATACTGAATTTGTAAATGACAGATGTATTTAAGTGATTGACTTGTTGCTACAGGCATGCACTGATTCCCAATTTTCTGCCTGCAATAGATTCAAGGGTGCAATTGGTTTTCATGGCAGCTGTGAGTCTGTGGAAGGCCTCCCTTGCTGCCATCTTAGACCTCTTATGAAGATGTAATTTCAATACTGCTAAGGGAACTAAAAAAATAAAGTTAAAGAAATGTTCAAAATATAAAAAAATAAGAATCATAGAAACTAAATTCACAGAATGAAATTGAAGAAAATAAAAATATAAGCATATTTGATATCCCTGTGTCCATAAAAGCTGCATATATCAACATTTAAAATTAAATAGGTTATATAATAAATGCCATAAAGAGAAAAAAAATGAATTAGCAAAATTGCATTCCTTTGGTTGCAAAATCGCTCTAAAAAATAGAAATTAAAAGGAATCAAAACATAAACCTCCAAAAAGAATAAGTAAAATCATCAGCTTGCCACACAGCTGCTAAATGAAGAAGTTTCGGGTATCAAAAAATATAATCAAATTTGAATTTATATTTTCACCACTTAAATTAAAAAAAACTATACAAGTTTGGTATCAATGTAAGTTTACTCACCTGAAGAATCATGCTTCAAGCCTACTTTGCTACACAATAAACAATATAAAAACACAACCCAAAAGCATTTGTCAAATTTTGTCTTTTTCAATATTTCACCTCACTTGGATTTTTTTTTTCCTAAATTCCAGTACATTGTATGGTGAATTGAATGGTGTTATTCAAAATTACATCTCATCCTCCCCCAAAAAACCCTGCTCTAGTTATTTTGTTACAATAAAAATGTAAATCTATATGGCTCTTAAGCTGGGTTCACACATAGCAACAGCGACAACGACATCGCTGTTACGTCACCATTTTCTGTGACGTAACAGCGACCTTGTAGGTCGCTGTTATGATCGCTGCTTAGCTGTCAAACACAGCAGAAGCAGCAGCGATCATAACAACACGCGTCGCTGTGCTACATGTGCAGAGAGCAGGGAGCTGCACTTAGCGCTGGCTCCCTGCTCTCCTAGCTACAGTACACATCGGGTTAATTACCCGATGTGTACTGCAGCTACATGTGTGTGGTGCTCTGGACTAGCCAGGTCGTCACAGGTACTACAACACACACCCCCACCCTGAGACAGGCACATCAGCCAGACACAAAATCCTTGTTGCCTCCCTCCAGGGGCTGATGTCCACACCAAGTGGGATGGAGCCAGGTGGCCCCACCCACTGAGGAGTACACAGTCCTGGAGGCGGGAAAAGGAAGTCAGATCAGTGAGTGAGAAGTAGAATTCAGTTAGGGAAGTGGTAGGAGAGGAGCAAACCGACCGGGTCCGGGTGTGTGGCCCGGGCACTAAGAGCAAGGTTGGCAGACGGTGGTGGCCATCTGCAGGAGAGGCAGATCAACGCGGAACCGTAGGACCCGTGACGGGCGGTGGCCCGCCGATACCGAACCAGGGAGCGAAGTGAAGCCAGCACACACAGGCAGGGCCTACGGACCCCGACCAGGCTTGGAGTCGCCATTAGAGGTCAAATCCGTCAGTGACCGGAACCCCAGGGGTTTCCTAACAGCCAACACCCGATTGAAGGCAACCGTCCGACCAGCAAAAGGAAATACAGCTACCGCCACAGCTAGAGTTCCAAGGGCCAGAGCCTGCGGGCAAAAGGGCTCCTCCGGCACATACACACGCTGGGGAGAGGGTTACCGGTGGGAATCCATCGGGACCGAACATACACAAAGGTGCAGCGAAAGGCAGCCACCACTAACCGTCCAGGAGAAGCCACAGCAGCCGGCTGCGGGACCCGTCCATCCAGCCGTTTGGTTTACCAGAGACTTTGCGTACCTTTGTGGCTGAGTGAGTACTACCGTGCCGTCTGGCACCACGCTGCGCAGTCCAAGCGACCCTGCACCCATCCAACCCTGCCTCCCCGTCATCTCACCAGGCCCCGGGACCACCAACCCCTACCCACGGAGGGGGAAAACAACATCCCAGCTGCTCCCTGCCATTGCTCCCGGGATCCCCGTCACCAGCAGTGGTGGTGCCCAACCTCACCACAACCCGTGGGTGGCGTCACGGACCAAATCCCCAAACCAAACTACCCCCCTTTCACTCACGGGCGAGGAGCGCCGCTCGAGTCCCCGGATCTGGCCCACCGCTCGAGCCATCGCAGCAGCGCCGGACCTGAGCGTTAGCGAGCACAGCGCAGCGGCGTCCTTCCCCGCCCACGACATGTGCAAAGAGCAGGAAGCCGCGCACACTGCTTAGCGCTGGCTCCCTGCACTCCTAGCTGCAGGACACATCGGGTTAATTACCCAATGTGTACTGCAGCTACATGTGCAAAGAGCAGGGAGCCGCGCACACTGCTTAGCGCTGGCTCCCTGCTCTCCTAGCTAGAGTACACATCGGGTTAATTACCCGATGTGTACTGCAGCTACATGTGCACAAAGCAGGGAGCCGCGCACACCGCTTAGCGCTGGCTCCCTGCACTCCTAGCTACAGTACACATCGGGTTAATTACCCGATGTGTACTGCAGCTACATGTGCAGAGAGCAGGAGCCAGCACTGGCAGCGAGAGCAGCGGACGCTGGTAACGAAAGTAAATATCAGGTAACCAGGGAAAAGTCTTCCCTTGGTTATCCGATGTTTACCCTGGCTACAGCTTACCGCAGGCTGTCAGAAGCCGACTCCTGCTCCCTGCTCGCTTCATTTCGTCGCTCTCTCGCTGTCACACACAGCGATCTGTGCATCACAGCGGGAGAGCGACGACCAAAAAATGAAGCTGGACATTCAGCAAAGACCGGCGACCTCACAGCAGGGGCCAGGTCGTTGCGGGATTTCACACACAGTGACAGCGATGGGACGTCGCTGCAACGTCACAGAAAAAGGTGACGTAGCAGCGACGTCGTTGTCATCGTCGCTGTGTGTGACACCACCCTTAGAAGTAGGAGAGGAAAAAAACAAAAATGCTAAAACTAATTTAGGTCAGTGGCAGGAAGAGTTTATGGTTTAATACAAACATGAGATAAATCAATTAAGGCTAAACCTGTTTACTATAATGCACTCCAATGTCCCTAGTGTACGACATTACACTACAGTGATTAGTTTATGTCTTACTCACTGAAATATGGGATGTTCAATATAAGCAAGACGTGATGGGACAAACAATATTGGAAATCCTTAGAACACAGTTTGTTTATTCATTGCTATTTATTTGCGCAAATGTTTCATCTCATTTTCAATCCAAACAGTTTAATCCGCTTAATGAAGTGGCTACAAATAAGGCTTTTAAAAAGGCATTTACTTTTTATTGAACATTTTATTGTCTTGGTATTTTACTTTGATTTCACAATAAAAGACTATTAATATATAATGAACACACAAATAAAATGGACTCATGGACTTGACAATAATGCATTGACTGAATGTAGAAATATATTTTACATATCTTATCATCTCATGCCATTAAGCATATATTTTCTCTTGTCAAAAAGAACGTGACAGTTGGTACGTTGCTTGATCCATGGGCAGCAAGTATTTTACACTAACTGTATGATGTCAGCTGGGGCGTAAAGATCGTGGTTGCAGAGGTCGCAACAGCAACCAGGCATAGCAGTGCAGGGGGCCCAATGACATCAATGCCTGCTTTAGCTAGATGTTCATCCAAGGGTTCACATCCAGTTGAAATACATTACAGCACAAATATTCGTCGGCTCCCAGAGCTGCAATACTGTACTGACATGTGCATGTGATTGGTGGTGCATGACAATAATGTCATGACAGCGATTTTAGATGCAAGACACTGCACACTGGCTACAGAGAGGGAGGGGAGCCAGCACGATCTGAAATTGGCAAGCATCATATAAAAAGTGCAAATTCAAAGATTTATTCCAACTGTACTGTAATATAAATGAGATTTTTAGCAAATAATTGATCAATTCTTTGAGCCACCCCTGCCAACGTCACGGCAAATCTCAATAAGGGGTCCTACACTATATTCTGTATTTCATGTGCCATGCGGCCTCCTAGATAAAGTTAAAAGCAGAACCATAATGGAGCACACATACCTGTAACCTGTATATAGCCACTTCCATGTTGCAAAAAAGGCAATTATGGATAGAGGCCAGCCAAGGTCCCAGTATGTGGAGAAAGCTCTACACATACCAGGACTATATCAGAACTGACCCTCCCAGTGCCAGACAGCAACCATTGATAAAGGCGGACCAGATCCAAGTATGGTCCTTAATTAGCAATGCCTGTGGAAAGGGTGAGGCAACTGAATGTGAACAGCTACCAACAGGAGGAATATATTGCAAACCAAGCTCAGGCGTGCATAGCATGGTGGTGACCAGCCATCAGACATTTGTAGCATAACTACAACCAAACAGAGAGAGAGTACAATTGTATTGTAGTACAGTTGGAATAAATCTATGAATTTGCACTTTTTATATGATGCATGCCAATTTCAGATCGTGCTGGCTCCATTTTCTCTGTTATGACTGTAGTTATGCTACATTTTTCTGACCACCACCATGCTATGCACGCCTGATTTTGGTTTGCAAAGTATTCCTCCTGTTGGTAGCTGTTCAAACTCAGTTGCCTCACCCATTTCCACAGGCAATGCTAATTAAGCTCCATACTTGGATCTGGTCCGCCTTTATCAATGGTTGCTGTCTGGCACTGGGAGGGTCAGTTCTGATATAGTCCTGGTATGTGTAGAGCTTGCTCCACATGCTGGGACCTTGGCTGGCCTCTATCCATAATTGCCTCTTTTGCGGCTATATACAGGTTACAGGTATGTGTGCTCCATTATGGTTCTGCTTTTAACTTTATCTAGGAGGCCGCATGGCACATGAAATACATAATATAGTGTAGGACCCCCCTATTGAGATGTGCCGTGACGTGGGTGGCTCAAAGAATTGATCAATTATTTGCTAAAAATCTAATTTTTTTATTGTAGTACAGTTGGAATAAATCTGTGAATTTGCACTTTTTCTATGGTGCATGCCAATTTCAGATCGTGCTGGCTCCTTTTTCTCTGTTATGAGTGTAGTTATGCTACATTTTTCTGGTGGCTGACCACCACCATGCTATGCATGCCTGATTTTGGTTTGCAATGTATTCCTCCTGTTGGTAGCTGTTCACACTCAGTTGCCTCACCCCTTTCCACAGGTAATGCTAATTAAGCACCATACTTGGATCTGGTCCGCCTTTATCAATGGTTGCTGTCTGGCACTGGGAGGGTCAGTTCTGATATAGTCCTGGTATGTGTAGAGCTTGCTCCACATTCTGGGACCTTGGCTGGCCTCTATCCATAATTGCCTCTTTTTCAACATCGAAGCGGCTATATACAGGTTACAGGTATGTGTGCTCCATTATGGTTCTGCTTTTAACTTTATCTAGGAGGCCGCATGGCACATGAAATACATAATATAGTGTAGGACCCCCCTGTTGAGATTTGCTGTGACGTTGGCAGGGGTGGCTCAAAGAATTGATCAATTATTTGCTAAAAATCTCATTTTTTTATTGTAGTACAGTTGGAATAAATCTGTGAATTTGCACTTTTTATATGATGCATGCCAATTTCAGATCGTGCTTTCTCCTGTTACGGGGGGCTGTCTGATAATAAAACCCAAAGGAATATCAGATAGTCAGGGTTTACCGTGCAAAGACTCTGCTGCAGACTATGGCAGAGGATAAGAGGTATATAAGTGTGCCACTGTAAATAGTAATAGAACAAGTGCAGAGTGCAATACCTCTGTTAAACTCACAGAGGAATATAATTTGGAAACAAAGCAATTCCTCCCTTGCTTGGAGGGTGTGTGGCATGGTCTCTGTTAATGTTCACAGAGACAAAAGCAGTGAGTGTGAAATGACACCTACCTAGGTCCGTTCCTCTAGCGGTGCCAGGAGACGAACAGCAGCGTAAGCCGCACAAAGCTCCTACCTGCGTTCGCTCCACTAGTGTGCGAGGACACGAACCACTAGATATGGCCTGCCTAGGTCCGCTCCTCTAGTGGTGCAAAAGAGATGGACAGCAGCACAAGCCGCACAAAGCTCCTACCTATGTTCGCTCCCCTAGTGTGCGAGGATACGAACAACTGCCAGATGCAGTATAAGGAACATTACCCTAGCGGCAACGCCCACCTACGAGTAGAATCACAAGGCCCAGCCGGACCATGTGCTTCAGGCACCTGCCTATGTCCGCTCCACTAAGATGTAAGGATACGGACCGCAGCCGAAGCTGTAAGGTATAAGAGCGCTACCCTGCCGGTAGCGCTCACCTAGCATAGACAAAGAGATGCCTAGAGGGACGTGCACAGAGCGTCTACTCTCATGCATGAACCAAGAGGACTGAGCACCGGGCGGCGTGCGTCAGGTCTTATATAGACTCTGTGCCTCATCCAAGATGGAGGACACCAGAGCCAATCCGCTGCTAGAATGACAGCAATGACGTCACGCTGGCCTATCACCGAGCAAAGCGTCACAAGCACATGACCAGCGACCAATCGGCATAGAAGGTGTCAGAGACATGTGACCATGTGTCACAAGCACATGACCAGCGGCCAATCAGCTTAGAAGGTGTCAGAGACATGTGACCTCGTGTCAGCGATGATGTCACCCGCACATGTGCAATGGCTCCAAGATAGGACTTAGTCTCCAGCGCTTGCACATGTGCAGTAGCAAGGAATCCGAACATAGTCTCCAGTGCTCGCACATGTGCAGTAGCAAGAAATCCGAACATAGTCTCCAGTGCCACAGCAACCGTAACAGCTTCTTTTTCTCTGTAATGACTGTAGTTATGCTACATTTCTCTGGTGGCTGACCACCACCATGCTATGCACGCCTGATTTTGGTTTGCAATGTATTCCTCCTGTTGGTAGTTGTTCAAACTCAGTTGCCCTACCCCTTTCCACAGGCAATGCTAATTAAGCACCATACTTGGATCTGGTCCCCCTTTATCAATGGTTGCTGTCTGGCACTGGGAGGGTCAGTTCTGATATAGTCCTGGTATGTGTAGAGCTTGCTCCACATGCTGGGACCTTGGCTGGCCTCTATCCATAATTGCCTCTTTTTCAACATCGAAGCGGCTATATATAGGTTACAGGTATGTGTGCTCCATTATGGTTCTGCTTTTAACTTTATCTAGGAGGCCGCATGGCACATGAAATACATAATATAGTGTAGGACCCCCCTATTGAGATTTGCCGTGACGTTGGCAGGGGTGGCTCAAAGAATTGATCAATTATTTGCTAAAAATCTCATTTTTTTTAATTGCAGTACAGTTGGAATAAATCTGTGAATTTGCACTTTTTATATGATGCATGCCAATTTCAGATCGTGCTGGCTCCTTTTTCTCTGTTATGACTGTAGTTATGCTACATTTTTCTGGTGGTTTACCACCACCATGCTATGCATGCCTGATTTTGGTTTGCAAGGTATTCCTCCTGTTGGTAGCTGTTCACACTCAGTTGCCTCACCCCTTTTCACAGGCAATGCTAATTAAGCACCATACTTGGATCTGGTCCGCCTTTATCAATGGTTGCTGTCTTGCACTGGGAGGGTCAGTTCTCATATAGTCCTGGTATGTGTAGAGCTTTCTCCACATGCTGGGACCTTGGCTGACCTCTATCCATAATTGCCTCTTTTGCAACATGGAAGCGGCTATATACAGGTTACAGGTATGTGTGCTCTATTATGGTTCTGCTTTTAACTTTATCTAGGAGGCCGGATGGCACAGGAAAAATATAATATAGTGTAGGACCCCCCTATTGAGATGTGCCGTGACGTTGGCAGGGGTATCTCAAAGAATTGATCAATTATTTGCTAAAAATCTCATTTTTTTATTGTAGTACAGTTGGAATAAATCTGTGAATTTGCACTTTTTATATGATGCATGCCAATTTCAGATCGTGCTGGCTCCTTTTTCTCTTTTTTCTTTTTTCTTTTACACTGGCTACAGAGGAGGATCATGCGTGGAATGGGAGCAGAGGGAGGTGAGTAGAATGTTTGGGGTTTGTTATGTGTTAGAGACAGAATTGGCCCAGGTTAAGGACATATATACCAGGAGGGGCTAAGGATGAGGTCATATATACAAGGATTGGTCCCGGGATGGGGTCATAAATACCAAGATGGGCCCAGGATGAGAACACATACTGTACAGACCAAAAGTTTGGACACACCTTCTCATCTCCACTGCTAAGGACAGGCAACAAGCAGAAGAGACTTGTTTGGGCTAAAGAACACAATTGGACATTAGACCAGTGGAAATCAGTGCTTTGGTCTGATGAGTCCAAATTTGAGATCTTTGGATCCAACCACCGTGTCTTTGTAGAAAAGGTGAAAGGATGGACTCTACATGCCTGGTTCCCACCGTGATGCATGGAGGAGGAGGTGTGACTGTGTGGGGGTGCTTTGCTGGTGACACTGTTGGGGATTTATTCAAAATTGAAGGCATACTAAACCAGATGGCTATCAGAGCATCTTGCAGCGGCATGCTATTCCATCCGGTTTGCGTTTTGGTAGACTATCATTTATTTTTCAACAGGGCAATGACCACAAACACACCTCCAGGCTGTGTAAGGGCTATTTGCCTAAGAAGGAGAGTGATGGGGTGCTACGCCAGATGACCTGGCCTCCAAAGTCACCAGACCTGAACCCAATCAAGATGGTTTGGAGTGAGCTGGACCGCAGAGTGAAGACAAAAGGGCCAACAAGTGCTAAGCATTTCTGGGAACTCCTTCAAGAGTGTTGGAAGACCATTTCCGGTGACTACCTCTTGAAGCTCATCAAGAGAATGCCAAGAGCGTGCAAAGCAGTAATCAAAGCAAAAGGTGGCTACTTTAAAGAACCTAGAACATAAGACATATTTTCAGTTGTTTCACACTTTTTTAAGTATTTAATTCATAGTTTTGATGTCTTCAATGTGAATCTACAATATTTAGAGTCATGAAAATAAAGAAAACTCTTTGAATGACAAGGTGTGTCCAAACTTTTGGTCTGTACTGTATACTAGATTGGGTCCAGAATGAGTGACATATACACCAGGATAAGGGACAGTATATGCCAGGATGGGGACATACATACCAGGATGGGCCCTGGATGAGGACATATATACCAGGATGGAGAACATACGCTGATGAGCAAAAGGTTACAAATGTTTAAAATTTTGAATTTTCTGCCCCATTTATCACCACAGCTTGAGACTACTTTCATTTTATAGATAAACATCTAGACTATCTCATACATAGGTTTGACTTGCAACTATTTACTATATGATTAGCTAAGCAGATTTTGTCATGTCAATGCATTGTTACTGTTTTGCTTCTGGTGGTTGAAAAACCTTTTAATTCCTGTATACTTCAAATTACAACTGGCTCTCAAATTCCGTACTAGCTCAGTGTGTTATTAGGCTGATTCTCAAACAAAACATCACTGGTTTGAATCAAGAAGCCGTGATGAAGATTTCCTAAGAAAAGAGAAACCGCATCACCCAGCTCATCGACAGCGGTCTCTTGACCAAGAAAACTAATCATATGCTAAATATTTGCAAGTCAAATCTATATATGACATTGCCAAGTTGATTTTCTATAAAAATATGGTAGTCTTCCGCTCAAAGCTGTAGTGGATGGTGAGATATGGAGCCTAAAAGTCAAAAGTTCAAAACATTGTTACCTTTTTGCTTTTCAGTGTATATACCGGGATGGGAAACATATACACCAGGATTGAGAACATATACCCCATAACGTGGGGCAAAAAAACCAAGATGGGAAACATAAATACCAGCATAGGGGACATACAGTGCTGGCCAAAAGTATTAGCACTCTTGCAATTCTGTCAGATAATATTCAGTTTCTTCTTGAAAATGATTGCAATCACAAATTCTTTGGTATTATCTTCATTTATTTTGCTTGCAATGAAAAAAACACAAAACAGAATGAAACAAAAATCAAATCATTGATCATTTCACACATAACTCCAAAAATGGGCCAGACAAAAGTATTGGCACCCTTAGCCTAATACTTGGTGGCACAACCTTTAGCCAAAATAACTGCGAACAACTGCTTCCGGTAACCATCAATGAGTTTCTTACAATGCTCTGCTGGAATTTTTGACCATTCTTCTTTGGCCAACTGCTCCAGGTCCCTGAGATTTGAAGGGGGCCTTCTCCAAACTGCCGTTTTGAGATCTCTCCACAGTTATTCTATGGGATTCAGGTCTGGACTCATTGCTGGCCACTTTAGTAGTCTCCAGTGCTTTCTATCAAACCATTTTCTAGTGCTTTTTGAAGTGTGACCTCTGAGGAAGACCCAGCTTTCTCATACTGGGCCCTACATTATGCTGCAAAATTTGTTGGTAGTCTTCAGACTTCATAATGCTATGCACACGGTCAAGCAGTCCAGTGCCAGAGGCAGCAAAGCAACCCCAAAACATCAGGGAACCTCCGCCATGTTTGACTGTAGGGACCGTGTTCTTTTCTTTGAATGCCTCTTTTTTTTTCCCTGTAAACTCTATGTTGAAGGCTTTTCCCAAAAAAGCTCTACTTTTGTCTCATCTGACCAGAGAACATTCTTCCAAAATGTTTTAGGCTTTCTCAGGTAAGTTTTGGCAAACTCCAACCTGGCTTTTTTATGTCTCAGGGTAAGAAGTGGGGTCTTCCTGGGTATCCTACCATACAGTCCCTTTTCATTCAGACGCCGACGGATAGTACGGGTTGACACTGTTGTACCCTCAGACTGCAGGGCAGTTTGAACTTGTTTGGATGTTAGTCGAGGTTCTTTATCCACCATCCGCACAATCTTGCGTTGAAATCTCTCGTCAATTTTTCTTTCCACATCTAGGGAGGTTAGCCACAGTGCCATGGGCTTTAAACTTCTTGATGACACTGCACACCCTAGACACAGGAACTTTCAGGTCTTTGGAGATGGACTTGTAGCCATGAGATTGCTCATGCTTCCTCACAATTTGGATTCTCAAGTCCTCAGACAGTTCTTTGGTCTTCTTTCTTTTCTCCATGCTCAATGTGGTACACACAAGGACACAGGACAGAGGTTGAGTCAACTTTAATCCATGTCAACTGGCTGCAGGTGTTAGGTGCCACAGGTAAGTTACAGGTGCTGTTAATTACGCAAATTAGAGAAGCATCAAATGATTTTTCAAACAGTGCCACTACTTTTGTCCACCCCCTTTTTTATGTTTGGTGTGGAATTATATCCAATTTGGCTTTATGACAATTTGGCTTTTTTTTTCATTGAAGACAAATTAAATGAAGATAATTATATCAAAGAATTTGTGATTGCAATAATTTTCAAGAAGAAACTGAGTATTATCTGACAGAATTGCCAATACTTTTGGCCAGCACTGTAATTACCAGGATGGGGAACATATATATCAGGATGACATTTATATTAGGATAAGGGACATATATATCAGAATGAGGCCTAGAAAGGGGAACATTAGTATAGGACGGAAGATATTGCTAAATACTGAAGGGACAGGTAGGGCAAATCCTATGTCTTTGTAGGATTTAGAACTCAACAAGGCCCCCTACATTTGACCAACATACGGGAGGGCTTTACACTGGGACCTTTTGAACTCTAGTTACGCCACTGGATGACCCTCTACCCTTGAGAGACAGGTCTCTCTCTGCATGGAGAAGCCTGCCAGTAACTGGCAGCAGGAGGGAAGATGCTGCTGGGAACTTAGACGTTTGCCTTCAAATTTCAATGTTTCAAAATTAAACATACATAACTGAAATCATACAAAGTCTAATAACTATATGGCAATCTTGTGAAAAGTTCCAGCAGGTAAGGAGACTTCAGGATACATGCTATGGCAGACTACGCGTTTCGGCGGTATAAAGCCGCCTTCTTCATGGTCCCAAGCTGCAGGCGGCTTTATTCCGCTGAAAAGCATAGTCTGCCATAGCATGTATCCTGCAATTTATGAATTTTGAGCTCTGGAATCTTTTAATTTGCTCAATAAAGCTGGATTTTATTACTACTACCTGAAGTCTTCTTACCTGCTGGAACTTTTCACAAGACTGCCATTATTGCTAGATGTGTTCCCAGTCCGGATCCGTGCAACCAAGAAAGACCAGGTATCACTTAGCCGGAGCTCTGAGGCCAGCTCGTCTATTTTCATATGCTGATAAATATATATATATAATATGAAAGAACCACTTTTACAGAAACGTCCATCTGCATAAAGTATTGCATCCAGGGAATCTGGGGGCAGCTGACACCACTGGGTTTTTTTTTAGCTGAATGTGTTTCCTCAGATGCACATTCAATCAAATTGTATTGTGGCACATGGACTAGCTCTCTGTACCACAATTACCGGCAGCTAACGTTGCAGTGCCTGTTATGGCAGCACAAGATGTCACTGACATGCACCATCCTTCTATGGAAGTATATGTATATATATATATATATATATATATATATACAGTGCCTACAAGTAGTATTCAACCCCCTGCAGATTTAGCAGGTTTGATAAGATGCAAATAAGTTAGAGCCTGCAAACTTCAAACAAGAGCAGGATTTATTAACAGATGCATAAATCTTAGAAACCAACAAGTTATGTTGCTCAGTTAAATTTTAATAAATTTTCAACATAAAAGTGTGAGTCAATTATTATTCAACCCCTAGGTTTGATATTTTGTGGAATAACCCTTGTTCGCAATTACAGCTAATAATCGTCTTTTATAAGACCTGATCAGGCCGGCACAGGTCTCTGGGGTTATCTTGGCCCACTTCTCCATGCAGATCTTCTACAAGTTATCTAGGTTCTTTGGGTGTCTCATGTGGATTTTAATCTTGAGCTCCTTCCACAAGTTTTCAATTGGGTTAAGGTCAGGAGACTGACTAGGCCACTGCAACACCTTGATTTTTTCCCTCTTGAACCAGGCCTTGGTTTTCTTGGCTGTGTGCTTTTGGTCGTTTTCTTGTTGGAAGATGAAATGACGACCCATCTTAAGATCCTTGATGGAGGAGTGGAGGTTCTTGGCCAAAATCTCCAGGTAGGCCGTGCTATCCATCTTCCCATGGATGCGGACTAGATGGCCAGGCCCCTTGGCTGAGAAACAGCCCCACAGCATGATGCTGCCACCACCATGCTTGACTGTAGGGATGGTATTCTTGGGGTCGTATGCAGTGCCATCTAGTCTCCAAACGTCACGTGTGTGGTTGGCACCAAAGATCTCGATCTTGGTCTCATCAGACCAGAGAACCTTGAACCAGTCTGTCTCAGAGTCCTCCAAGTGATCATGAGCAAACTGTAGACGAGCCTTGACATGACGCTTTGAAAGTAAAGGTACCTTACGGGCTCGTCTGGAACGGAGACCATTGCGGTGGAGTACGTTACTTATGGTATTAACTGAAACCAATGTCCCCACTGCCATGAGATCTTCCCGGAGCTCCTTCCTTGTTGTCCTTGGGTTAGCCTTGACTCTTCGGACAAGCCTGGCCTCGGCACGGGTGGAAACTTTCAAAGGCTGTCCAGGCCGTGGAAGGCTAACAGTAGTTCCATAAGCCTTCCACTTCTGGATGATGCTCCCAACAGTGGAGACAGGTAGGCCCAACTCCTTGGAAAGGGTTTTGTACCCCTTGCCAGCCTTGTGAAAATCCACGATCTTGTCTCTGATGGCCTTGGAATGCTCCTTTGTCTTTCCCATGTTGACCAAGTATGAGTGCTGTTCACAAGTTTGGGGAGGGTCTTAATTACTCAGAAAAGGCTGGAAAAAGAGATAATTAATCCAAGCATGTGAAGCTCATTGTTCTTTGTGCCTGAAATACTTCTTAATACCTTAGGGGAACCAAACAGAATTCTGGTGGTTTGAGGGGTTGAATAATAAATGACCCTCTGAATAAACCTTTCACCATTTAAAAAAAAAAAAAAGGAAATAACATTCTTTTTTGCTGCAGTACATTTCATACTTCCAGGCTGATCTACAGTCCAAATGTCACAATGCCAAGTTAATTCCAAATGTGTAAACCTGCTAAATCTGCAGGGGGTTGAATACTACTTGTAGGCACTGTATATATATTGTATATATATATATATATATATATATATATATATATATATATATATATTCACTTATATAGTGCTATTAGTGCCATTGTACTTTACATACATCTGCAACACTGTCACCATTGGGGCTCAAAATCTAAGGTCCCTATCAGTATGTCTTTGGAGCATGGGAGGAAACCAGAGTACCGAGAGGAAACCCACACAAACACAGGGAGAGCATACAAATTCCCTGCAGATGTTGTCCTGGGTGGACTTTGAACCCAGGACCCCAAGACTGCAGTGCTAACCACTGAGTCACCATGCCAACGATATATAAGATGGGGCCATATATAACATGAGACCAGGATGAGGACATTACTACAAGATTGAAATCTGGATGGGTCATATTACTACATGATGACACCAGGATAGGTACATTATTGAAAGATGGGCATATTATTACAGGACGAGAAACATAATTCCAAAATCGGGACCAGAATGGGGAACATTATGTTAGGACAGGATACATTATCACTGGACAGTGGACATTACTACAAAATCGGAACCAGGATGAGTGTCATTATTACTAGATGAGGGTCATTATTACATGACATGGGACATTATTACAGGATTAGGGCCAAAATTACTACATGAGGCTAAATATGTCAAATCACAAATCTCTTTATTTAGTCACTAATAATGGCTATGAATATCAAATATATCCCCCCTCTCAAGTGAAGACCAAACTCACTAGATTAAGGATAAAGTGACACTAAATAAAACTAATATATTTTATTAACCCCCTTAATGACTGCGGGCCATAACATTACGTCCTATGCCATCATAGTGTAATTGCCTGTGCCTGTAGGGATCCAGCAGACATGTGTGCCTCACAGTCATAGGTGGATCCGTGATCCACCCACGCCTGTTAAATTCCTTAAATTGCGCTGTCAAAATGTGACAGCGTGATTTAAGTGCCCATCGCGGTAAATATTCACTCACCCAGTTCCATTGGCGGCACTGTGACGTGATTCTTGTGAGCCGGTGGTTGCCATGGTAGTACAGGATCATATGATGATTCCTGTAGCTGATATAACTCACTTACTGATTCAGCCGACTGCTGCTTGTAACGAGAGATGAGTATTTCTGATGATCACAGCGGTGTAGCTCCACCTGATGCAAAAATGTAAGTAATTCTTCTTTGATGGCTTGTGACTATCCATCTTCCTCTTGATTGCATTCCAGAGGTTTTTTTTAAAAAAAAATAAATATATATATATATATATATATATATATATATATATATATAGTTTATTTGAATATAGACTCCCCTACACTTTTCCTTTTTCACCAATTTATTAAAAAAAGTTCCCAAAGTCTCCGTCATAATCCACTATCCATGACTCCAATTCCGACATCTGTACAAACCAGTAAAGTAGAGCTATTCATAGATGCCAGGTAACTAAAACACTCATCAGTGCTGCTGGGTCTCGCTGAGCACAGCGTTGAACCAGCAGCTCTAATGATGAGCATTGTAGTCACTAGGTGCCAGTGAATAGCTTTACGTTCCTGCTATTCACAGCCAAAATGGCTATGATTGGCAGGCAATTCTGCATGTTTAGTGGCTAAAAACAGCCATGAAATATGCAGGGCAGGGACCTGACCATGATGCTCGAGCACCCCACAATACTCAGCTGAGTATCAAGCTTGCTGAGCTCCCTGATGCTCAATCTAGTAATGAGCAGGGCTGAGCATGATTGCTTATCACTAGTAAACTGCTACTTAAGGGTTGATCTATAGAGCCTAGTGTCCATGTTTTATAAGGTTGGTTTTACATTTGCACAGCATTTTGTACTACTTGGCTAAAGCTTTCCCTAGGATTTATTGCAAGATTCCATAACTTGGACCTGTGGAAGTCAGCTAATTGCAATGGTGGTCTTTTTTTTATAGAAGGGATTACCTTTATGAATACAAGATAAGATAAGAGAGTGGACGTGAGTAACATTGATACACTACACAGCAAATCTAGGCCATTCTTTTGTCCATGTACATTGTGGTTGGTTACACATATGTAGAACTGGCATCTAATACTTCTTGGCCAGCTAAAGCTCCCCCTGGGATTTATTGCTGGGGATATAACATGCTAAACATGTGGAGATCAGCTTATAGAAAATGTAGGCATGTTTAGGTAAGTGGTTGCTTTTTGAGTATGTAAGTACAGTGGAACCTTGGATTTTGAGCATAATTTGTTCGGATAATGTGCTAATATGAAAGAATGGATCTCAGAACTATTGGGGCAATATACTATATAATCTAATATATAAAGCTGAATGTGTGTATGTGTGTGTGTGTGTGTGTGTGTATGTGTGTGTATATATCCGGGATTGGCATCCGCACCGTTGCAGCTACAGCCACAAAATTTTGCACACTCACACTTCTGGACTCCGAGAGCATCATAGGCTATGTTTTGAGGGGAAATTTTAACCCCGCTCTTTACAGTTATTCACCAAAAAACCTGTCTCCATTAAAGAGAATGGAGCTGGGAGCCACAGTGCAGGCAGAACTTCAGAAGAATGCGCAGCCACGCTCTTATATGGAATGTTGGCGTGTCACAATGCAGCCAGGGAAAGAGACAGACACAGACAGGGAAAGAGGCAGACACAGACAGGGTAAGAACCAGACATAGACAGGGTAAGAGACAGAGACAAAGAGACAGACACAGACAAAGAGACAGCCTGACAGGGAAAGAGACAGACACAGACAAAGAGACAGAGACAGACACAGGGAAACAGACAGACAGGGAAAGAAAGAGAAAGAGACAGACAGGGTAAGAGACAGACAAAGACAGGTAAAGAGACAGACAAAGAGACAGACACAGGGAAAGAGATAGAGGGAAAGAGACAGACAGGGAAAGAGAGGGAAAGAGACAGACAGGTAAAGAGAGGGAAAGAGACAGACAGGGAAAGTGACAGAGATAGACAGGGAAAGAGATTGAGACAGATGGAGAAAGAGACAGAGACAGTCAGAGAAAGACAGGGAAAGAGACAGACAGACAAAGAGATAGAGAGAGAGACAGAGAGATATATACAGAGGGGGAGACAGACAGAGAATGGGAGAGAAACAAAGAGACAGTTACTATCCCGAACGTTAATACATTCTATTTATACATTCTATCCCGGGAATGTTAATACATTCTATTTTGTTAACAACAGTTTTTAACCCGGGCGATGCCGGGTAGTACAGTTAGTATACTTATATATTTTGGGGAGATTAGATTTGGGGTTTGTTTTTTTGTGTATTGTACTAGAATAAAGGTTGTGATATTTATAATTTTTTTCTCTCTATAGTACCTCCCGCACACCAACAATTCTATTGTAATTGAATGTGCAGTGTAATTTGTGTTTTTTACTGTACTGTACAGTATTTTGTATTAGTGTACTGTAATAATTTTATATGAATACAGTAGATTATTTTGTATTACTATAATAAGTTTGTATAAATGCAGTAAATATTTTTGGGTTGTGGAACGAATTATCTGCATTTCAATTATTTCCTATTGGAAAATTTGCTTTGATATAAGAGTAACGTGGTTTAAGAGCACACTCCCGGAACCAATTATGCTCGTAATCCAAGGTTCCACTGTATATTAAAAATGATTGTTAAACCCCTTACTGACCTGAATAATCTAAATGAGCACTTTTGGGCACTTGGTTCAACTGATATCGGCCGCAGCTGGCTACCTCCCATCCGCCTTTGATTTAAGTCAATAGGAAGCAAATGTGCAGTACCTGACTGTGGCCGCTTTCAGAAGATGAGGCAGCTCCAGAGCTGAGCATTTCTAGCCATCTGCTACCTCCGCCAGCACTGAGAAGGGTTGATCAGCGGATGTGCATAGTGTCAGACTCCGGATGATCAGACATTGATGACCTATATAAGAATAGGCCATGAATGTAAAAGTAGTGGACAACCTCTATAAGCATAGAGAAAAGACAAAACACCATGCTAATGATGCTCTATTCCGATATGAATCCAGTGAAGTAATAAATTAGTGTCAGCCATTGTGCTGTTCCTTTTCAGGCTTTTCCCCTTAATATATTTCTGTATTGGAGAAAGTCACTATTACCTTACGGAACATGTTTTTCTCAGTTAACACAAATATTTTCTTCTTGAATTTCTTATGCTCCTGTCACTGATTACACTTTTCTGCTCTACTTTTTAATTGTCCAAACTTCCTTGATGCCCCAGCATACACACAAAAATGAAAACCTTCTGAATTTACTATAATGCTAATGTAGCCCATCCTGCCTTCCTGGAAGTTGCTTGAAAAAAAACAAAATAATTTCCAGAGATGAGTTTTCAGCCAAGGGCAGCATCAGTAACGGTGCTCTGAAACAATGGGCACCGCTCCCTGTGGCTGGACTACTATACCACAGTAATTTGCATTGCTTAGGAAATTAACTTAGACAAGGACCATGTACCATGATTCTCCCTTGTATCCATCTGCTTTCAATATGCTTATGTTTAATTCTACAGAGGTTGAAAGGTCGTTGTTGTTTTTCTCTATTTTCTTAAATGAATCTGTTTACTGTAACCAATATATGGTATTTAAATGTAATATCAACAGCTACATAATACAGATTGTAACATTGAAATGGTCTATATACCGTAACTGAAGAGAGATAAACAGTCATCTGATTGTTTAAAGGGTTTCTCCATGATAGCTTCTAATCATTAAATAATACAGAAGGTATACAAAGTATATCACTAGATAATAATCTCATTGCTGCATAAGATAGAAACAAGAAAAGTATATAATATAGGGTTTTCCATTTTCATCCACAATGGTTTAATTCACACAGAAAATCCTGATGCCTTTGTGGCTGGATAAAGATTGCCTATGGTTTTTTACATAAAACATTCACAGAACTTAACATAATTTTGAGCCGTTAAACTATCTGGCGATGAGGTCTCAACAATATAGTACCGTTTTTTTCCACAAATAAGACCTCCCCCAAAAATAAGCCCTAGCAGGGATTTTCAGCACTTTTGGAGCAAGGCTTAAATATAAGCCCTCCCCCGAAAATAAGCCCTAGTCGTGGTTCAATAATGAAGTATCCATGCAGCTAAAAAGTTAAAAACTATGGGACACTTCAAAATAGACAGCGGACACCCCACAATCATTCTCACCTGATGCTGAGCAGAAGGACCTGTGTTACATCTCGTGGCTCTCCTGAGGCAAGGACTGAGGCAGTCTCCCATTCCTTGCCTGCCACGAGCACTCCTGCTCAGCAGCGCCGAAGGTCTGCCAGACTGCGCAGTGTGCAGGAGATACCTTCTCAGAGAGGCAGCAGAAGGGTGACACCTAGTGGTTCTCCTGTTACAAGGAGTGAAGCGGTCTCCCATTCCTGGCCTGCCACAGACCCTCCTGCTCAGCGGCCCCGAAGGTCTGCGAGGCTGCGCAATGTGCAGAGGTTTACTGCTCAGGGAAGCAGTGAGATTCCCGTTATCTCTGCACATTGTGAGACCGAGGATCCCGCCTCTATTTCCCAGAGGCAGGAGGGTGAGCATGTGCAATGCGTGGTGGGTCCTGATTCGCTCACTGACGTCACACGGCTTGATGACAAGGCTGGTGACGTGGTGAATCCTGACTGGCCAGGCTGGGATGTCGTGGACCCTGATTGGGTCAAGTCCGTCATCTCCGCCTCGCGCCCGCCCTCGGGTGGAGCTGCACCTCCTTAAAAGCTCCCCCTGCCATCATGGCGGCGCGCGACCATCCTTCTATGTTTGGATGTCTGGCAGCGTGCTGCCACGCCACTGCTCAGGCATTACTGTCTCTTGTGGGCCTGGCCCTTGCTGCTCAGGCAGTACCTCGTTTGCAGGCCGTGTTCCTGCCTTGCTGCTCCGGCAGTATCCCCTTCAACAGGCCGTGTTCCTGTCCCAGGTGAGCTCCTCGAGTCTCCACCGGACTCACCTGGTTATTGAAAGCACACGTGCGTGGGCACCTCTGTGCTACCCTCGTGCCATATTCTCGTGACTTCCACTGGCACACGTGCGTGGGCACCTCTGTGCTTCCCTGTGCAACAGGTACACCGAGCCGTGAGATCCGTGCCATACAACCCTCACGGGTTAGGGCAGATCGGTGTACATAGATCGTCTGTGACATTCCAGACGATCGCTAGCAGCAACCCGCTCACTCTTCACCCACCATAGCGGCGGTCCCTTACACCGCACAGTGGACCTTGACCGGCGGAAGCTGTCCATTTCCCATCTTGGCACGCTTCCCCGGGTCCCCCTCGTAACATTACGGTCGCGCCAAAGGTCTGGCTATGGCTGAAGAGCAGCAGCAGTTGCTGCGTTATGTGCAGCAGTTGGAGTCACGATTGGCAGCAGTGGAGCAGTCTTCCTCCGATAAGACTACTCTGACGACAGTCGCCACCCAGGCGGCTACCCAGGCTCTGCTATTGGGTGGTAGGTCTCCTCGCCTTGCGCTTCCAGAGCGCTTTAGCGGCAACAGCTCTGAGTGCCGTGGTTTTATAAACCAGGTTACCACCTACTTAGAGCTGTCCGCGACTCTTTACGCTACCGAGAAGGCGAAGGTAGCCTTCGTCCAGTCCCTGCTGACAGGGAGAGCGCTGAAGTGGTCCACGCCGTTGTGGGAGCGCGGAGATCGTGTGGTGAATAACTTAACAGCTTATCTTGGGGCCATGAGAATGGTGTTCCTCGGGCCTCAAGTCACCCACGATTCCGCGCTGCGCCTCCTACGACTTCGGCAAGGGTCCGCTTCAGTCGGGGACTTTGCGGTACACTTTAGGACACTTGCCGCAGAGCTAGACTGGCCGGATAAGGTCCTTGTCTCTGTGTTTTGGGAGGGCCTGGCAGGGTTTGTCAAAGACGCACTGGCCACGCGTGAGGTGCCTGCCACTTTAGAGTCCTTGATTCAGGTTGCCTCTCGCATAGGCATCCGCCAGGCGGAGCGAAGGCTCGAGGTCTCTTCAGCACCCAGGTCTTCTCGGCCTAAAAAGCGTCTGCCTCCCGTCTTCCATCAGACAGGTCTCCCAGCCAGTCCTGTAGGCGACTCCGTGGAGTCAATGGAGGTGTCCAAGGTGGTCTCCTCTGCCCCAGGTTCTCGGTCTTGTGTCATCTGCTTTTCCTGTGGGCAGAGGGGACACATAGCTACCCGATGTCCCAAAACCGTCGGGAAAAGACAGCGTCTAGTTTCTATCAGAGGGGGGACTCTAGACGCTACCTCTCCCTCTAGGTTGACTATCAGCGCCCAGTTGCAGTTCGGCACTACTCTCTTCTCTGCCCTGGCTTGCTTGGACTCAGGCGCTGAAGGCAATTTCATCTCGACCTCCCTGACAACCCGATACTCAGTTCCCCTGGTTCTGTTGCCCAAGCCACTCAGGGTTCGGGTAGTCGACGGGTCCATACTACTCGATCCTATCACCCAGATCACCATCCCTCTCAGGATGGATGTACCACCGGGACACCATGAGCAGGTGTCCTTCCAGGGGGGACGGATGAGATCCTACTGGGCCTTCCCTGGTTGAGACAGCATGCTCCTATACTCAACTGGGCAACAGGGGAGATCTCATCCTGGGCAGGATCCTGTAGAGAGCACCTCGTGACTACCGAACCACCCGCTACCATTAGGTCGGTAGGGTCCTCAGGGAATACAGAGGGGCCGGGTTTACCGACACCTTATGAGGCCTACAGGGATGTCTTTTCAAAAAGGGCGGCAGATACTCTTCCTCCCCACCGGCCATATGATTGCCGAATAGACCTGAAGCCAGGCTCCGAGCCCCCTAGGGGCAGAGTGTATCCACTCTCTGCGCCAGAGACGGAGGCTATGTCCAAATATATTCAGGACAGCCTGGCGAAGGGGTTCATTCGCAAGTCTATTTCACCGGCTGGTGCAGGGTTCTTTTTTGTGCAGAAGAAGGAAGGGGATCTGCGCCCCTGTATCGATTACAGGGGATTAAATGCAATCACGATCAAGAACAAATACCCTTTGCCCCTCATTACTGAGCTATTTGATCGATTCCACGGGGCAAAGGTCTTCACAAAGCTGGATCTACGCGGGGCGTATAATCTAGTGCGAGTCCGAAAGGGCGATGAGTGGATTACCGCCTTTAACACCAGGGATGGTCACTACGAGTATCTAGTAATGCCCTTCGGACTCTGCAATGCCCCCGCCGTATTTCAAGACTTTGTGAATGACATTTTCCGGGATTTGTATCTTTCCGTGGTTGCATACCTGGATGACATTCTTATCTTCTCCCCCGATCTTACCACCCATCGGAGGGATGTCATCCGAGTACTTAAGAGGCTCCGTACCCATTCGCTATATGCTAAGCTGGAAAAGTGCGTTTTTGAACGGGAATCCTTGCCGTTCCTGGGGTACATAGTGTCCAGTCAGGGGTTAGCAATGGATCCGGGGAAGTTGGAGACAGTAATGAACTGGCCTGAGCCCCGCTCGCTGAAGGCGATCCAGCGATTCTTGGGGTTTATCAATTATTATCGCCAGTTCATTCCCAACTTCTCGACGGTGGCAGCACCCATCATTGCCCTTACCCGCAAGGGCGCTAATCCCAAAGCATGGACACGAGAAACGGTAGAGGCATTTCACACTCTCAAAACTCACTTCTCCAGAGCTCCCATCCTTCATCGTCCAGACATCTCCAAACCCTTCCTACTGGAGGTAGACGCCTCTTCGGTCGGTGCAGGTGCAGTCCTGTACCAGAAAAACGAACGAGGAAGGAAGCATCCTTGTTTCTTTTTCTCCAAGACCTTTTCTCCGGCCGAGAGGAACTACTCCATAGGGGATAGGGAGTTACTGGCGATGAAACTAGCATTCCAGGAATGGCGGCATCTCCTGGAGGGTGCGAAGCATCCATTTGAGGTATTTTCTGACCACAAAAACCTCACATACCTCCAGACAGCACAACGCCTGAACCCAAGGCAGGCCCGTTGGTCTTTATTCTTCTCCCGGTTCCGCTTTATTATCCGCCACCTGGCCGGTGAGAAGAACGTACGGGCCGATGCCTTGTCACGTTGTATGGTTGTGTTGGAGGAGGACGAGGAGGAGCCTCGTCTTATACTACCCCCGGACAGCTTGAGGATGGTCACTCCCACTTCTTTGGACCAGGTGCCACCTGGCAAGACCCTCGTTCCCCCTGAACTACGGAACGAGGTGCTATCGTGGGCCCATGCCTCCAAGGTTGGGGGTCACTTCGGGGTCAAAAGGACCAGAGACCTGGTGACCAGGCATTATTGGTGGCCGAGACTACCCCAGGACATACAGGAGTATGTGGGAGCCTGTATGTCGTGTGCTCGGAATAAGCCATCCCGGCAGAGACCGGCAGGTCTTCTTCACCCACTGCCAGTGCCGGATCGTCCCTGGGAAGTGGTAGGGATAGATTTCCTGGGAGATCTGCCCAAGTCAGCAGGGCACAGGGTCGTATGGGTCATCACGGACCACTTCTCTAAAATGGTCCACTTGGTGCCTCTCCCACGACTCCCGACGTCACGTGCTCTCGCCACCTTGTTCATTCGGCATGTATTTAGGTTGCATGGCATGCCTGACAAGGTGGTGAGCGACTGGGGTCCCCAGTTCGCGTCTCGCTTCTGGAGAGAGCTCTGTAAGCTCCTGCAGATAGAGCTGAACATCTCCTCCGCATACCATCCCGAGACCAATGGACTAGTGGAGAGGACTAATCAGACCTTGGTAACTTACCTCCGCCATTTTATCTCCGCGCACCACGACAACTGGGCTAACCTCCTTCCTTGGGCCGTATTTGCCATTAACAATTCGGTCCATGAATCCTCTGGCCAGACTCCGTTCCTACTCAATAACGGACAACATCCCAGAATCCCGGTTCCGATGCCCATTACGTCACCCGATACTAGAGTGGAGGATTGGGCGACCAAGGCCCGGGAGATCTGGGATGACACCCAAGAGGCTCTTAAAAGGGCTAAAGACCGGATGGTGACAACGGCTGATGTTCGCCGCCGCCCTGCACCATCCTTCGCCCCTGGTGACCTAGTATGGCTGTCCTCTAAGAATGTTAACCTACGGGTACAGGCAGCCAAATTCGCCCCTAGGTATCTGGGTCCGTTTAAAGTACTACAGCAGGTAAACCCAGTGGCATATCGACTCCAGCTCCCTCCACGCTGGGCTATAGCCAACACCTTTCACGTGTCCCTCCTGAAACCCGTACGACTTAATAAATTCTCGGGGTCCCTGCCGGCTCAAACCGACTCCCCGTCCGACGACCCTGAGGTGGCAAAACTCGTGGAGACAAAAGTCATACAGGGCAAGAGGTACTACCTCGTGGAGTGGGCCGGCCGTGGTCCGGAGCATAGATCCTGGGAGTTGGAGGATCATATCCGCGTCCCGGGTTTGATAGCGGCCTTCGAGCACAGACAGGGGGGGGGCCTAGACGGGGGGGTAATGTTACATCTCGTGGCTCTCCTGAGGCAAGGACTGAGGCAGTCTCCCATTCCTTGCCTGCCACGAGCACTCCTGCTCAGCAGCGCCGAAGGTCTGCCAGACTGCGCAGTGTGCAGGAGATACCTTCTCAGAGAGGCAGCAGAAGGGTGACACCTAGTGGTTCTCCTGTTACAAGGAGTGAAGCGGTCTCCCATTCCTGGCCTGCCGCAGACCCTCCTGCTCAGCGGCCCCGAATGTCTGCGAGGCTGCGCAATGTGCAGAGGTTTACTGCTCAGGGAAGCAGTGAGATTCCCGTTATCTCTGCACATTGTGAGACCGAGGATCCCGCCTCTATTTCCCAGAGGCAGGAGGGTGAGCATGTGCAATGCGTGGTGGGTCCTGATTCGCTCACTGACGTCACACGGCTTGATGACAAGGCTGGTGACGTGGTGAATCCTGACTGGCCAGGCTGGGACGTCGTGGACCCTGATTGGGTCAAGTCCGTCATCTCCGCCTCGCGCCCGCCCTCGGGTGGAGCTGCACCTCCTTAAAAGCTCCCCCTGCCATCATGGCGGCGCGCGACCGTCCTTCTATGTTTGGATGTCTGGCAGCGTGCTGCCACGCCACTGCTCAGGCATTACTGTCTCTTGTGGGCTTGGCCCTTGCTGCTCCGGCAGTACCTCGTTTGCAGGCCGTGTTCCTGCCTTGCTGCTCCGGCAGTATCCCCTTCAACAGGCCGTGTTCCTGTCCCAGGTGAGCTCCTCGAGTCTCCACCGGACTCACCTGGTTATTGAAAGCACACGTGCGTGGGCACCTCTGTGCTACCCTCGTGCCATATTCTCGTGACTTCCACTGGCACACGTGCGTGGGCACCTCTGTGCTTCCCCGTGCAACAGGTACACCGAGCCGTGAGATCCGTGCCATACAACCCTCACGGGTTAGGGCAGATCGGTGTACATAGATCGTCTGTGACATTCCAGACGATCGCTAGCAGCAACCCGCTCACTCTTCACCCACCATAGCGGCGGTCCCTTACACCGCACAGTGGACCTTGACCGGCGGAAGCTGTCCATTTCCCATCTTGGCACGCTTCCCCGGGTCCCCCTCGTAACAGACCTGCAGTGGATCACACACCCACACACATCAGATCACACACACATCAGATCACACACGTAATCACCCATCAGATCGCACACACACTCATCAGATTGCACATACCACATCCAGCGATACCGATTTCCTGAGACGCAGCGTGGTAGATGGAATGCTCACAGGACCTGCGATGTGTAACTTCCTCCCATCTTTCCCTGCAATCTGAGGTATTCTGTATCTGTGGTGAGTGACTGGTGAGTGTGTGTGTGTGATCTGATAGCTGATTGTGTGTGTGCAAGCTGATGTGTGATTGTGTGTGTGTGTGTGATCTGATGTATGTGTATGAGTATGTGTGCACAATCTGATGTATGTGAGTGTGTCGGCCAGAAGCAGGGGAGGTAGCATGGAGCATACCTGCTGGGAGGGCCCGCTGGAGATCGCAGGAGGACCTGAAAGCTACACAGACGTCTGGGCCCTGGTAAGCATGATTCTCCTGAGAAGGGGCGTCTGCTTTTTGGGAGGGGTAAACTTCCCCCCAATCATATATCTCCAAGAATAAGACCCAATCCAAAATAAGAAATTAAGCCCCAGCACTTTTTTGGGAGCAAAAAAAGTATAAAACAGTGTCTAATTTTTGGAAAAACATGGTATTTATGTAATCCCATACTTGTACTGATAATAATATTAATACATTGGCACGCTGACATCCAGTATAAAACTGGCACAGTGTATTGATATGTGCTATTAGTTCTGAGAAATCGGCTATATGTTTCCTATTACTGTATGTGCAAGAATTAAAAGAATAAAGTCAAATGTATCAAGAAGTTAGTCACTGGATTTTGTATTGTTGTCTTTTTTAATTTTAAAACACGACAGAATAACACACTGGGTGAACACTAGAAATCGCTCATTTTCTGAATATATACTCCATTTATTTTTTTTTACTTCTTTTGCCAGAGGCAAATACATTGCAATTGCTGTTGGTTTATTCTTCATGAGTGGACACACTTATTGAAACCACTGACAGGCGAACCCCATAGGGATGTTTGTATGTGAAAGAAGGGTTTTATTTTATTGGTGTTATTGCTTTTGCTTTGTCTTACTTGTCAAGAATCTGTATGTCCTTCTCAAGGGTATTGTTCTAATCTAATACTTTTGGATTTACCATCCCAGTTTATCAAATTAAAAGAAACAAGCAATACAATATACATGTTCTCTCTGAATTTCCACATATATCTTACTTTTTTTAAACAATATATCTGTACTTGCAGAAAAAGAAAACTAAACTGATGGACTTTTGTATTTATTAATTATTAGAAGAAAGTTTAATTTGTATTTTTATTCTAAATTGTGTTTCAAAAAAATGAACGCTGACTAAGCTGAAACCATAGGTTACTATTCAGATCCGCTGAGAGCCACGCCATTTAAGGTACCACGGTCTCCAGCAGACATTCCCTAATGATGCCACTTCGATGAGCTGGAGCATTGTCATCCATGAAGATAAGACTAGAGGTCTGCTGTTCATGCAGAGGCACAATGACTGGGTTAATGATGTTATTCAAGTAGTAGGGGCTTGTCACTGAACCATTCATGAAGTGTAGAAATTATCTGTATTATCTAAACACACCTGCCCATACTATAACACCACAACCAAAGGCACAACAGTGACAACAGTGGCTGATGCATAGCATTCTCTTTGATGTCTCCAACATCATTGGGGCCATAACTTCTACTCAGTGTGAATCAACTGTCATTAGTAAACAACACTGAAGCACACTGGTCCTTCCTCCAGCGTAGATGCTCTTTCGCCCATGCAAGACAATGACACGTGTGCAGGGCAGCCACTAGGAATTTCAGGGCCCCATACTGGCAAAATTTTGGGGGTCCTATTAGACTCCGCCCAGGTTCCACCCCAGCTCTGTCTCCACCTCTCAAACCTTCCACACTCACCATCATTATTGGAAAAACATGCGTGAGTGTGTGTGTGTGTGTGTGTGTGCGTGTGCGTTTGCGTGTGTGTGTGTGCATATGTATGAGTTATTCCAGGAAATGAAGTATTTCCTTCAGAGGATAAATAATACATCCCCTACACCGCCCCTCTCCATAGCATACCCTCTGCACCGCCCCTCTCCATAATATCTCTCACACACTGTCTTATGTATAATATTCCCACACACTCACTGCTCCTCTGTATAATATACCCCCACACACTGCTCTTCCTATAATGTCCCCCCACACACTGCTCCTCTGTATAATATCTCCACACACACTGCTCCTCTGTATAATATACCCCCAC
This sequence comes from Anomaloglossus baeobatrachus, assembly GCF_048569485.1. Taxonomy (NCBI): domain Eukaryota; kingdom Metazoa; phylum Chordata; class Amphibia; order Anura; family Aromobatidae; genus Anomaloglossus; species Anomaloglossus baeobatrachus. The sequence goes on from NC_134353.1 coordinate 245,758,321, forward strand.
ATACTGCTCCTTTGTATACTATCCCCCCACAAACACTGCTCTTCTGTATAATATCCCCCTACACAAACTGCTCCTCTGTATAATATTCGCACATGAACAATGGCCCTCGGAATAATAACACCCCAAAAACACTGCCCCTCTGTATAATATCCCCAGCAAACACACTTCCACTCTGTATAATATCTCCACACACTGCCCCTCATCATAATATCCCTCAAGTATGCTGCCCCTTTGTATACTATCTCCCCACACAAGCTGCCCCTCTTTATATGTATATATATATTCTCACACACACACTGCTCCTCTATATACTACCCCCACACACACACACTGCCCCACTGTATAATATCCTCCTGGTATATATGTCCTACTTCTGGTATATATGTCCACTTCCTGGAATATATATCCCAATCCTGGTATATATGTCCCCATCCTGGGCCCTTCCTGGTATGTCTGTCCCAATCTGGGGCCCTCCCTGGTATATATGTCCGCATCATGGTTTATTGTCCCCTTCCTAGCATGTATGTCATCCTCCTGGTATATATGTACCCATCCTGGGACCCTCCTAGTATATATATCCCCATCCTGGAACCCTCCTAGTATATATAGCCCTATCCTGGTATATATATCCCATCCCGGGCGCATCCTGATATGTATATCCCTTCCTGTGCACATTCTGGTATATATGTCCCCATCCTAGTTTTTGTCCCCTTTCTGGTATATATATCCTCATTCTTGTATATATATCCACTTCCAGGGTCCCTACTGTTGTATATATATCCCCCTCCTGGGCACATTCTGGTATAATGTCCCCATCCTAGTTTTTGTCCCCTTCTTTTTATATATATATATATATCTCCCCTTCTAGTGTCCCTACTTGTGTATACATTTCCCCCTACTAGGCACATTCTGGTTAATGTCTCCATCCTGGTTTTTGTCCCCTTCCTGGTATATATGTATTCCTTCTGGTATATATCCCCTTCCGGGGCCTCTCCTTGTATGTTTGTCTGCCGCAAAAAGAAAAAACAAACATTGTACCCATCCTCCCTGGCTCCCACATTGCACAGCATTTTCTCTGAGCAGCGATGCATTTCAGCTGGATGGCCCCTCCACCATCCTTGGGGATCTTCAGCTCAAGGTGCGCCTACCATTCCCCGCTAGATGCCATGTCCTTGCCACCTCCGCATTGCTCGCAGCACTGTGATGAGGTCGCAGAATGATGACCTCCTCACGGTGGGCCACGGTATGACATGCTGCCTCCCTGCTCTGCTCTACTCTAGCCCTAGAAAGGCTTCACAAGCAATTTAGCTGTGTGTGCAGTGGCTGAAGCTTAATAAAGCTAACTAATTACCCCGGGCCTCCCTCTCTTCACCGGGCCCAGTACACCAGTCATGGTTGTAATGCCCTGATGGCTACCCTGCATATGTGTCTGCAGGTTATCTAGAAAGCAGACCATGCGCATGTAAATGAATTTGAATGGTCTGTCATGACACTTGGGTACCTCTACCCTTCCTATAATGTGCCTGGAGTTGTGTAGCATTCATCATCCGGTCTAAAAGTGCATTGTTCACAAAGAACCAGTCATCAGTTTTGAATGTGGCCAAAGGACGTCCCCTTCTATGCCTTTCTGTGACTCTTCCAGTTTCTCTTTGTCTCTGTTGAAACCTGCTGATAACACTCTGTGACACTCTAAGCTCAGTAGACACTTCCATCTGAGAACATACTGCATTAAGCCTCACAATGGCAAGGTACTGTTGATCAATTGTTAGGTGTCGCCTGGTAAGCGCACTGATGTGCACACCCCTAATATAATGTAAACTATGGTCTAACTTAAAGTTACTACACTTGACCTACCTGGTTCTTGTATAGACAAGTGGTCCCAGCCCAATGAGGTCCCAGTCTAGAGAGACCTCTGCAATGAACTTCAGTGAACTCTTTTGGTGCATGAAATTGGTGAATACATTTCAGCACCAAAACTGCATCTTTGGACAAAAAAAACTAGGTTTTCTGCCAGGAGATGCGGGTCTAATTGAACTCAGTTCACCTGAGGTGAGTTTTCCTGTGGTCACAAGTGGGGTACTGTGGGAACCTCCAGCTGTGACCATACATAAACTCAGTAACCTCATCGCTCACAGCTACAGCTAAGTCAGTCTCTGACTGCAGCCGCAGCAGGCGGTCATTTTCTGTACCCGTGCACTGCGAATGGAGGGTATAGCAGAGCCGGGATCGTAACGGGACCTCATATGGATTACATGAGACCTGGGTATAAGAGGTTAATAAAGGAGTGAAAGAGGGTGTTTTTTAGATTTTATTTCAAATAAAGGATTTTTTTGGTGTTTTTGTTTATTTCTTTTCCCTTACAGATTAGTATTGGGGGTCTCAGAGATGCCTTGTATTACTAATCTAGGGCTTAGTGACAGCTGTGAGTTGTCATTAACACCTTATAGTTCCCTGATTGCCACCACACCAGGGCGATCGGGAGCTGTGTTAAGTGCCAGGATTGTTGCATCTAATGAATGCAACAATTCTGGGTGGGTGCAGGGTGCTATTTTTAGGCTGGGGGCTAATAACAATACCCAGCCTAAAAATATCAGCCACCAGCTGTTGACTTTATCTTGGCATCAAAATTGGGAATAATTTATATATTAAATAATTTAAAAAACCCGCATAAAGTCCCTTATATTTTTATACACAGCAAAGATATTGTGCACAACTGGGGGCTGTAGCTTATAGCTGTTGGCTTTATCTGTGCTGATATCAATATACAGAGGACCCTACACCAATTTTTTTTATTTATTTTTACACTTCACTCAGACAGACAGACAGCTACTGTGAGAGCAACCAATCAGAGATACTGGCAGTCTCACTGCACTAATCACAGATGCTATCACAGACGGTGGGCGGGGAAACAGAGAATATGCATGAGCGATTATAAGCGGCTCTGGAAGTAGTGTTACATATGCATGCAGAGTGGTATGTCCTGCTTTAACTATTTTGCTTCTCTTTTTTTTTCTTTTACAGTTATTTCCCTGGCCAATCACAGGCATGCCAATACTTGACATGGCTGTGATGAGGCCAGAAGTGGATGGTTTCTGCAATAGTGAGTGACCAATTAGCAAACAAAATCGATCTTTGCCGATTTTTGAGAAAATTGCTCATGAATCCGAGTTTGAGCCGTTAAGGGGGCTTTACATGCTACGATATCGCTAATGCGAAGTCGTTGGGGTCACGGAATTTGTGACGCACATCTGGCCGCATTAGCGATGCCGTTGCGTGTGACACCTATGAGCGATTTTGCATTGTCGCAAAAACGTGCAAAATCGCTCATCGGTGACATGGGGGTCCATTCTCAAATATCGTTACTGCAGCAGTAATGAAGTTGTTCCTCGTTCCTGCGGCAGCAGACATCGCTCCGTGTGACGCTGCAGGAACGAGGAAGCTCTCCTTACCTGCCTCCCGGCCGCTTCTATTGGGCGGGGGTTCAGTGACGCTGCTGTGACGTCGCTGTGACGCTGAACGAACCGCCCCCTTAGAAAGAAGGCGATTCGCCGGTCACAGCGATGTCGCTAGGCAGGTAAGTATGTGTGACAGGTCTGGGCGATGTTGTGCGGCACGGGCAGCGATTTGCCCGTGTCGCACAACAGATGGGGATGGGTACCCATGCTAGCGATATCGGTACCGATATCACAGCGTGTAAAGCGGCCTTAAGAGCCAAGGATTGAACTGTATTTGAAATTGGCCAACCTTTTTTGAACAAGTTTGCTCATCTCTAATGGACAGTGGTTAAACATTGAGTGTCTGCAACTACAATGGTAGAGGTTCTTTGCAAATCAGAGGCTACATTTTGGCAAATGGAGCAGGGGATTCTTTGAGGATTTATGGTGTCCTCAATGCTGCAAAATTCAGGCAGATAATTATCCATCATGTAATAACATTATGCGGGCATATGATTGTTTCCAACTTTATTAGGCAGCAAGAAAATGGTCCTAAATATACAGCAAAAGTAATTAATAACTATATTTTGCATAGCAAGGAACACATAGAATTGGAAGTGATCATATGTCCCCCACAGAGCCCAGATCACAATATCATCGAGTCTGTCCGAAATAACATGGAAAAGAATTTGCATAAATCAACAACCACAGATATGTAGTTAGTACTTCAAGATGTTTGGAACTACCTGCCTGCCAAGTTACATAAAAAAATGTGTGTATAGAAGAATTAGTGCTGTTTTGATAGGAAAGGATGGTTACACCAGATATTTATTTGACTTATATTTCTTCTTCGTTGATTCACTTTGCTTATTTGATAAAATAAACTAATAACCCTTTTACTATTGAAGGCCATCTTATCTTGCAGACATTTTTCATCTCCCTAAAATCAGCTTGATTCATACGTCCTTTGCCAAGATAAACCTGCCCAATTCCAGTCTTGCTGCTGCATCCCTAGATCATCATCACCGATCCTCCACCAAATTTCACTGTGGGTGCAAAACACTGTGGCTTGTATGCTTTCCAGGTCTCCGTTGAACCATTAGACGATCAGTGTTGGGCAAAGCTGAAAATTAGGTAAAGAAAATTCAACAAACATCTTTGCGAAGGACGTATGAATCAAGCCGCATACAAGGTTATTCTAGAAAAACAGTTGCTTCCTTCTGCTCAGGCAATGTTTCCCAACTCTGAAAGTGTTTATCGTCGGGCTCACGGTGTTTGTGATGCACATCCGACGACATCGCAGCGTGTGTCATGTACAAGCGACTTTAGTCGATCGCAAAAGTGGCCAAAATCGTTCGCCACGGAGAGGTCGTCCTGAATCAAAAAATCGTTAATTTGCTTATTAGTGATGTTGTTCATCGTTCCTGCGGCAGCACACATCGCTATGTGTGACACTGCAGGAGCGACGAACATCTCCTTACCTGCATCCACCGGCAATGAGGAAGGAAGGAGGTAGGCGGGATGTTACCTCCCGCTCATCTCCGCCCCTCTGCTTCTATTGGTCGGCCGCTTAGTGACGCCGCAGTGATGTCGCTATGATGCCGAACGCACCTCCCCCTTCAGGGAGGGATTGTTCGGCGGTCATAGCGACGTAGCTGACAAGGTATGTGCGTGTGACGCTGCCGTAGCGATAATGTTCGCTACGGCCGCGATCACACAATATCTCACGTACGATGGGGGCGGGTGCTATTGCGCTTGACATCGCTAGCCGATGCTAGCGATGTCACGGCGTGTAAAGCCCGCTTAAGTTAATGAATGGACTGGATGGGTTAGGTTTAATTTAGTATTCTTATAATTGTTTATTGGTTTTAAAATGACAAACAACAGAAGGAACAGTTTTAACCCTAGAACGCGCAAGCAATTCAATCTACCATAGAAAACAAATGACCTAGCAGGCCTGCGAGGCCCCAGGTATGCGTTCTAGGGTTAATAGATGAGTCTAATGTTTAATGATGTCCATGCCTTGTAATGAAAGAAGGCCATGAACAGTGTAAAGTTAAGTAAAAATATGCTGATGCTGTGATGTGGCCCAATGCTGGTATGTGCCCCCATCGTGGTGCAGCCACCATCCTGACATGTGCTCCCCATCCTGCGGGGTAAGGGCGCTTTCACACTTGCGTTCAGCACAATCCGCCGCTATAGAGAATAGCGCAGTCCGTTAACGCACTGCGCTATTCTCCATAGACTTGTATTGACGACGCACTGTAACACAAGTGTCTGCGTTGCATCCGCTGGACGACGCTGAGTCGTTATTTTAATATAGCGTAGCATGTAGCGTTTTTTGGGTTGTTAAAATAACGCACATTGACAGATTCCGTTGGAATCCGCTAAGGTGTCTAATGATTGGCTATGGTGGTGGATTCCGCCGCTATGCGCTAAGCGGTGGAATCCACTGACAAATTCCATCACGTTCTACTAAGCATGCTCAGCATGTACAGTAGAATGATCTAAATCGTTTAAAATCACTCCTGGCCTCTCTCCCCCCTCATACTCACCGGTCACAGGCGCGGCGCTGCACGGCTCTAACAAAGCTCCAGCGGCTTTTCCTCTATGATTGGTTGCAGTGAGACCCGCCCTCACGCTGAGTGACAGCTGTCTCACTGCAACCAATCACAGCCGCCGGTGGACGAGTCTATATCGTGCAGTAAAATAAATAAAGAATTTTAAAAAATCGACGTGCGGTCCCCCCCAATTTTGATACCAGCCAAGATAAAGCCACATGGCTAAAGGCTGGTATTCTGAGGATGGGGAGACCCATATTATGGGGTGCCCCCCAGCCTAACAATATCAGCCAGCAGCCGCCAAGAATTGCAGCATCCATTAGATGCGACAGTCCCGGGACTTTACTCGGCTCATCCCGAATTGCCTTGGTACGGTGGCAATCGAGGTAATAAGGAGTTAATGGCAGCAGCCCATAGCTGCCACTAAGTCCTAGGTTAATCATGGCAGGCGTCTCTCCGAGATTCCTTCCATGATTAACCAGTAAGTTAAAGAAAATAAACACATACACCCGAAAAAATCCTTTATTTAGAATAAAAGACAAAAAAACCCCTCATTTACCACTTTATTAAACCCCCAAATATCCCTCCAGGTCCAACATAATCCATAGAGGTCCCACGACACTTTCAGCTCTGCTACATGAAGCTGACAGGAGTGGTAGTAGAACACTACTGCTCTCTATCAGCTCCACGCAGCAACTGAAGTGAGCCGCACGATCAGCTGTGCCCTCATTCAGGTGACCTGTGGACACAGCTCTCGGGTGGAGGACTGCAGCTGTGACCGCGGGTCAACTGAGTGATGGCATAGCTGATCGTGCGGTTCACTGCAGTCACTCAGGGGATTTGTGGTTACCTCTCTCTCTCTCCTCTGACCGCAAACCACCTTTTCCTGGTGAAACATTTAAAAACAAAAAAACAAAAACACAAAACGTTCTTTTACAGGAATCTGTTACTTTATTAGCACACTATTTGCAATGTATCCCTCAAATGCGTCACACAACGCACTGTGACGGATGCCTCACAACGCAAGTGTGAAAGCAGCCTAATGTGAGTGGGGCCAGGGCGATGAAGGTAATGTGTGCGGGGGGGGCGGAGGGCGGGGGTGGTGGAGCCGAGCGGGGTAATGTGTGCGGGGGGCGGAGTGCAGGGAGGGTGGAGCCGAGCGGGGCCATGGCGCTGAGGTCGTCAGTGCTGGGGACTGCATGACTGAGGATAGGCGACTATTCATGTGTGTGTGTGTTCAGTGTATACATGCAGAGTGCGGGGGGGGCAGAGTGCGTGGTGGGTGGAGCCGAGTGGGGTAATGTGTGCGGGAGGCGGAGGCGAGTGGTGGGTATATGTCGGCTGGGTTGCCGGTGTGTCTCCCGGGGGTGCAGCACTCACCGGGGAGTCGGGGCTCCGTGTGGGTGTGGGAAAAAGTGTCGGTCGTTGTCTTGTCGGGCTGTTGGTCGCAGGCTCTTTAGCCTAGCTATACACATAAATACACAGTGATCTATCTGCATATGTGTGTATTGAATATATAACCCAGTTACGTATTCTTGCCATAAATGATTTCTTAAAATCCTATGTAATAGAGGTGTTGAACTGCAGTACTTGGCAGACAAGCTTAACTCCTATTCAATTTCACTTGTTATTACTTGAGCATTTTCCATGACGGAAACTTGCCAATTTTCACACCTTGGAGCTGAGTACCTCTTTTTCAGCTCTCTTAGTTAAATTCCAGTGCAACTTCCAACTATATACCTTTCTCTGGAGATTGTTCCATATAACTGAATGTAAAACCCTGCAGTGATTGTTTCACAAGTCCTTCGGAAAGAGTATGAGATCTTTTCATCTCTTCCACAAATCCTGCTACTGAATCATGTAGGAAGAATAACACCAACTTCTTTTTTTTCCCTCAGAATACTTGATTTAGATGTTTAGGAAAAACAGTTTTGCTTTTCATCATGGAGATCTTTAAGTGTGATGCAATAAAGTGATATGGAAAGCAAGCAAAGTGAATAGCAAGGAATTGTGTAAAAGTAAATTAAAAAATGTGGTTAAGTATAGTTAAAAAATTAATTTCAAAGAAAAAGTTAAAGATTGAGTAACGTAAAGTACTTCGAGGTGGATGCGCTGAATTTTTTATGCAAAAGAACACAGGAACTCTGCAGATATGGAATCCAACCTACTAGCTTGTGAAGGTAAGATGATGTCTTCTGATTGACAAACAATGGGAAAAATGCAATCCAGACAGTGCCGTCAGTATGTTCACTAAGTATCACTTAGAGTATCACTTTCAGCGCTTTACTCCTTATTGATTTGATAAGCGTAACAAATCATATTTATCTTGAAACACTGTAAAAAAAGATATATAGCGCATATGACAAGTACCCGATGGTCTAAGGTTAGATTAAGGAGAGTTTGAATTTGCTCACCTGGTGAGGTTGTGCGCCCTCGCACAACCTCGGTGTTGGCTTATTATATCCTCTGGATGGATGGGGGTTTGGATCCTTGATATCAATGCTGTTAGGTTGTAGTCTGTAGTGGAGATGTCCGAACCCAGGACCGCTGGTTCCTCCTAGTATCCCCGGCACTATGGGTCTTGGAGTCTGCAACGATCCTCCACTCTCCAGCTAAAAGTTCCGCTTTGGAGTGGATAACCTGTGTTTTTCTGCAGCTCTGACCGATTCCCTCTAGGGGATTGAGCTTATGGTGAAAAAGTGGAATATCGGTCTTACGAGCGCTGATAATGCACTGGTTCCATTAAAGGTTAGATTGTTTTATTGTTAAAAATATTTTTTATATATAAAATATATAATTCTCCTGTTGGTTAAATCAATACAACGCGTTTCAGCATTACATCAATGCTTTCCTAATGGAACCAGTGCATTATCAGCGCTCGTAAGACCGATATTCCACTTTTTCACCATATTTATCTTGAAAGGCAGTTTTGATGACCTTTCTGAGAATATTTTAGAGTATCTGAACAGTCTTATCTTATTACAGCAAGCAAAAAGAAGAAGAAGGCAAATAACCTGAACATGTAAGTCAATGGAGAGGTGAACAGTCACACATGGCACAGCAACGCTCTCCATCAGCAGACCGCTGGGGTGCCCAGTGGCTGCAGGCAGCTGTAATCAATTGAGCGGCAACAGGCAGGTAATCATCTGACTATTACCTGTGTATATATATATATGCTTATTATGGGTCTTGTGTTACATACCTCCCCTGACGAAGCTGCTAGTCAGCGCAACGCGTTGGGCCATTTCCCTGACCCCACTCCTGCTCCTTGTATGATTCATGCAGAACCTCTTTAACTGCGCCGGGCCCGGCTGGTAATTGCGCTTTTTTGCGCCCATGCTGCATGCATGATTGACTTACATGTTCAGGTTATTTCTCCTTTACATTTGACTCATATGCACTGTGTATGGGCGCAGTGCCTCCTTGCCCTGCTTGTGTGTATAATCTTGCCTGCCTAGGCATCCCTGGCACCCTGGCCATAGATCACTAAAAACAACCAGTGTGACTGGCGACCTCTGTTTATATGATTGCAGTGGAACGTCCTGGCTGGGACTTGCTGTTCCACACACTTCATTTCTAGCTATATGTTTTTATGCAACCATATTTTGCTATATTTATCTACATTGCTTTGAATACGTTGCTTAGGCAGCATTGTAGGGGCCGGGTTATACATCATTGACATGGGCGCAGTTTTTAGTCATGATATAATTGTATGACTATCTATTTGAGGACTCCATCTACACTATATATACCACTCAGGCATTAAGTGTCATATTGGTTATTTGTCCTTATTGTTGATTAAGAGGGTATTCTTTGCATGCTATATATTGCTGACTGTGTTATCATATGGAATGTCATTTATTTCTATGGGAGCATCAGTGTGGTCAGATGTTATATGTGTATTTTAAAGGTTTTTATGATGTCCTTGTCTGTCCCCCCCCTTTTTTGACCCAATAAAATTTATTATATTCAAGATTAGACGATTCTGATGTGCGCCTTCATATATGTGTGCCTTCTTCTTCTTTTTGCTTGCATTCTCAGTTTACACATAGGCTGCACTCAAATGTGTTGATTTTGGGCTGTGCATCCCTATTTTCCCTATTACACTTATCTTATTACAGATCATTTTTGGTTACATATAGATACAATCTGTCTTATAGTTCAGAGCTGTACTCACAATTCTGCAGGCTTGAAAGCAGAACCGAAATCTTCTCTTGTGGTTTATTATATGCCTTGTAGGTTTGCATTGCAGCAAATGTCATTTTTCTACTACGCATTGTACAGAAATGTATTGTCGTATTTTTTATTTCTCTTGCAATAGCAGGAGAAATTCTAGGATAATAAAACTATGATTTTACCTTTTAAAGGTATTTTTATTGAACACATTTTACCGCCCGTCAAGTTCACATCATCTTGCAAAGCTAGTAAGAATGGATCCCGAAGAGATCAAATCAAACTCCCAAATTTCATCAACTCAACCACCCTAGTCTACATATGAAGGAAGTGGGGAAGAAATGAAAAAGAAGGACATAATTATAGATAAGGTAAACAATTTATAGAAAAGATCCAGTATAATAGATTCAGTGCAACAATTTTGCTTGCTATTTTTTATGCCAATTTTCTTTAACAAGGATGAAAAAACTGGTGTTATACAAAACATAATAGAACCCCAGGTTGTCCTAAAATTGTCTGTGATGGAAAAGGGACCCATCCTAAACTGCTTCTCCCACTTAATAACTCAAAAAAAATGGTAGGGTTGGAAGGGACCTCAAGGGCCATCGGTTCAACCCCCTGCGAGTGCAGGTTTTCCTAAATTTTATCCAGCCTCCGCTTGAAGATTTTCATTGATAGAGAGCTCACCACCTCCCGTGGTTGCCTGTTCCACTCTTTGACTGCTCTCACTGTCAGAAAGTTTGTATTGTTTATGATTATTGTACTTGTCCCTATTAAGCATACCCTTTTCACATGTAAAGCGCCATGGAATTGATGGCGCTATAATAATAAAATAATAATAATAATACTCCCTATGCAACTGAAGTGGTCACCTTAAATTCTGGAGGACTGAAAACCTTACCTCTTTGTGAAATGGCACAAAAGTACAGAAGAAAGTGTACCGCATTCCAATATATGACTAAATCACACAGTTCTCTCATGCAGATGTCTGACTTAATTTCTAGTCAGAATAAACAAAATTGTGCCATCAGACGAGACTTCCTGTTAATGCACATGTCAGGAATAAATATATGTATATAAGATGGCCGCTGGACACATCATGGAGGGGAGATATGTATCATAGAGGTGGTTATGGAGCTTTAATAAAGCAGCCAGGACAGTTTTGTTTAATTTAACCTCCCGTGCCTATCTTAACTGCGCCAATACATATTTTTATACAACAGAAAGAAAAAAGTATGCTGTCTCTAAATTCTATGGTTTTAATATAATAAATAATAATAAAATAAATAAATCTGGTATTTAAAGGGGTTTTAAAATTAGGCTAAAATACCACCAAATATACTGTATAACACATGACTATTGATGGGTGAGCACTAAAATGCTCAGGTGCTCATTACTCGAGCTGAGCAATTTGTAATGCTTCGGTTCTCGTCTTGAGCATCAGTTTTTCATTTCCATCAGACTCATTAAAAATGCTGTCATAAAAGGCAGCAAAAATGTAATGTGTGAACATTGTTTTAATAGCCGGGTCAGTGCTCACTGTATTTCCCGTCGCCTTTAAGTACTGTAGATGACATAGCATAGGGCAATAGGGCAGGGATATCAAACTCAAATACACAGAGGGCCAAAATTAAAACCTTGGACAAAGTGAAGGGCCAACCTAGTTGCAGGCCCCACACAATCCTCCATTCAAAATAATATGCAGCACATAGTCCTCTATACAGAATTATGGGCAACACAGTCCTCCATACAGAATAATGTAAACCACATAGACCTAAATACAGAATAACGAGCCCCACATAGTCCTCCATACAGATGAATGGGCTCCAAATAGTCCTCCATATAGAATAATGTTACCCACATTGTCTTCCATACAAAATAATGGGCCCCACATAGCCCTCCATATAGAATAGCATCGCAGTGCAGGCCAAATAAATTGGCCTGCGGCTAGATTTGTCCCATGGTCCAGTTTGGCGTATGTGATATAGGGGGAAATAAAACTTCACCAGCTGGTATTCACTGGTAAATGTAATTTTAACATTTTACTACCTCATTTGGGCATGCGGCGTGTGTGACATGGCTAGACACATCCTGTTTGATTTATGAAGGAGAGACTCTCTAACTCACAAAGCCTATACAGACAATGTGAGAACTGGCAAAAATTAGAAGAAAAAGAGACTCTGATACACCCTGTATTAGACATAAAGGAGGGTGTTCAGCTCACTTAGTCGGATGTTTGCATAGTGTGTCGCCCTGGGCAAGCCAGGGGACACAGGTCACACCACCACCACACCCCACACTCCAGGTAGGCACATCACAGCTAACCACAAATCCTTGTTGCCTTCCTCCAGGAGTCTGATGATGCACACCAGGGGGTGAGCCAGGCGGTTGGCTCCGCCCACCGAGGAGCTCACAACTCTGGAGGCAGGAAGAAACCAGGCAGTTGAGCCCAGGCAGGGCAAGAGTGAAGTTGAGCTAAGCAGAGGAGTTAAGAAAGTGAAAGTGAAAGTAGTAAAGGAGGAAAGCAAGTGAAGTGACAGAAGAGAAAGACAGCCTGAAGGGTCCAGCTTTGTGGAGGGCCAGAACAGCAAGGTCAGCAACGGCGGTGACTGTCTGGAGGGGGACCGTTTGGAAGTTCCTGGAAGGACCCCATTGGCTGTGTGCCCGGTGGTCTGGAGCAGTGTTCCGAAGGACAGTCAGCACCAGGGCAGGGGCCTCTCGGACCCCGGCAAGGCTAGGAGTCGCCAGATTTGCCAAATCCATCAGTGACGGGGACGCAGATCCCCCAACAATCAAGTCCCGATTGAAGGCAACAGCCCAACCTGAACCGGGAGACACCGCCACCGCCAGGGCACCAGTTTCCCCAGGGCCAGCGCCTGCGGGCAAAGTGTAGAGCTCCTCCGGCCCAGATTGCAGTCGGGGAGCGGGTAACCGGAGGGAATCCACCGATACCACAAGTCCAACATAGGTTCAAGGAAGAGGGACATCACCGTCACCTACCGGGAGTGCAGGTGCAGCCGTCTGTGGGACCGTCCTACCAGCCGTTTGGTTTACCGTACAAACTGTGTCCACGTCTCAGGCTGAGTGAGTACCACAGTGCCGCAAGGCACAGCGCTGCCCCCGCGTCCCTGCGCCCTCCAGGCCCTACACTTTACATCTCATCACCGGGCCCCGGGATCACCAACCCCTACCCACGGAGGGGCAACACAACACCTGGCTGCTCCGCATCACCATCCCCGGGACCCCCATACTGAGCAGCGGTGGTGCAATCACCACAACCGTGGGTGGCGTCACGAACTATAACAATCCTCACAACCACAAACCCCCCTTTTCACTCACGGGCGAGGAGTGTCGCTTGAGAAACCCCGGGATCCGGCCCACAGCTCGAGCCACCAGGAGCAGCTGCCGGACCCGAGCAGAAGGGGTGAGCGCGGTGTGCTGACACCCTCCTCCCCGCCCACGACAACTTGGCGTCACGAACAGGATCCTACCGCTCTACCGTCAGGTAGAGGTGCGCCTTGTTACCGCCGGAGGCATCCGGCCGGAAAATTTCAGAAGCCGCCATCTTTGGCGCGAAAAGTTCCCGCTCGAGCGTCTTCTCAAGCAGTAGAGGCGCGAAGGCCAAAACCCCGCCCCGAGAGAGGAGGGGCCGGAAAGAGCTAAGGGGGACGCGATGGCGGCTAGGACCTTGCAAGAATACCGTTACTGGAAGCAAACAGAAAAGCCACCATGTGGATGCCGTCCCGCGACACCGTACCTCCCGCGCCTGGAACCGCGGCGTGGGTGGAGATCCGGACCGCGCAGCTCTACCAACGGCTGCAGGTGAAGATGCAGCTCCTCATGGAGGAGTGGGAGGCCGACATGGCGGATGTTGTAGCCACCGTGCGGAGACGCGAGGAGGAGGCGGAGAAAGGGAGGGTGAGTGACCCACGTCCTGATGCCCTTGCAGGGCCGGTCATCGCGGCTGTGGGGCCCGGTCCAAGCCCTCTCCCTCCGTTGCCTCCCTCGCCACCCGTCCCGGAGGCCGTGACCCCGCCACTAGGCCTGCTACCACCGCAACCGGTAGCAGTACCCAGCGTCCCCGCCCAGGCGGGCCGACCTGTAACCGGAGCCCGCGGCACACCGGAGGTGTTACCGTGGAAGACGCCGAAAGAAGAACCGGAGGCATCCCTTGAAAAACTTCCCGAGCCGGAGCCGATGACCCGTTCCGAGTCCAAGGCCCGGCAGCGGAAAGCCCCTAAGCCCATCCCCCACACCTCGGCTGAGGTGGCGCCGGGTTGTTGCTGCAAGGCAGCGCCCAAGGCCATGACACCGCGGGATACGCCGCCCACCATCCTGACAGTGGGTAACGTAATGGATGTCCCGCGGGGCCCGACCCGTGCGCCGGCGCTGGCGGCAGCGCCATACTGGGATAGGGAGCCGGTACCGCTGGGCCTGGAGATCGAGGAGAGGGAGCGGAAGAAGGCCGAACTGGTGGCCAGAGCGATCCGGGAGAAGGAGCACTTCCGGCGGGCGACCTCCCGTGCCGAGGACCGTTGTACGTGGGGCAGGTGAGGCGGTTTGATGTCCGCCGGGGCTACGGGTTCATCTACGAGCCGGGCTTGGAGGCCGAAGTTTTTGTAGCCCGGCGGGATGTGAACGCCCACCTGCCCGAGGAGCATCCCGGCCGCAATCTGATGCCGGGAGACATAGTACAATACGCCCGGTTCTTTGGGGAGCGGGGATGGTTCGCGCTGGACGCTACACTGAAGGGCAGCCCGGAGGCCCGAGCGAGCGCCGCGCCCCCTCCCTTGGAAGGAGCACTGGAGCCTGGAGGACCGGAGTAGGGCCGTGGGTGCCCGTAGCAGCAGTCCCCGTTGGGACCACCACTGAAGTTTAAGTTTGTTGTTGTTTGAAAGTTTGCAAAAAGCTGATAAAAATTAAAATTACCGAGTTTTTCACCTGATTTGCTTGTGATTGAACCGGCAGGAGCCGGCACCGTTGTCCCCGTGGGGACCGTTTAAGTTTTGCATGGAGGACTATCCATGGACAAGCCCGTGAACTAGCAGGGCACCACAAACGTTAAGTCGCTTGTAAATATGTTGGGTACCGTTGCCGTTTCCACAATACCGTCTCCGGAGAGGCAGGTTGGAGGGAGGGCCCTGAGCAGAGCAGGCCAGGGCCCAGCCACCAAAGGGACCGGTGGCCACCCTCTGGAGGGGAAGGACAGATCCCGCTCGGGTAACTTGTGCTGGACTGTGGGTCAAGGGGTGCTGCCTGGGTTTTAGGGGCAGCATCAGGGCCAGGTTGCTTGGGTGGGAGAGAGCGGAAACCGTGACCGTATACCGTTGCAACGTTTAAGTAAATGTGCCTCCCGTCTTGGGAAGAGTTTTGATTAAAAATGTTATTTATGTTTGCTTAACCCTGTTACCCCCTTTTACAGAAAAATAAAACCGGTGTAGGACGGCAGCCCGCGGACGGTCTGCATTTTGCTAAGGGGGAATGTGTCGCCCTGGGCAAGCCAGGGGACACAGGTCACACCACCACCACACCCCACACTCCAGGTAGGCACATCACAGCTAACCACAAATCCTTGTTGCCTTCCTCCAGGAGTCTGATGATGCACACCAGGGGGTGGGCCAGGCGGTTGGCTCCGCCCACCGAGGAGCTCACAACTCTGGAGGCAGGAAGAAACCAGGCAGTTGAGCCCAGGCAGGGCAAGAGTGAAGTTGAGCTAAGCAGAGGAGTTAAGAAAATGAAAGTGAAAGTAGTAAAGGAGGAAAGCAAGTGAAGTGACAGAAGAGAAAGACAGCCTGAAGGGTCCAGCTTTGTGGAGGGCCAGAACAGCAAGGTCAGCAACGGCGGTGACTGTCTGGAGGGGGACCGTTTGGAAGTTCCTGGAAGGACCCCGTTGGCTGTGTGCCCGGTGGTCTGGAGCAGTGTTCCGAAGGACAGTCAGCACCAGGGCAGGGGCCTCTCGGACCCCGGCAAGGCTAGGAGTCGCCAGATTTGCCAAATCCGTCAGTGACGGGGACGCAGATCCCCCAACAACCAAGTCCCGATTGAAGGCAACAGCCCAACCTGAACCGGGGAGACACCGCCACCGCCAGGGCACCAGTTTCCCCAGGGCCAGCGCCTGCGGGCAAAGTGTAGAGCTCCTCCGGCCCAGATTGCAGTCGGGGAGCGGGTAACCGGAGGGAATCCACCGATACCACAAGTCCAACATAGGTGCAAGGAAGAGGGACATCACCGTCACCTACCGGGAGTGCAGGTGCAGCCGTCTGTGAGACCGTCCTACCAGCCGTTTGGTTTACCGTACAAACTGTGTCCACGTCTCAGGCTGAGTGAGTACCACAGTGCCGCAAGGCACAGCGCTGCCCCCGCGTCCCTGCGCCCTCCAGGCCCTATACTTTACATCTCATCACCGGGCCCCGGGATCACCAACCCCTACCCACGGAGGGGCAACACAACACCTGGCTGCTCCGCATCACCATCCCCGGGACCCCCATACTGAGCAGCGGTGGTGCAATCACCACAACCGTGGGTGGCGTCACGAACTATAACAATCCTCACAACCACAAACCCCCCTTTTCACTCACGGGCGAGGAGTGTCGCTTGAGAAACCCCGGGATCCGGCCCACAGCTCGAGCCACCAGGAGCAGCTGCCGGACCCGAGCAGAAGGGGTGAGCGCGGTGTGCTGACACCCTCCTCCCCGCCCGCGACAATAGCATGTGCCTGAGCATGCTAATTGTGATCAGGCTGGTAGTGATTTGGCCACTACTGAGCTTGGTATGGAACATGTTGCAAATTACTGTTTTCTTGTCTCCTGCTCTTTCTGTAAAAAGAAGTGCCAGACTGTAGGACACCTAAACCTTGGTTTGGGTGCTCTGGAGAACAGTTGTTTTTCTTTTCCATTTAGCCTCACCATTGACTCTTGCTGCCTGTTGAGGTGCTACTGATCTCTCCCCCTCTGAGTTTCTGTCCTTGCTCTGCATGTCACCTCACCATGTTAGGTCAGTGACTTCATCGTCCAACAGTTCGTCTTCCACTTCTGCATTCTGTTACTCCTCCTGACTTCTAGACTTCATCTGACTTGCTGAAAGCTGTGTCTCATCATCATCTACCTCTTGAGACAGTAATTGCTGTTACCCACCGTCGCCTTCTTCTGACCATGGCTGCTCAAATATTTGGGCATCCCGCACACAATCTCCTCATCTGCATCTTGAAACATGAACATTGATAGGCCAGAAGAAATCATAAATGTAAATGTAAAGAGCTCCATGGATTGACCAAGTGTGTGGTCACTTGTCTACTGGTACTCCCCATGGATGCAGGAAGGAGGATCAGGGTGAGGAATATGTGGTCATGACTAGAGATGAGCGAACCGGTCCCAGTTCGGCTCGAGGTCGGTTCGCCGAACGGAGGGTCCGTTCGAGTTCGGCTCGTCGAACGTTCGACGAACCGAACTCGAACTGCATAGGAAACAATGGCAGGCAATCACAAACACAGAAAAACACCTAGAAAACACCCTCAAAGGTGTCCAAAAGGTGACAAACAACTCACAACACAACACAAACACATGGGAAAGTGACAAGGACATATACTCATGCGAAAACAAAACAGCTGGACAAGGAAAAAGAGGAGGACACACAGATATATGAGTATATGCAAGGAAACATCGATTCCATTATTGTGCAACTTGAGCCCTGCTCATTTTAGGCTTCCAATCTTGATAAATTGCCTGAGCTCGCCACGTACGCCTTAGGGATCTTGTCGTGTCCTACAGCCAGCGTTCTCTCGGAACCTGTCTTCAGTGCTGCTGGGGGTCTGCTGGCAGATAAGCACACGTGTCTGTCCACTGACAATGTGGACATGGCTCTCAGAGGACTTAACTTCCCCTGGGTCAGCCAGGGGACGGGAAAGGCACGCGTATTTTTGAGAGTGCTTCATGCAAAGCATCTTTTTCTTTTTCAAAAGGGGGCTCAACCGATGCCAGTCAAGTGGGGTGTGTGTGGCCCAGTTAGTGGCAACGAGGGAGACTGTGGTTGGAGTCCCCTCGCTGTGTTTCTAAAAGAACCAAGATGAACAAGTCATGGCTCTCAGAGGACTTTTCTTCCCCTGGGTCAGCCAGGGGACGGGAAAGGCACGCGTATTTTTGAGAGTGCTTCATGCAAAGCATCTTTTTCATTTTGAAAAGGGGGGTCAACTGATGCTAGTCAAGTGGGGTGTGTGTGGCCCAATTAGTGGCAACGAGGGAGACTGTGGTTGGAGTCCCCTCGCTGTATTTCTAAAAGAACCAAAATGAACAAATCATGGCTCTCAGAGGACTTGTCTTCCCCTGGGTCATCCAGGGGAGGCGAAAGGCACGCGTATTTTTGATAGTGCTTCATGCAAAGCATCTTTGTAAGCTTGAAAATGGGGGTCAACTGATGTCAGTCAAGTGGGGTGTGTGTGGCCCAGTTAGTGGAAACGAGGGAGACTGTGGTTGGAGTCCCCTCGCTGTGTTTCTAAAAGAACCAAGATGAACAAGTCATGGCTCTCAGAGGACTTTTCTTCCCCTGGGTCAGCCAGGGGACAGGAAAGGCACGCGTATTTTTGAGAGTGCTTCATGCAAAGCATCTTTTTCTTTTTCAAAAGGGGGCTCAACCGATGCCAGTCAAGTGGGGTGTGTGTGGCCCAGTAAGTGGAAACGAGGGAGACTGTGGTTGGAGTCCCCTTGCTGTGTTTCTAAAAGAACCAAGATGAACAAGTCATGGCTCTCAGAGGACTTTTCTTCCCCTGGGTCAGCCAGGGGACGGGAAAGGCACGCGTATTTTTGAGAGTGCTTCATGCAAAGCATCTTTTTCTTTTTCAAAAGGGGGCTCAACCGATGCCAGTCAAGTGGGGTGTGTGTGGCCCAGTTAGTGGAAACGAGGGAGACTGTGGTTGGAGTCCCCTCGCTGTGTTTCTAAAAGAACCAAGATGAACAAGTCATGGCTCTCAGAGGACTTTTCTTCCCCTGGGTCAGCCAGGGGACGGGAAAGGCACGCGTATTTTTGAGAGTGCTTCATGCAAAGCATCTTTTTCTTTTTCAAAAGGGGGCTCAACCGATGCCAGTCAAGTGGGGTGTGTGTGGCCCAGTTAGTGGAAACGAGGGAGACTGTGGTTGGAGTCCCCTCGCTGTGATTCTAAAAGAACCAAGATGAACAAGTCATGGCTCTCAGAGGACTTTTCTTCCCCTGGGTCAGCCAGGGGAGGGGAAAGGCACGCGTATTTTTGAGAGTGCTTCATGCAAAGCATCTTTTTCTTTTTCAAAAGGGGGCTCAACCGATGCCAGTCAAGTGGGGTGTGTGTGGCCCAGTTAGTGGAAACGAGGGAGACTGTGGTTGGGGTCCCCTCGCTGTGTTTCTAAAAGAACCAAGATGAACAAGTCATGGCTCTCAGAGGACTTTTCTTCCCCTGGGTCAGCCAGGGGATGGGAAAGGCACACGTATTTTTGAGAGTACTTCATGCAAAGCATCTTTTTCATCTTGAAAATTGGGTCAACCGATGCCAGTCAAGTGGGGTGTGTGTGGCCCAGTTAGTGGAAACGAGGGAGACTGTGGTTGGAGTCCCCTCGCTGTGATTCTAAAAGAACCAAGATGAACAAGTCATGGCTCTCAGAGGACTTTTCTTCCCCTGGGTCAGCCAGGGGACGGGAAAGGCACGCGTATTTTTGAGAGTGCTTCATGCAAAGCATCTTTTTCTTTTTCAAAAGGGGGCTCAACCGATGCCAGTCAAGTGGGGTGTGTGTGGCCCAGTTAGTGGAAACGAGGGAGACTGTGGTTGGAGTCCCCTCGCTGTGTTTCTAAAAGAACCAAGATGAACAAGTCATGGCTCTCAGAGGACTTTTCTTCCCCTGGGTCAGCCAGGGGACGGGAAAGGCACGCGTATTTTTGAGAGTGCTTCATGCAAAGCATCTTTTTCTTTTTCAAAAGGGGGCTCAACCGATGCCAGTCAAGTGGGGTGTGTGTGGCCCAGTTAGTGGAAACGAGGGAGACTGTGGTTGGAGTCCCCTCGCTGTGATTCTAAAAGAACCAAGATGAACAAGTCATGGCTCTCAGAGGACTTTTCTTCCCCTGGGTCAGCCAGGGGACGGGAAAGGCACGCGTATTTTTGAGAGTGCTTCATGCAAAGCATCTTTTTCTTTTTCAAAAGGGGGCTCAACCGATGCCAGTCAAGTGGGGTGTGTGTGGCCCAGTTAGTGGAAACGAGGGAGACTGTGGTTGGGGTCCCCTCGCTGTGTTTCTAAAAGAACCAAGATGAACAAGTCATGGCTCTCAGAGGACTTTTCTTCCCCTGGGTCAGCCAGGGGATGGGAAAGGCACACGTATTTTTGAGAGTACTTCATGCAAAGCATCTTTTTCATCTTGAAAATTGGGTCAACCGATGCCAGTCAAGTGGGGTGTGTGTGGCCCAGTTAGTGGAAACGAGGGAGACTGTGGTTGGAGTCCCCTCGCTGTGATTCTAAAAGAACCAAGATGAACAAGTCATGGCTCTCAGAGGACTTTTCTTCCCCTGGGTCAGCCAGGGGACGGGAAAGGCACGCGTATTTTTGAGAGTGCTTCATGCAAAGCATCTTTTTCTTTTTCAAAAGGGGGCTCAACCGATGCCAGTCAAGTGGGGTGTGTGTGGCCCAGTTAGTGGCAACGAGGGAGACTGTGGTTGGAGTCCCCTCGCTGTGTTTCTAAAAGAACCAAGATGAACAAGTCATGGCTCTCAGAGGACTTTTCTTCCCCTGGGTCAGCCAGGGGACGGGAAAGGCACGCGTATTTTTGAGAGTGCTTCATGCAAAGCATCTTTTTCTTTTTCAAAAGGGGGCTCAACCGATGCCAGTCAAGTGGGGTGTGTGTGGCCCAGTTAGTGGAAACGAGGGAGACTGTGGTTGGAGTCCCCTTGCTGTGTTTCTAAAAGAACCAAGATGAACAAGTCATGGCTCTCAGAGGACTTTTCTTCCCCTGGGTCAGCCAGGGGATGGGAAAGGCACACATATTTTTGAGAGTGCTTCATGCAAAGTATCTTTTTCTTTTTCAAAAGGGGGCTCAACCGATGCCAGTCAAGTGGGGTGTGTGTGGCCCAGTTAGTGGAATTGATGGAGACTGTGGTTGGAGTCCCCTCGCTGTGTTTCTAAAAGAACCAAGATGAACAAGTCATGGCTCTCAGAGGACTTTTCTTCCCCTGGGTCAGCCAGGGGATGGGAAAGGCACACGTATTTTTGAGAGTACTTCATGCAAAGCATCTTTTTCATCTTGAAAATTGGGTCAACCGATGCCAGTCAAGTGGGGTGTGTGTGGCCCAGTTAGTGGCAACGAGGGAGACTGTGGTTGGAGTCTCCTCGCTGTGTTTCTAAAAGAACCAAGATGAACAAGTCATGGCTCTCAGAGGACTTTTCTTCCCCTGGGTCAGCCAGGGGATGGGAAAGGCACACGTATTTTTGAGAGTGCTTCATGCAAAGCATCTTTTTCATCTTGAAAATTGGGTCAACCGATGCCAGTCAAGTGGGGTGTGTGTGGCCCAGTTAGTGGCAACGAGGGAGACTGTGGTTGGAGTCCCCTCGCTGTGTTTCTAAAAGAACCAAGATGAACAAGTCATGGCTCTCAGAGGACTTTTCTTCCCCTGGGTCAGCCAGGGGATGGGAAAGGCACGCGTATTTTTGAGAGTGCTTCATGCAAAGCATCTTTTTCTTTTTCAAAAGGGGGCTCAACCGATGCCAGTCAAGTGGGGTGTGTGTGGCCCAGTTAGTGGAAACGAGGGAGACTGTGGTTGGAGTCCCCTCGCTGTGTTTTACATGCTTTTAGAAGGGCATGACATGGCTTAGAGGTTGACTTTCAGCATCTGGAAACTGTTGGCTACCAAAATGCTGCCTTTCCAACCTTTTTAACCGAGGATTTTCGAGACCTTATGCCCATCGCAGTGCCCCAAGAGCCGATGCCCAGGCGCCACTCCTTCTCCAACAAAGGCGTGCACGCGCTACACCAGCATGTCGCACTAAACATCACTGATTCCTTGAGAAACTCTGTGTGACAGGGTGCATTTCACCACAGATAATTGGCCCAGTAAGCATGAATAGGGGCGTTACATGTCGCTGACTGGGCAATGGGTTACTGTGGGGAGAGATGGAGAAGGGTCTGCTGTACAAGTCTTGCCGTCCCCACGAGTTGTTTCAATCCTTCTTCTGTATGTAGAAGTTAATACACTGCTTCTGCCTCTTCAACCTCGTGTGGGTCCTCCACCTTGGCGCAAACCCTGTGTGGTCAGGCCACCCTTCCTTGTAACTGCGCACAAGGACTACCACACACCTCCTTACTATGCTGGCAGCAGAGCTCAATGCCATCAGGCGGTCAAAGGTTTACTTTGAAATGTATGGGAAATGTGAGTCACACCGCTGAGAAGTTGTGGACGGTTAGCTCTGGAGACCGAGTTTTATCAATGGTTGTCTCCACTCAACCAGCAGCCAGGGAAGGCCGGGTGCGACAATGATGCAAACATGGGTGCGGCCCTTCGCTGTGACAATGTGACACACGTGCCTTGTGTGGTTCACGTGTTGAACCTGGTTGTCCAGCAATTTTTAAAGCACTATCCTGGCCCACATGGCCTTCTGCAGAGAGCACGGTGTAACGCCTTCCTTGATCCACACACTCAGATGGGCTGTAAATGATAGGCTAGAGGGAAGCCACTCACCAAGCAGGACCCCTAGAACCCTGAAACCCTTTAACCCCTATACAGGGATTAGGAATTGCACAGGGCCCAAGGTGATTAATACCTGTGGAAGGCTGCAGTTCCAGAGAATAGTAGTCAGGCAGGGTCAAAACATTAATTGAGGAACAGGAACAGAATGGGACGGCCAGGACTTAATCAGAAAACAAGCAGAGGTGAAATGCGGATCGGCCAACAAGGTACATAAACAGCAAGCAGGAAAAGTAGTCAGGTAACAAGCACACAAAATCATAAAACTGAACGGGGGGTAAAAGCAGAGCTATGTCTGGCAGTGGTCTGCAGACAGGATGGGCATAAAAAAGGGTGTGGTGTCTTCCCATTGGTTGTAGCTGAATGATGGTATTTCATCTGTGAGATACCCACCAGCTACATTCAGCCAGAGATTCTGCATCTGTCAAGGTAATGCAGCCCAGTGGGTGAGCATAACCTGCGTCCACCTGCGCCGCTGGCATCGACTCCTCTCCCATCATCAGCACTATTCATGAAAGGAACACGTTGTCACCTGGCGACCGGAGTACAAATTGACGGAGCGGACTCCGTTGGTGACTTAACAGCCGTGTGCGGCAATGATGCAAACCTGGCTGCGGGCCATCGTCAGGGCAATGTGACACACGTGCCTTGTATGGCTCATGTGTTGAACCTAATTCTCCAGCAATTTTTAAAACACCATCACGGCCTACATGGCCTTGTGCAGCGGGCACGCTCGCTATGTGCTCACTTCCATCGTGCGCACACAGCAGCTCAACAACTTTCGTCGCTACAGAAGTCTTTAGGTCTGGTGGTTAAACGCCTGAAATGCGATGGGCCGACACGCAGGAATTTGAATCTGCACATGTTGCAGCGTTTGTGGCAGCACCGCCGAACCCTGCTGCAATACGTTATGACATATAGCCTGGGATAACTTGATCCAGAGGTGGTGCAGATCACGCTGCTGGAGTGGTGTCAGATCAAGGACCTATGCACCCTGCTACACAGTTTACAAATGTCGACGAAGATGTTTAGCACGGGCAATGTCATTCTCAGCGTGACAATTCTGGTCATCTACATGATGGAGCACACTGTAATTATTATTCGGAGTCAGGTGTTGGGACAAGAGGAAGGGGAGGAAGTACAGGAGGAGTCATATGCGGAAGGGATAACAAGATCTACGAGGTCCAGATGGTCAGCGGCACCTATGCGGCAGTCATGGTGAGGGAGAGGGATTAACAAGGGCGCATAGTATCAGCAAATAGTGTTGAGGAAGGTGCAGGAGCCCATGAAGAAATGGAGGACGAACTGGCGATGGGCATGGAAGACTCAGCAGATGAGTGAGAGCTTGCTCACATTTCGGTTGTGCGAGGTTGTGGGGAGAGGGCAGAGGAAGGAGGCACGATTCTCACCTCTCTGCCACCAACACACCAAGGACTTGGTCCTCCTGGATGCACAAGACACATGAGCGCCTTTTTGCTGCACTACCTACAACATGACCCTCGGATTGTACGAATTCAAAGTAATCCAGAATACTGAGTTGCCACACTGTTAGATCCCCGGTACAAGACAAAATTTGGCAAAATAATTCCTGCCATAGAAATGGACGCACGTATACAGGAGTATCTGCAGAATGTGGTACGCAATCTTAGATCTACTTTTCCACTAAACACCAGTGCTGCACAGAGTGAATCTCAACGCTTTGTCATGGATAGGAGGAAATGGTCTTTTACTTGTCCACATCTGAGGGACCGAGGGCTGGCTGCTGTGCTGAGATGGCGTTGAGTACGGTGTCCCTGCAGAGTTGCACTTTTGGTCATATACCAAAATGAGTTGAAAAAGGACAGATGCTGGTGAAAAGGGGAACAGGTGTGTTGGAAAGGGGAAAAAAGTTTTGGTCCGTGTTTTTGGTGGTTAAGCAACAGTAACATTTGCTGAAGAAACACCATCTGTTACAGTGGGACTGGCAGATTTGGATAAAGTGGTATATACTATGTTACCGCTATATAACGAAAATTAATAAGAAAAGAAAGAGAAAGGTATATATCCCCATCAGCAGTCAGTGTCCACCGTGCTCCCAGTTGGAAAAGGAGAAGTTGGAAACTGGAAGGTTTGGTGGAGGATACAGAGCTGTGTGGCTATGAAACTAATAGTAGCCTGAACCGAGTTAGACGCCATTCGGATCTGGAGAATGGGAGCCCTGTTAGCGTCACAGGGTCCACATGCCCACTCAGCCCAGGAACTCCCTGTTAACAACACAGGGGCCATTGAGTACGCTGACCGTGTGCGTAGGGGCACACCTGTGGACAGCAGGCGCATCAGCAGCAGCAGGCCTGTTAATGTCACTGGGATGAACAAGCAGGACTGGTAGGACAGGAGCTGGTCTTAACCGTTCTGCGTTACCAACTGTGGTGGTGGCCTGCATCGACACCCTATCCCTGCCTACCTCTGGCCTAAAGCCGCAATGGGTTCAACACATGGAGGTGTGCTCTTTCGGAGCATAATAGAAGACTGCGCACCTCCTTGTTGGCTCCAGCCCCTTTTATAACCTGGGTCCGCCCCAAACCAGGGTGAACCACAATGCACCTCCTGGAGACAAAAGTAGAGTGACACGTCATGAGTGGCATAACTAGCGTCCTATTTGGAACCGCAACTTCAATGATGACCTCATGGCTGCCATGACCCAAACACCTCACCAGTCATCGTCTGACCATCAATAATGCGGTGACAAGTCATAGGGGTGGGCCTCTGCAAGCCATTTGGGAGGACACCTGATGCCCTGTGGTCTATATGGGACCCCCACATCAGGGGCAGGGCCAAAGAGTTTATTACCGGACATAGTCTCTGATGCAGAAAGTGCCTGAGCATGCTCAGTAGCATGAAATACAGTCTCTGAAAAAAGACTATCAGCTTTAGCATGGTGTCTAGGCACAAAACAGGACTTAGACCCGGCACGGAATGCAAGCACCTGTGCAAAGAGGCTTTTCACACTTAGTGTGGGAGCATGCGCTGTATCCCGAAATGAAGACTTAGCGTCAGGAATGGCACAGTCAGGCTGAGCATACTCACTAGGCGAAACACTGTAATTAGGCTGCAGCTGGGGTAAATCGGCACACGCATGCGCACTAGCTGCCTCTCCACACTTAGATGTGGAGGGGAAATTGCTCTTGGAGATGCTGTCTATGAACAGAAGGAAAAGCTAAAGGAAGCCTCACTTTCTATCCCTCCGAATTATCAAATGCAGCAATGAATTCCCTGAGTTTGTTATAACATTAGAGTAGCAAAATGTGCATGAGGGTGTCATGTAGAGGTGCTATAAATAGCTTGGCACCAGTGGGGCACTAATGGAATACAACAGCCAGTTCTATGATGCCACTAAATGGCAGTATTTTTTGCTATCATTATAGCTTATTAAAAACAGAGCAGGAGGGTGTCATGCAGAGGTGCTAGAAATAGCTTGGCACCAGTGGGGCACTAATGGAATACAACAGCCAGTTCTATGATGCCACTAAATGGCAGTATTTTTTGCTATCATTATAGCTTATTAAAAACAGAGCAGGAGGGTGTCATGCAGAGGTGCTAGAAATAGCTTGGCACCAGTGGGGCACTAATGGAATACAACAGCCAGCTCTATGATGCCACTAAATGGCAGTATTTTTTGCTATCATTATAGCTCATTAAAAACAGAGCAGGAGGGTGTCATGCAGAGGTGCTGCACATAGATTTGCACCAGTGGGGCACTAATGGAGTACAACAGCCATTTCTTGTATGCCACTAGGTACACTGACTGTTTGCTAGTATAATGGCTTAGTTAAAAAGAGTTGGAGTGTGCAATGCAGGCAGACATGCTGCAAATATCTTTCCACTAGTTTGACTACACAAACGTCCAATAGCCACGTTTAGGATGCCACTAGGTACACTGACTGTTTGCTAGTATAATGGCTTAGTTAAAAAGAGTTTGAGTGTGCAATGCAGGCAGAGGTGCTGAAAATATCTTTGCAATAGTGTGACTAGACAAAAGTACAATAGCCACGTTTAGGATGCCACTAGGTACACTGACTGTTTGCTAGTATAATGGCTTAGTTAAAAAGAGTTGGAGTGTGCAATGCAGGCAGACATGCTGCAAATATCTTTCCACTAGTTTGACTACACAAAAGTCCAATAGCCACGTTTAGGATGCCACTAGGTACACTGACTGTTTGCTAGTATAATGGCTTAGTTAAAAAAAGTTTGAGTGTGCAATGCAGGCAGACGTGCTGCAAATATCTTTGCGATAGTGTGACTAGACAAAAGTACAATAGCCACGTTTAGGATGCCACTAGGTACACTGACTGTTTGCTATTATAATGGCTTAGTTAAAAAAAGTTTGAGTGTGCAATGCAGGCAGAGGTGCTGCAAATATCTTTGCAATAGTGTGACTAGACAAAAGTACAATAGCCACGTTTAGGATGCCACTAGGTACACTGACTGTTTGCTATTATAATGGCTTAGTTAAAAAAAGTTTGAGTGTGCAATGCAGGCAGAGGTGCTGCAAATATCTTTGCAATAGTGTGACTAGACAAAAGTACAATAGCCACGTTTAGGATGCCACTAGGTACACTGACTGTTTGCTAGTATAATGGCTTAGTTAAAAAGAGTTGGAGTGTGCAATGCAGGCAGACATGCTGCAAATATCTTTCCACTAGTTTGACTACACAAAAGTCCAATAGCCACGTTTAGGATGCCACTAGGTACACTGACTGTTTGCTAGTATAATGGCTTAGTTAAAAAGAGTTGGAGTGTGCAATACAGGCAGACATGCTGCAAATATCTTTAGACTAGTTTGACTACACAAAAGTCCAATAGCCACGTTTAGGATGCCACTAGGTACACTGACTGTTTGCTAGTATAATGGCTTAGTTAAAAAGAGTTGGAGTGTGCAATGCAGGCAGACATGCTGCAAATATCTTTCCACTAGTTTAACTACACAAAAGTCCAATAGCCACGTTTAGGATGCCACTAGGTACACTGACTGTTTGCTAGTATAATGGCTTAGTTAAAAAGAGTTTGAGTGTGCAATGCAGGCAGAGGTGCTGCAAATATCTTTGCAATAGTGTGACTAGACAAAAGTACAATAGCCACGTTTAGGATGCCACTAGGTACACTGACTGTTTGCTAGTATAATGGCTTACTTCAAAAGAGTTGGAGTGTGCAATGCAGGCAGACATGCTGCAAATATCTTTCCACTAGTTTGACTAGACAAAAGTCCAATAGCCACGTTTAGGATGCCACTAGGTACACTGACTGTTTGCTAGTATAATGGCTTAGTTAAAAAGAGTTTGAGTGTGCAATGCAGGCAGAGGTGCTGCAAATATCTTTGCAATAGTGTGACTAGACAAAAGTACAATAGCCACGTTTAGGATGCCACTAGGTACACTGACTGTTTGCTAGTATAATGGCTTAGTTAAAAAAAGTTTGAGTGTGCAATGCAGGCAGACGTGCTGCAAATATCTTTGCAATAGTGTGACTAGACAAAAGTACAATAGCCACGTTTAGGATGCCACTAGGTACACTGACTGTTTGCTAGTATAATGGCTTAGTTAAAAAGAGTTGGAGTGTGCAATGCAGGCAGACATGCTGCAAATATCTTTCCACTAGTTTGACTACACAAAAGTCCAATAGCCACGTTTAGGATGCCACTAGGTACACTGACTGTTTGCTAGTATAATGGCTTAGTTAAAAAGAGTTGGAGTGTGCAATACAGGCAGACATGCTGCAAATATCTTTAGACTAGTTTGACTACACAAAAGTCCAATAGCCACGTTTAGGATGCCACTAGGTACACTGACTGTTTGCTAGTATAATGGCTTAGTTAAAAAGAGTTGGAGTGTGCAATGCAGGCAGACATGCTGCAAATATCTTTCCACTAGTTTAACTACACAAAAGTCCAATAGCCACGTTTAGGATGCCACTAGGTACACTGACTGTTTGCTAGTATAATGGCTTAGTTAAAAAGAGTTTGAGTGTGCAATGCAGGCAGAGGTGCTGCAAATATCTTTGCAATAGTGTGACTAGACAAAAGTACAATAGCCACGTTTAGGATGCCACTAGGTACACTGACTGTTTGCTAGTATAATGGCTTACTTCAAAAGAGTTGGAGTGTGCAATGCAGGCAGACATGCTGCAAATATCTTTCCACTAGTTTGACTAGACAAAAGTCCAATAGCCACGTTTAGGATGCCACTAGGTACACTGACTGTTTGCTAGTATAATGGCTTAGTTAAAAAGAGTTTGAGTGTGCAATGCAGGCAGAGGTGCTGCAAATATCTTTGCAATAGTGTGACTAGACAAAAGTACAATAGCCACGTTTAGGATGCCACTAGGTACACTGACTGTTTGCTAGTATAATGGCTTAGTTAAAAAAGTTTGAGCGTGCAATGCAGGCAGACGTGCTGCAAATATCTTTGCAATAGTGTGACTAGACAAAAGTACAATAGCCACGTTTAGGATGCCACTAGGTACACTGACTGTTTGCTAGTATAATGGCTTAGTTAAAAAAAGTTTGAGTGTGCAATGCAGGCAGAGGTGCTGCAAATATCTTTGCAATAGTGTGACTAGACAAAAGTACAATAGCCACGTTTAGGATGCCACTAGGTACACTGACTGTTTGCTAGTATAATGGCTTAGTTAAAAAGAGTTGGAGTGTGCAATGCAGGCAGACATGCTGCAAATATCTTTCCACTAGTTTGACTACACAAAAGTCCAATAGCCACGTTTAGGATGCCACTAGGTACACTGACTGTTTGCTAGTATAATGGCTTAGTTAAAAAAAAGTTTGAGTGTGCAATGCAGGCAGAGGTGCTGCAATTATCTTTGCAATAGTGTGACTAGACAAAAGTACAATAGCCACGTTTAGGATGCCACTAGGTACACTGACTGTTTGCTAGTATAATGGCTTAGTTAAAAAGAGTTGGAGTGTGCAATGCAGGCAGACATGCTGCAAATATCTTTCCACTAGTTTGACTACACAAAAGTCCAATAGCCACGTTTAGGATGCCACTAGGTACACTGACTGTTTGCTAGTATAATGGCTTAGTTAAAAAAAGTTTGAGTGTGCAATGCAGGCAGACGTGCTGCAAATATCTTTGCAATAGTGTGACTAGACAAAAGTACAATAGCCACGTTTAGGATGCCACTAGGTACACTGACTGTTTGCTAGTATAATGGCTTAGTTAAAAAAAGTTTGAGTGTGCAATGCAGGCAGAGGTGCTGCAAATATCTTTCCACTAGTTTGACTACACAAAAGTCCAATAGCCACTTTTAGGATGCCACTAGGTACACTGACTGTTTGCTAGTATAATGGCTTAGTTAAAAAGAGTTGGAGTGTGCAATACAGGCAGACATGCTGCAAATATCTTTCCACTAGTTTGACTACACAAAAGTCCAATAGCCACGTTTAGGATGCCACTAGGTACACTGACTGTTTGCTAGTATAATGGCTTAGTTAAAAAAAGTTTGAGTGTGCAATGCAGGCAGAGGTGCTGCAAATATCTTTGCAATAGTGTGACTAGACAAAAGTACAATAGCCACGTTTAGGATGCCACTAGGTACACTGACTGTTTGCTAGTATAATGGCTTAGTTAAAAAAAGTTTGAGTGTGCAATGCAGGCAGATGTGCTGCAAATATCTTTGCACTACTGTGACTACACAAAAGTCCAATAGCCACGTTTAGGATGCCGCTAGGTACACAGAGTGTTTGCTAGTATAATGGCTTAGTTAAAAAGAGTTGGAGTGTGCAGAGGACAGGAGGGTACAGTGCCAGGATTGTGGGACTCTGGGTAGAGGAATGGAAGCCTGCCTTTCTATTCCCTCCTAATGGGGAAATGCAGCGACGAAATCCCTGACCTTGGCTACACAGACGCTGTCTCTGTTTTCAGGACCTGTCACCTGACCCTACCGGTTTGAGCCCTTAAAACGACTGATAGAAAGTGCTCTCCCTAAGCTGTCTAGCGCTGTGTATGGAGCGCATACAGCTGTATCGGCGATAGGACTCAGGAGGACGGAGCTGCGACAGTGATGTCTGACACCAAAGACGCAGAAGAGATAATGGCGTCCTGGAGGAAAATGTCCGGTTTTATAATGCAGGGACATGTGACATGGACATCCTATCACACATGCCGTTGCTTCTCTGGCTAAAAGTCCACTTAGCTGTGTGTGTGTCTGGGATTGGCTGACATGCTGGCCCGCCCCACAAGACGCGCGCGCTTAGGGAAGGAAGACAAGGAAAAAAAAAAATGGCGATCGCCATTATAGAAACAGCAGTGATCTGAAGGCGCTGTTCCCGCACACTATACACTGAAATGTCATAATAGTGTGATTCACAGAGTGACTTACACTATTACAGCGGAAACCAAGCTAGGAATTAGCTGTTTTTTTGCTGCTAGAACCGTTCTCGAACTTTTCTAGAACTATCGAGCTTTTGCAAAAAGCTCGAGTTCTAGTTCGATCTAGAACAGGCCCCAAAATCACTCGAGCCTAGAACTGGAGAACCTCGAACCGCGAACCGCGCTCAACTCTAGTCATGACTCTTAACCATTAACCAACCGTCTCACTGGACCCCCGGCTGTCATGACAATCCATCATCATGCCACGATCACGTCATGGGAACGGGGTATCACTCACTCCTTAACAGTGCGTGCTAAATCCCACTGTCAGAGATTTAACTGCTTAACAGCCACAGGTGGATCTCCAATCTTCCTGCAGCTGTTAGCATCACATGTCAGCTGATCAGCTCAGCTGACATCTATAAAGAAAGACGTGACAGTTCGTGAAGGGGTTAACATATAGGATCATTTATTTTATATGAGACAGTAATCAAATACTCTATCCATATCAGAAATATATTATTTTCAATTACTTGCATATACCCTTTAATAATTCCTTACTTCTTGGTCTATACAGTATATCTTTAGCATTGCATCATATTTGTCCTTTACATAAGGTGTATTAAAACCCTGTTCTACATAATTTCAAATGTTATCAGGTTCAGTTATGAAATGAGCCATTTATTTGCTTCACTAAACTTTGGAAATTTATCACAAAGATACGTGAATACTTTTGCATTTCTATTTATTGCCTTTACAAAGTTCTTCATTAGTCACAACTCGATATGCAATAATGGTAAATGATAACAAAATATTATGTGAGTTAACAAATGCTGGATGCACAATATTCCTATTCCCTGGCTGAAGTGAATGTCGGAGAAGCCAATCTCTACTTTGTGTATCAACCCTGATTAGGTTGAGCAATGTGGACAAAGAAACATCAAGAACTCTGGATATGGTTATATAACCTTGAAATTGTTGTTATTTTTTCAACAGTTTTGCTTTTTAAGCTCTCAGTTGCGATGAGCGAGTATACTCGTTACTCCTCGGTACTCGCAGAGTAGTACGGTATTCGGGCTACTCGTTAGTCTATGAGTATCCTGTAATTAATTGTTAGGCGTAGCGAGTCCAATGTAAGTCAATGGGAAATATGAGTAATTGTCTGCTGGACCCTACAAAGCGGTCTGGGTGCTGAGTAAAAGGCTGAAATGGATGCAAGATTGTTTAAAAGCGGGATAAAAAGTCGTCGGCTTTTTTAAGCAACCAGCTGATGCACGCTCCCCGCCCGGGTCTTGCGCTCCCTTGTGCTGCGCTCCTCGCTGCCCTGTGCTTCGCTACCCACTGCCCTGTGCTTCACTCCCTGCTGCTCTGTGCTTCGCTCCTCGCTCCCTGGCACTGCGGTCCTAACTTAGGATTGGGCGGGGAGGCGGGGGAGCGAAGCAGTGGGCAGCGGGAAGGGAAGCACTTTGCGGGGAGGGAAGCACAGGGCAGTGGGGAAGGAAGCACTAAGCAGGGGAGCGAGGCAGCAGGGAGTGAATCATCGGACGGGAAACCCATCGGTGAAGTTTTACCTGGCTCCCCGCTGCTGTCCGTGGTGCTGTTCCTCTACTTCCAAAGCCGCTCATTACACGTAACGTAATATGCACTGCATTGCCCCGCTCACTCCATGTGACAACTGAGTGTGTAAGTAAATAAATTAAAAAAACGACGGAGAGTCCCCCCCCCCAATTTTGATAGTCTGCCAAGATAAAACAGACAGCTGGGGGTTGGTATTCTCCCCCTGGGGAAACACATAGTTATTGCCCCCCCAGGGTAAGAATAGCAACCGGCTCCACTTTGGGAGATCATTCACCAATTCCCTTCCCTGTTGGCAAATCCCTTTCATTGAAATTATTTATAGTATGTGCTCAGGGAGCCTCCGAAATGTTGTCCAAATCAGTATGTTATGGGAAAGAATCTACATCCCTGTGGTCAGACACAGGAATATAAGTCATCTTATTTTTATCTCTGTTCACATGTAATAAGTTGTTGAGAGGTTTATTATCACTGTTTTACGCTCAAATAGATTTTGAAAACAAAAAAAGATATTCTCCTCTCCATCTCCAGCAGGAAAGCATTCCTTGTGTACAGATGTCTCCATCATTTCATACGTATGTTTTGTCACAGTACTTTATCACAAGAATTCCTCTTTATACTTCAGTCATCAATGGCATAGATAAGGTAAAAAGGGATAATAAAAAACTATAATGTAACAACTGACGAATAAAGGGGAAGAAAGTCATGTTCAGCAAAGTTGATATATTTTCAATCAGATTAAAAAAAATTATGATACAAGTTTTAATAAAGCTGGGAAAGAAAAAGGAGACAGAGAATTAAATGTATTTTAAGGTTTGTAGTCATTATAATAAACTCATTAATAATGACTCGTGCATACAAATACATTAAAAAAGTATTTATACCCCATAAACTTTTCCACAATTTTTCATATTACATCCACAAACTTGAATGTATTTTATTTGGATTTTATTTGATATATCAACACAAAGTACAAATTGTAAAGGAAATGATACGTTTTCTAAATATTTGAAAAATATAAATCAGAATATTTTGACGTGCATTTGTATTCAGCCCCCTGTATAACCCTAAATAACTTCCTGAGTGACCTATTGCCTCCAGAAGTCACTTAGCAAATTAAGTCCACCTTTGTGTAATTTGTTCTCAGTATAACTACAACTGTTTAGTGAAGGCCTCGGAGGTTTGCTTAAGAACATTAGGGATGGATGATGCTGCATCATGAAAACCAAGGAACACACCAGAAAAGTCAGGGATAAAATTGTAGAGAAGAGTAAAGCAGGGTTAGGTTATAAAAAAAAATTGCCCAAGCTCTGAACATCTCACACAGCCCTGTTCAATGCATCATCCAAAAATGGAAGATGTATGGCACAACTGTAAACCTACAAAGACATGACTGTCCATCTAACCTGATATCCCAAGCAAGGACAGCTCTAAGTAGACAAGCAGACAAGAGGCTTATGGTCACTCTGGAGGAGCTGCAGAGATTTACACCTCAGTTGGGAGAATCTGCCCACAGGACAACTATTAGTCATATACTCAAAAAATCTGGCCTTTATGGAAGAGCAGCAGGAAGAAAGACATTTTGGAAAGAAAATCATAAAAAGTCCTGGTCGCAGTTTGCAAAATGCCTGTAACCAACAAAGCTAGAATGTGGAAAAGATGCTGTGGTTAGATGAGACCAATGTAGAAAGTATTGAGCTAAATGAAAAGCGCTCTGTGTGGAAGAAAACACTGCACATCAGCCAGAAAACAACATCCTCACCTTCAAACATGTTTGTGGCATCTATGGGCAAACTTATACTATTAAGGGGCACATGAGTCAAGGAGTCCCCTCCCCACCATTCAACTGTATTGGCATCTAATAGCTCAGCGCATCAAGCACAATGCTGTCATTACAGAGCGAGCCCACTCTGATGAGATGAACAGAGCTGTAGAGTGCTCACCACGGGACCGTAGCATCAGGGGTGTTTCTTTTTTTTTATTAAAGAGTACATAATATACGAATAATTATGGGGTGTGCATTATTCTACATGGCTGGCTGTAGGTTGTGCATTATTCTATATGGAGGACTATGGGGTGTGCATTATTTTATATGGATGACTATGGGATGTGCATTGTTCTTTATGGAGTACAATTGGGTGCGCATTATACTATATGGAGGACTATGGCGTGTGCTTCATTCTATATGGATGACTATGGAGTATGCATTATTCTCTATGGAGAACAATGGGGTCCATTATTCTCTATGAAGGACTATGGGGAGTGCATTATTTTATATGGAGGACTATGGGATGTGCAATATTTTTATGTAGGGTGCAATATACTATTTTGAGAGCTTTGGGTGCATTATACTATATGGAGGACTATGGGTGGATTTTTCTACATGGAGAACTATGGGGTGTGCATTATTTTATATGGAGGACTATGCGGGGTGCATTATATGATATGTAGGACTATGTGGTGCATTATACTATATGGAGGACTATAGGGTGTGCATTATTCTATAGAGAGGACTAAAGGTGTGTATAATTTTCTATGGAGGACTATGGGGATGAATTATATTATATGGAGGACTATGGAGTGCATGATGCTATTTATAGGACTATGGGGTGTACATTATTCTATATGGAGGACTATGGGGGTGCATTATTTCATATGTAGAACTATGGGGTGTGCATTATTTTATATGGAGGACTATGTGATGCATTATGCTATATGGAAGACTATGGGGCGGGCATTATACTATATGGAGAATTATGGGGGTACATTATTCTATATGGAGGACTATGGAGTGTGTATTATTTTATATGGAGGACTATGGGGTGTGCATTATTCTTTATTAAGGACTATGAGGTAAGCATTATTTTAAATGGAGGCCAATGAGGTGTGCATTATACTATATGGAGGACTATGCAGTGTGCACTATTCTATATAAAGGACTATGTGGTGTGCATTATTTTTTATAAATGACTATGGAGTATATTATAGAGGACTATGGTGGGTACAATAAATTATATTGAGGAGTATGGGATTTTCATTTTTCTACATGGAGGGCAATTGGGTGTGCATTTTAATATTTGGAAGGCTTTGTGGAGGCCATTATACTATTTGGAGGGAGTATTATGGAGGGCTATATTAAGGCCTTTATATTGTATGCAAGCAATTACACAATGTGGAGGTTAGTGTGAGGTCCATCATACTGTGCATAGGGCTGTGTGGTGGCCATTATACTATTTGATAGGCTAGTGGCAGATATTATACAATGTGAAGAGGTTTGGGGTTCATTATACTGCTTGTATCCCATTATACTGCATGAAGGGCTGTGTGGGGGTCACAGTTGGGGGATCATACTGTGTTGAGGTTACCATACCTTGCCAGGGAAGTTGGGGGTGGTCATCATACTGTGTGTGTGTGTAGAGGTACTAGTTAGGAATTCACTGTGGGGGTATTGTGCAGTGTTTGTGGGCTACTATTCTTGGTATCACACTTTGTGAGTGCACAGAAAGGGGATTATATGGGCTTCAGCATTCTGGAAGGTTCTACTGAAAAAAATTGTTTCCCATTGACTTCCATTATACTCGTTACTCAAGAACATCACTAATATACATCTGAAACACCTCTAATTGTTCATATCTTTGTTATTCACTGGTCCCTAAACCACTATATTCGATTCATTTTCCCCTTCTATATTATATGCATAGTATTTTACTGAATTTGTATTATATTAATGAATTATAACACCTACATATTTTGAACTATCATAACTCCCTCATCATTATTGTAGGGGCTCGTTAGTTATTTCCATTCCGGGCATTGTATAATTACTCTGTGAGCAAATATTTGGTATTTGATGTCTTAAGGTACCGTCACACTTAGCGACGCTCCAGCGATCCCACCAGCGATCTGACCTGGCAGAGATCGCTGGAGCGTCGCTACATGGTCGCTGGTGCGCTGTCAAGCAGGCAGATCTCCACAGCGATCAGAGATCAGCCACCAGCCACCAGTGACCTGTGTAACGACGCTGTGCTTCGTAACCATGGTATACATCGGGTTACTAAGCAAAGCGCTTTGCTTATAGTTACCCGATGTGTACCTTGGCTATGTGTGTAGGGAGCAGGGAGCCGGCTTCTAGAAGCTGCGGACGCTGGTAACCAAGGTAAATATCAAGTAACCAAGCAAAGCCTTTGCTTGGTTACCCGATGTGTACCTTGGTTACCAGCGTCCGCAGAAGCCGGCTCCCTGCTCCCTGCACATTCAGATTGTTGCTTTCTCGCTGTCAAACACAGCGATGTGTGCTTCACAGCGGGAGAGCAATGACCAAAAAATGGTCCAGGACATTCAGCAACAACCAGCGACGTCAAAGCAGGGGCCAAGTCATTGCTGGATTTCACACAGCAACATCGCTAGCAAGATCGCTGGTGCGTCACAAAAACAGTGACTCAGCAGCGATGTCACTAGCGATGTCGCTTAGTCAGATGTGGCCTTTAAGGACAGTTACAGCTGCACAGTTAGAAAAATCCATTATTTCTCATCAACAAACTTACATATAATCAAGTAAACTAAAAATAATATAATGTAATCTTTAGTGCTATGTGCTATCAAATGAAATCAGATACAGAATTTGAAAATCTATGGCTTTAAATGAGAGCCTTGTACAATTATTTGGAGTGGTGCAGGCAGACAGCCATTTGGACAGTGCCTATATGCTGATCAGGAGCTAGCATACCCCATCTGGTTTACTTAAAGGGAAACTGTCACCAGATTTGGCGACTATAAGCTTTGGCCACCACCAGTGAACCCCTTACATACAGTGTGACGCCCTGCCCTAGGGTATTGTGCAATCTGCCCTTCTGCACAGTATCCGCATTCTCCTTGGTTACGGGTCCCTGTTCTTTGGTGTTGCTAAGATCAGAGCCAGTCACAATCCTAGAAACACTATGCACCACACCCACCAGACACACCATTGGGGGGCCTAAAGGGAATAGGGCCGCCCACTTGGGGAGTTGGTAGGGGAAAGTGAAAAGTGTAGTGGAGAAGTGAGAGAGAAGTGAAAGAGAAGTGGAAGGAGAAGGTGTGGAGTGGTGACTCTCAGAGGGAGAGGTCACCGTGTTGGAGCAGGGCTCCTTTAGTCTACTAGGTGGCAGACGTTGGTCTGGGCCTGGTATGAGCTGGAACCCCGGTTGTAGGGGATCGTGTCAAAGGGGCACGGATTTGCCGAGGAGGGCAGCCTGCGGCCTTGAGGTATCTCCGGGCAGGGGCCAGAGTACGACGGGGTGCGCGGACCCTATGCCGGCAAGTAGCTTCAAGCGTCCTGGTAATTTACCCGACGGGGGTGAAGTCTTCAAGATTCATCCCTCACCCGCTCCAAAATCGGGGTACTAGCGCAACGAGGGGATAGGACTTTTCCCAAAATACAGTCCATCAAATGCCAAGCGTGAACCCTGAGAGCAAGCTTACTCCGTTACCCATACGGGTGAGCGGGATCCAACTAGTTCCACACTACAGGGTCCAAACAGTGAAGAAGGTATCACGGAAAAGGTCACAGGCTAACAAGCAACACCAAGGGCATGGATCCAAGCGTGCTCCGTCCTTGCAGCAGCGGTGCTCAGAATTCTGGTTCACAAGCTGTCGGTGTCAGTATTCTTGGACTGAGTGAGTACGCAGAAACCTTTTCCTTCCCAACTGCACCCCTTTGCTACAGTCACCAGGCCTCGGGGCATAACCCCCTACCCATGGAGGGGTTAAACACCTTGCTGCCATATCACCACCACTGAGCGCCCCAACAGCAGCGGTAGTACTCCATCTTACCACGCACCGTGGGCGGCGTCACGAACTTCCAAATCCCCTGTACATATCCCCCTTTTTACTTCGAGTGTGCGCGCAACCCCCCTCATGGGTCCGGAGACCCCTTGAGCCACCGCGGCTCCGGATCTGAGCAGCTCGGCCGCTGACACAGGGGTGGTACAACAGCATTCCAGAATACTGTATATAAAAGCCCAGGCCACTCTGTATAACATAACAAACACTTTTATAATACTCACCTAGGGTGGCGGTCTGGTCCAATGGGGTCACTGCTTTCCGGGCCGACGCCTCTTCTCTTAGGCAATCGCTGTCCTCCTTCTTCTAATGCATGTATGCATGATGCATCCTGTGTCATACACACAGGGCAGCATTGAGGTCCTGTGCAGGCGCACTTTAATCTGCCCTGCTTAAGGCAGATCAAAATATTGTAGTGCACATTCGCAGGCGGTCTTTTCCCTTTCCTCGCGCCTGCACATTACAGTATTTTGTATTGGATCCAAATGCCGGCCTGTGTGGATGATGTAGGACACGTCATCCATACTGGGCTGGGTAAAAGGAGGACAGAGATCGCAGCAGAGATGAGACACTGGATCGGAGAGCAGCAACACGCATCGGACCGGACCGCCCGCTAGGTGAGTATAATAAAACTTTTTTTTAAGTTATACACAGCGGCCTGGGCTCTTATAGACTGCATTGTAGAATGCTGTATATAAGAGCTCAGTGGTGATGGCTGCAGCTTATTGTGGCCAAATCTGGTGACAGGTTCCCTTTAAATAACAGTGGATAAGCAACAGTTCATGGTTTGATCCGATGTCCTAAATGTACGATATTGAGCACTAGTATATGTAACATATATGAATATGAGCATTTTTGTATGACAGTCAACATTTTTTATAAATCAAGAAGTAAAATTAAAAAATTCCATAAAAAGTAGAAAATACTGCGTACACATAGGAGCTTGTCCATCGACTTACTCAGAATGCTAAATCACTTTGCAAAATTCCTGACCACTGAACATAGCGGAATGGATGTTAGCAGCGGGCTGTCTGTATTTTTTGGCTTCTAAAAGATTATTTTTCTGCTGGACATTTTGCTGAAAGCTTCGGAATCCTTTGTTTGACTGTATCTCATTTCACATGTTCTTACGGCTGGAGTTCCTGCAGTGACTACATTTCTTCGTAGCTCTGTAATAGTAAAAGTCAGAAAGATTGTTTGCTTTGTGATGTTGGATGGTTATTACACATGACTTAGGTGCTATAAACTGTTTGTACGTCTGATCAAGTAACACATAATAAACGTGAACACATCAATTCCATATACTTGGTCTGCCTTCACATTTACTGTGTCTGTATTTTTCATATTAAATCTAAAGAATTGTAGAATAAAATGTACTTTTGTACAAGAAACCCCAATCACACAGATTAGTGACACCTGCGAACTAAAAATAAATATCAATCTATAGCAATCAGTCATATAAAGAAAATGAGACACTGATACACCTGTCTCTATTCATAAAGAGGTGGGGGAGGGGTCCTAGATCTTTATAGCTGCGGCATATAATACCGACAGGACTTAGCACCACCTGGGAGATCAAAACAAAGTCATTCCAAAGTCAGCAATTTATTATTTGTAGAACTATTGCATAATTAAGCCAAGGCTGTTCTGCATTTAGTTTCAAAGGCTAAGTTTTAAAACGTATATATTTAATGTCTGAAGTAATCTGGAGATTGTTTCTTAAGGACGGCATTATTTTAATATAGGGTGGTATGGATCTACTCAGATCTGTAAAGTAAAGATACTTTTTGTATCCAGCATCACTGTCTTTTATTCATATTGGTAAAGAGAACCTATCAAGACGATTTTGTAGTATAAAGTAAAGACAGGACTGGACTGTAATAGCGCTGTAATACTGATTAAATTGATACCTTTGGCTTTGTGGCTCTTCTTTATTCACCATATAAAGTTTTCTGCTGCTTAGATTTCAGTTCAAAAGGGCTGGACTGTACACTAGGACTTCTCCCTGTCTGTGATTCCCCACCCCTTTGCCTGCCTCTAGTCTGAGATTGCTCTACCTCCTCTAAATTAATCTCAGCACTGACCTGTCATTCACAAACCTGAGGCAGGTGGAGGGGCTGGACTGTACACTGGGTCTTCTCCTCCCTGTTTGTGATTCCACAGCCTTTGTCTGCCTCTAGTCTGAGATTGCTTTGCCTCCTCTAAATGAATCTCAGCAATGACCTGTCATTTACAAACCAGAGGCAGGCAGATGGGTTAAGGAATTGAAGACAGGGAAGACACGATCTAGTGTACAATCTATTCCTGTGCACCGAAATCTAATCAGAAAACTTCAAAAACTGATCAAAGAAAAACCAAAAAGTGGATTTCTTTACAGGGAACTTGTCATCAGAATTTTCGCTATTAAACTAAAAGAATCCCCTTCTGCAGCTCATGGGCTGCATTCTAGCAAGGTTCATCTTGCTACTGGCCCACCTTTCAGACCTAAATAACAACTTTATAAAATATTACCTTTTGCTATGGTAATGAGGTATGCTGGCCCCGTGGGCGGGCTGTATTTCGCCTGTTATCCCCCCTCCTGCCGCTGTTCGCCGTCCCCCAGTGTTCATTTAGATAGATGAGGCCGCCGCCCTAATCTTCCGCAGTGCTCAGGGAGTCTCGCGCATGCACAGTGGCACTATCGCGGGACTGAGCACTGTTTTCAAAACGCAAGCATCGGTGATGTTATTGCACAGGCACGAGATTATGGGCAGGTACTTGGATGACGCTGGTGATGACATTCACAGCACCGCCCATAATCTCGCGCCTGCGCAATAACATCCCTGGCGCTCGCGATTTGAAAACTGCTCAGTCCCGTGATAGTGCCACTGCGCATGCACAAGACTTCAGGAGCACCTAGGAACATGAGGGCGGCAGCCTCATTTATGTAAATGAACACTGGAGGATGGCAAACAGCGGCAGGAGAGGGGATAACTGACGAAATACAGCCCGCCCATGGGGCAAGCAAACCTCATTACCATAGCAAAAGGTAATATTTTATAATGTTGTTATTTAGGTCTGAAAGGGTAGCCAGAAGCAAGATGAACCTGTCTAGAATGCAGCCCAGGAGCTGCAGAAGGAGATTCTTTTAGTTTAATAGCGAAAATTCTGGTGACAGCTTCCCTTTAACAAAGGTATAAATTTAATTAGTATTACAGCCATGTCTTTACTGTACATTAC
Organism: Anomaloglossus baeobatrachus; assembly: GCF_048569485.1. Taxonomy (NCBI): domain Eukaryota; kingdom Metazoa; phylum Chordata; class Amphibia; order Anura; family Aromobatidae; genus Anomaloglossus; species Anomaloglossus baeobatrachus. Next base: position 245,800,145 of record NC_134353.1, read on the forward strand.
TAGATTCTGCAGACAGTTCACTTTTAGAAGGATTGTTCTCTTGTTCCACAACCCATTTTTAAAGGACAGAGTCTTGCAAGTCAAATATGAAAAATGTACTTCCTCGTCTCCTGCACCGATGCTTTCTTAACTCTGGCTGCAGCACTCATGTAACATAATAATTAGCGATTACTGACTGACTGCTGGCTTTACTATTTTGTCACAGCAAATGTTTGTCCTCACAGAATATTGATGAGAAGAAGCTGATTGGTGACTGCTGATTGGCTGAAGTGCTCATGTGACGTAACCAGCTGCTGACATCGCTTGAACAGTACTGGAAGTGATTGAAAGATTTTCTCATGTTAAGGCCCTGTCACACACATAGATAAATCTGTGGCAGATCTGTGGCAGATCTGTGGCAGATCTGTGGCAGATCTTTGGCAGATCTTTGGCAGATCTTTGGCAGATCTTTGGCAGATCTGTGGTTGCAGTGAAATTGTGGACAATCAGTGCCAGGTTTGTGGCTGTGTACAAATGGAACAATATGTCCATGATTTCACTTCAACCACACATCTGCCAAAGATTTATCTCTATGTGTAACAGGGCCTTTACTCAAACTCTAAAGCGGGCTTTACACGCTACAAGATTGCTACAGCTGATTTTGTGACGCACATACGGCCGCTGTAGCGATGTTGCTGCGTGTGACACCTATGAGCGATTTTGCATCGTCGCAAAAACGTGCAAAATCACTCATCGGCAACATGGGGGTACATTCTCAAATATCGTTACTGCAGCAGTAACAAAGTTGTTCCTCGTTCCTGCGGCAGCACACATCGCTCCGTGTGACACCGCAGGAACAAGGAAGCTCTCCTTACCTTCCTCCCGGCCACAATGCGGAAGGAAGAAGGTGGGAGGGATGTTTGTCCCGCTCATCTCCGCCCCTCCGCTTCTATTGGGCGGCGGTTCAGTGACGCTGCAGTGACGTTGCTGTGACACTGAACGAACCGCCCCCTTAGAAAGGAGGCGGTTCGCCGGTCACAGCGACGTCGCAGGGAAGGTAAGTAGTGTGACGGCTCCGGGCGATGTTGTGCGACATGGGCAGCGATTTGCCCGTGTCGCACAACTGATGGGGGCGGGTACGCACGATGGCGATATCGGTACCGATATCGCAGTGTGTAAAGCGGCCTTGAGGTATTAAAGAAGGTTTTGCAAAAGTAGTAGCTTGCTTAAGATAAGAGAATACAGTTCCAGCACTCATTAACCCCTTCTCGACATTGTAAGTACCGGTACATGATAGCCTATGACCTATATGTTTCCTTTAAGAAAAGGTGAATGAGCGTGCCCGCGCCCTAATACCCATGCGCGAAGCCCGGTAGCCAGAGGCAACCACAGGAAGCTGGGGACAGGACGCAGAGGAGCTGGAGGCAGAGTCCCGAGTTGAAGCAAGCCGGGGGGACCACCGAGCAGGAAGCATGGGGGACGCAGAGGAGCAGGAGCCACAGCCGGGAGCACGAGGACCGGATCAGTGGGTACGGAGCGGCCCCAGGACACTGGGACCAGATCAGTGGGTAAGGAGTGGTGCCAGGACACTGGGGGGCGTGACAGGTGTAATGCATTCTCATGTTAGTGCATGGCAATGCATAAGAACAGCGATCAGACTAATAAAAGTTAATCATGAATATCAAAAAAACTTTACAATGGAAACCAATACAGGTTCAAAATAAAGGAAATGGTGTCCATTTCATGATAAAATATTAATTGTATTTATTAAAAATGACATATATTGCATATTCATAAAGCTAGGGTCACACGTAGCGACGCAGCAGTGATCACGACTGACGACCTGACCTTATCAGGATCGCTACTGCGTTGTTACATGGTCGCTGGTGATCTGTCAAACAGGCAGATCTCACCAGCGACCAGTGACCAGCCCCCAGCCAGCAGCGACGCGTGGAAGCGATGCTGCGCTTGGTGACTAAGGTAAATATCGGGTAACCAAGCAAAATGCTTCGCTGGTTACCCGATATTTACCTTGGTTACCAGCGCACACCGCTTAGCGCTGGCTCCCTGCACTCCTAGCCAGCGTACACATCGGGTTAATAAGCAAACCTACGCATGCAGGGAGCAGGGAGCCGACACTGGCAGCCTGAGAGCGGCGGACGCTAGTAACCAAGGTAAATATCGGGTAACCAGTGAAGCACCTCGCTTGGTTACCCAATGTTTACCTTGGTTACAGCTTACCACAGGCTTCCAGAAGCCGTCTCAATGCTCCCTGCTCGCTTCAGTTCGTCACTCTCTCGCTGTCACATACAGATTAAACTTTGAGAAGGACGTATGAATCAAGCCGCATGTAAGGTTATTCTGGAAAAACAGTTGCTTCTTTCAGCTCAGGCAATGTTCCCCAACTCTGAGGACTGTTTTTTCCATCAGGACAATGCGCCATGCCCCACAGCTAGGTCAATCAATGTGTGGATGAAGGACCACCACATTAAAACCCTGTCATGGCCAGACCAATCTCTAGTCCTGAACCCCATGGAAAACCTTTGGAATGTAATCAAGAGGAAGATGGATAGTCACAAGCCATCAAACAAAGAAGAACTGCTTACATTTTTGCACCAGGAGTGGCATAAGGTCACCCAAAAGCAGTGTGAAAGAGTGGTGGAAAGCATGCCAAGACGCATGAAAGCTGTGATTAAAAATCATGGTTATTCCACAAAATATTGATTTCTGAACTCTTCCTGAGTTAAAACATTAGTATTATTGTTTCTAAATGATTATGAACTTGTTTTCTTTGCATTATTGGAGGTATGAAAGCAATGCTTTTTTTGTTATTTTCACCATTTCTCATTTTCAGAAAATAAATACAAAATGTATTGCTTGGAAATTCAGAAACATGTTGTCAGTAGTTTATAGAATAAAAGAACAATTTACATTTTACTCAAAAATATACCAACAAAGAGAAAAATCAGAAAAACTGACAATTTTGCAGTGGTTTCTTCATTTTGCCAGAGCTGTATGTTTGTGGGAATTTTTTTTCATTTTCGCAGGTTAATATTACAAAATTTTGTGAAGCGGTTGAGGGTTCAAGATGCTCACAACACCTTTAACTAAGGGGTGTAGTTTCTAAAATGGGGTCACTTTGGAGGAGGTTCTACTGTATAGACATCAGGGGCTTGGAAAATAAGATATGGTGTCCGCTATCTATTTCATACAATTTTGCGTTCCAATGTCAAATGGTGCTACTTCCCTTCTGAGCCCTCCCATGTGCCCAAACAGGAGTTTTCCATCACATATGGGGTATCTATGTACTTTTATATGATATACTGTCCATTTTCTCCTGTTACCCTTATAAAAATGCAAAATTTGAGGTTCAAGCAATTATTTTTTGGAAGAATTAGTTTTCATTTTTTCTTTGCACATTGTTTTATCTCATGTGAAGCACCTAAATGTTTAATAACCTTGAAGGTAGTTTTGAGCGCTTGGAGATATGCAGTCTTAAAATGTCACATCTGGGTATTTTCTGTCATGTAGATCCCTCAAACTCACTTCAAATATGATATGGGCCCTAAAATAAATGGTTTTGTAAATTTTCTTGGAAAAATGAGAAATTGACAATAATGTTTAACTCTTTTATCTGCCTCACAAAAAAATAATGTTTTAAAAATTGCGCTGATGTAAAGTAACATGTTGGAAATGTTATTTATTAACTGTTTTGTGGGAATTAATTCTACCGGTTTAAGGGCATAAAAATAAAAATGCTAAAATTGCAAAATCTTAAAAATGTTTTATCAAAATTATGATATTTTAACAAATAAACGTAAAAAATTTCAACCTAAATTTAAAATTAGCATGGAGTATAATATGCCATGAAAAATCATTCTCAGAATCACTGGAATCCTTTGAAGTGTTCCAGATTTATTACCATATAAAGTATTCTGGTCAGAATTGTAAAATTTGGCTTTGTCAGGAAAGTAAAAACAGGCTTCTGTGGTAAGGGGTATTTATATGTTCTTTATATGAAGCACATAGGTAGGACAGGGAATACAAACAATCAGTAAATGGCCTAAAGCCGTTTTATATCTTCCATGACATTTGCTTGGGCCTCAGATGACATGAAACAGCCATAGGCCATATACTGTTCATTTGAATTTCCTGTGAGGCTGTCTTTGTGACAAAATTGTAGGACTTGTGCAATATCCAAATATTTTAAAAGGGAAAAAAATTATGTAAAGCCATAAAGTAATAAAAATAAATCAGTGTTATTTAATATCTCTTTCATATTAATATCAAGTCATAATTATGGCAAATTAGACATTTTTCCATAGCTTTTTTCTCTTTTATGTGCTAGTCTACACTTATTATAAGCTCTCATTGACTGGAAATTAGGATTGTTAATCTTACTATCAGATATATTGCTCTTTTCATTTTCTGCTTCATCAATGACTAATCAGTTGATGGGAACACATTGAAAATATTTATTCACATTTGCTTGAAAGAATATATGGGATTTTGTGATTTAACTAATTAAAACTATAATACATACTTACATAAACTGTATAATAATAGACAATAATAATTTTATTTCCTTAGGGCCAACTTAATCTGCATCACCTTACAACTAATATATATATATATATATATATATATATATATATATATATATTTACAGTCAGGGCCAGAAATATTTGGACAGTGACACAAGTTTTGTTATTTTAGCTGTTTACAAAAACATGTTCTGAAATACAATTATATATATAATATGGGCTGAAAGTGCCCACTCCCAGCTGCAATATGAGAGTTTTCACATCCAAATCGGAGAAAGGGTTTAGGAATCATAGCTCTGTAATGCATAGCCTCCTCTTTTTCAAGGGACCAAAAGTAATTGGACAAGGGACTCTAAGGGCTGCAATTAACTCTGAAGGCGTCTCCCTCGTTAACCTGTAATCAATGAAGTAGTTAAAAGGTCTGGGGTTGATTACAGGTGTGTGGTTTTGCATTTGGAAGCTGTTGCTGTGACCAGACAACATGCGGTCTAAGGAACTCTCAATTGAGGTGAAGCAGAACATCCTGAGGCTGAAAAAAAAGAAAAAATCCATCAGAGAGATAGCAGACATGCTTGGAGTAGCAAAATCAACAGTCGGGTACATTCTGAGAAAAAAGGAATTGACTGGTGAGCTTGGGAACTCAAAAAGGCCTGGGCGTCCACGGATGACAACAGTGGTGGATGATCGCCGCATACTTTCTTTGGTGAAGAAGAACCCGTTCACAACATCAACTGAAGTCCAGAACACTCTCAGTGAAGTAGGTGTATCTGTCTCTAAGTCAACAGTAAAGAGAAGACTCCATGAAAGTAAATACAAAGGGTTCACATCTAGATGCAAACCATTCATCAATTCCAAAAATAGACAGGCCAGAGTTAAATTTGCTGAAAAACACCTCATGAAGTTCTGTTCAGTTCTGGAAAAGTATTCTATGGACAGATGAGACAAAGATCAACCTGTACCAGAATGATGGGAAGAAAAAAGTTTGGAGAAGAAAGGGAACGGCACATGATCCAAGGCACACCACATCCTCTGTAAAACATGGTGGAGGCAACGTGATGGCTTGGTCATGCATGGCTTTCAATGGCACTGGGTCACTTGTGTTTATTGATGACATAACAGCAGACAAGTGTAGCCGGATGAATTCTGAAGTGTACCGGGATATACTTTCAGCCCAGATTCAGCCAAATGCTGCAAAGTTGATCGGACGGCGCTTCATAGTACAGATGGACAATGACCCCAAGCATACAGCCAAAGCTACCCAGGAGTACATGAGTGCAAAAAAGTGGAACATTCTGCAATGGCCAAGTCAATCACCAGATCTTAACCCAATTGAGCATGCATTTCTCTTGCTCAAATCCAGACTTAAGACGGAAAGACCCACAAACAAGCAAGACCTGAAGGCTGCGGCTGTAAAGGCCTGGCAAAGCATTAAGAAGGAGGAAACCCAGCGTTTGGTGATGTCCATGGGTTCCAGACTTAAGGCAGTGATTGCCTCCAAAGGATTCGCAACAAAATATTGAAAATAAAAATATTTTGTTTGGGTTTGGTTTATTTGTCCAATTACTTTTGACCTCCTAAAATGTGGAGTGTTTGTAAAGAAATGTGTACAATTCCTACAATTTCTATCAGATATTTTTGTTCAAACCTTCAAATTAAACGTTACAATCTGCACTTGAATTCTGTTGTAGAGGTTTCATTTCAAATCCAATGTGGTGGCATGCAGAGCCCAACTCGCGAAAATTGTGTCACTGTCCAAATATTTCTGGACCTAACTGTATATATCTATTTATATATATATATATATATATATATATATATATATATATATGTGTATATATACTGCTCAAAAAAATAAAAGGAACACTTAAACAACACAAAGGTATTTTAGTGTTCCCTTTATTTTTTGGAGCAGTATATATATATATATATATATATATATATATATAAAAGGCTGTTCACATATTTACAGTATATATATTTTCAATAAAGAGTCCATAATTAGGGATTAGCGGAGCTGTGGATGTTTGGGTTCACCGGATTAAGATAGACTTTAGTTCGATTCAGGACTTGGACTTGACCCTACAGCCTGAACCCCAGATAAGTCAATGTCATAGTAAAGACTAGAGGGCTGCAACAGGAAAAAAAAAGAAGGGGTAAGAGCAGGATTTTTACCCTGAATAAATGTGTTAGGAAAATGACTTGGGGTACCCTATTTTTGATAACCAGAGCAGCAGGGGCATACATAGAAATCATGGGGCCCCATAGCAAAAGTATGAATAGGGTCCCCACACCCGATAAAAAAATACAATAAAATATTAACATAATAAACAGCGCACGTCTGGGGGGACATACAAGTTACTGGAGGGACATATAAGTTACTAGGGGCGCATGTACACATTATGAATTATTCTTTATTCTAGCCAGGCTCTACATCTACCAGTCCAGTAAGTAGACTATTACCGGGCGCGGATTCGTCTGCAGAGCACCAGTCTAGGCAGTGCTGTGCTCCTGTTTGATGAGTCTCTGCCAGATGCAGACGCCGTGCTGAGACGCCTGTGAGCAGTACAACCACCAATGCTGCCGCCCGCCCGCCTCCAAAGCTCCTCTCTCTGGTTGTACATCAGCCAGGGGCACAAGCAAGTTGAGCCAGAGAGAGGAGCAACAGAGCAGGAGCAGCTTCTGGGACAGTGCAGTGTACACGACGCACCGGCACTGAGCTGCAGACACTGACAGTCTGACACTCAGCCTGGCTGGGAATCAGGGGCTGGCTGGCAAATTTTGGCCTGGGGGGCAAGCAAAAAGCAGTGGCCCCTGATAAGTGACCTATACTTATTGATTCTCATTCATTAAAAAGGTGGTCCAAAACTAAATTCTACTTTACTTCTAAATCTGTTATAATCCAATTTTTCTTCTAATATATGTTAATGAAAAATTCCCTCACTCCTCTGCCTTATTGTTTACTACTTCCTCTCTGATGACACTTTGTTTGAAAATCCCCAATGCACCCTGGGATACTGAAACGTCATTAAGGGGCAGAGACTCTGCCTTCTTGCTGAAACAAAGCATCATCAGTAACTTAGATTTCAGGGTCGGGCTAATCCGTGTTTTACTTTGCATGCACCAGCTGTCAATTCCAACAGATGCTCAGTAGAATCTTGTCACTGTGCACTATTCTTCTCAGTGCACAATGAAAGTGCACTCCTTTGCCAGCTCTGTCCAGAAGTGACGTCACTAGCGGGAATGGCGCTGGTCTCTGCTTGTTCGTTCTTTACTTTCCATGTACAATGACAGTACGGTCTACTGCCAGCTTGTCACGTGTAATCAGAGGCGGCGAGGGAGTGCACTGCCATTGTGTACTGGGAAGAATTCTACACAGTTACAAGATTCTTCTGAGCATCCGTTGTAACTGACAGCTGGCATATACTCAATAGAGCAGGCACTAGTTCAGCCCCTGGAATGGACGTCACTAATGACAATTTCAGGGAGGGGGCAGAGGCTGCAACAGTGACCACAGCCTCTGCCCCCTGTTCATGACTCGTTTAAGCCTCCTAGCATGCACTGGGATTTTCAAACCAAAGCAGCCAAAGTAACAGTACCTGACGCTTGCTGAGCACCGCAGTGGCTGACACTCGCTGAGCACCGAAGGCGCCTGCAAACAGTGGAACGCGCCGCAACCAACAAACCAAATAACTCCAGAGTAAACAGTAATAAAAAAATAATCCTAGCAAGTGCCTCACAGTAATTACTGATACATTTACTGCCGCCATAAAAATAATTAAATTTATACAAATATATAAATATCTACATTTCTTTTTAGTAATGCATCAGCAAAATAGTCATACAATTACCAGATAACACATTCTATACACTGTAGTGTTAATGAACAGCACCCACATATCAAAACCAATAATACTACTATACATTGCACAATAATGCCGCCACACCATGACCAAATATTATCACCACAGAGTCTGAATACAGCTACCATCCAGTTAATAAACAGAGCCCACTGCACCAAGACCAGTGGGTTCATACCACAAATCCCCCCAAAAAATCTGCAGTGTGTTAACTTGGCCTAATGTAGCGATGTCCTCCTCCAAGCCCCTCACCACACACAATATAAATTTTCACATCTGTCTCCCCCAAATCATGGTAACGATTATGACCCTCTTTATATCCTTAGGAGTTATGGTAAAGCTCTGCATAGTACAGGGTACAGTGATGTCACAGAACAGGGATAACATGCAGTGCTGCCACAGTACAGGGGTAACATGCAGTGCTGTCACAGTACAGGGGTAACATGCAATGCTGTCACAGTACAGGGATAACATGCAGTGCTGTCACAGTACAGGGGTAACATGCAGTGCTGTCACAGTACAGGGATAACATGCAGTGCTGTCACAGTACAGGGGTAACATGCAGTGATGTCACAGTACATGGGTAACATGCAGTGATGTCACAGTACAGGGGTAACATGCAGTGCTGTCACAGTACAAGGATATACACACAGTGATGGCACAGTACAGGGATATACACACAGTGATGTTGCAGTAGAGGGATATACACACAGTGATGGCACAGTACAGGGATATACACACAGTGATGTCACAGTACAGGGATATACACACAGTGATGGCACAGTACAGGGCAGTTTCTGTAGTGTTACAGGCAGACATTTGTACATTATAATGTTCACCTGCTCCTGTGCTGTGAGATATTAGTGGCTCCCCTCTCTGCTGCACTTCCTGTCCTGGCTGTGTTCAGATCCTGTCCTCTGCTTTTCATTCTGGTTCTTCTGCTCTCTGCTTCTCTCTGTGTGCTCTGCTCTCTGTTTGCTGTGCTGATTCTTCTCCTTCTGCCTTGTTGCTCTGCTCTGTTTTCTATGCTCTGCTCTTTAAGCTCTGCTCATTATGCTTTCTGCTTCTCCTGCTCTGTGTTTTTCATCTTTCAATCTCCCGCGCTGTCCTGAACAAGCACCGCTGATTGGCTGTCCTCCTCCTGGCATCTCTCACAGAGGCCGCACGGTGTGCAGTGTCTGGATATCGATGTTGCAGCAGCCTGCCCTGCAGCTATTTTAACAGTGCGGGCCCCCAGCAGCTATAATCAGCTGCTTGGTGACCTTCCCGCGATAGCCCGCTGGTGCTGGGAAGTATGAAAGTGAGAACACACACACAGCGGGCAGCCGGGGCCGGGCCCCCTTCACGTCAGGGGCCCCATGGCAGTGGCGTGGTCTGCCTTTATGGACGGTACGCCACTGCAGAGCAGGTAAAGCATATAGCTGTGGGCTGCAGCCGTTATCTATCTGCTGTAACTTGGCTGGTTATCAAAATAAGAGGGGATCCCATGCCGTTTTTTATTATTTATGTAAATAATGAATAGGAGACTGTTAGCCATCCCCATTATTAACCCAGTAAATATACAGTTAAAAAAACAAAACACACACAGGAAAAAAAAATGTTTATTTGAATAAAGACTCCCTGTCATCTCCCCATTCAACAATTTATTAATTAAAAGGAATCCTTGAATTTCAGACATAATACAATGGTGTAATGTCCAACAACACCCATTGATTCCTATGGGGCTTCGTTCTGAAAAAGTACTAAGAATGAGGCTCCATATATCATTCCCAATCAACGGCAGACCCGGAATTTCTCACGCTCTTAAGAAAATCTATACCTGCCGATGACCGTAAGTGGCCTAGGGATTTTGAATTACACAGGGTCCCGGAGGTCACTACCTGTAGTAGGCAGCAGTCTAATAAGAGTAGTAGTCAGGCAGGGACAAACCAGGAAATGTAAAACAGGGACAGAATCAGGCAGGCAAGGACAAAATCAGAAAGTGAAGCAGATGTCAAATCCAGATGGGCAGTGAGGTACAAAAACGGTAGGCAGGAGGGTAGTCAGAGAACAGGCAGAAGTCAAAATACTGGTATCACAAAACCGCATGGGAACCAGGAATACAGAGCTATCTCTGGCAGAGACCAACAGACAAGAGGGGGAATTAAAAGGGTGTGTTGTCTTCCTATTGGCTGCCGCTGCAATGGTGGTAACGTCAGCTGGAAGACACACGGCACCTACAGTCAGCCATTTGTACTGCAGCTTAGTGGATGAATCCAGCTTAGTGGATGAGCGGAGCTTGCGTCCACCAGTGACGCTGGCACCAACTTCTCTCCTGTCACCAGCACTATCCACAACGGGAACACGGCGCTGCCTGGTGATCGAAGCATAAGTCGTAGGAGTGGACTCTGGTGGGGACGTGACAGCACTAAGACTTTGAAGATTTATTTTTAACTAATAAATTGGTGAACGGGGGATAGTGTCGGGGAGTCTTTACTTAAATAAACTATTTTTTTCCTGTTGATAGGAGAAGCAAAGAGAAGTAAAAAGCTCAGCAACATGCTTAGAAACAGAACAAACTTGCTGGCAATCAATGAGTCTGGTAGCTTCTGTTCCTGGCCGGTGATGCACAGCAATGTACAGACAATGTACAGACAAAGGTAAGCACATCTAACCATTCAAATAAAATTTGCAATTAATTAAATCATTTATTCAGCGACTTCCATCATGGTGGTGCAGAAAACAATAATGTGTCTTCAAATTCGCAGACATTACACAAACTACCAGCACATTTGACAAAACCTGTCTGGGAAAGCAAGCATTTGGTTTCTGTACTATTGTGACTTTTATGTGCATAACTCCTAAATACTCCTATACTCCTCTATACCATATTGCTGCTCTTCATAGGTGTCCACTGGATTGTATGGACTCTCTATGAATATAGCATGTTTGGATTTTTTTTTGAGGGCGACTCATGTCATACATATAGCACTTTACCTTTTCTTCTAGTGAAAAGCGGGCTTTACACACAGCGACATCGCTAGCAATGTCGCTGGTGAAAGCACCCGCCCCCGTTGGTTGTGCGTCACGGGCAAATCGCTGCCCGTGGCGCACAACATCGCTTACACCCGTCACACATACTTACCTGCCTAGCGACGTCGCTGTGGCCGGCGAACCGCCTCCTTTCTAAGGGGGCGGTTTGTTCGGCGTCACAGCGGCGTCACTAAGCGGCCGCCCAATAGAAGCGGACGGGCGGAGATGAGTGGGCTGAACATCCCGCCCACCTCCTTCCTTCCTCATTGCGGGCTACCGCAGGTACGAGGTTGTTCCTCATTCCTACGGTGTCACACATAGCGATGTGTGCTGCCGCAGGAACGACGAACAACATTGTACCTGCAACAGCAACGATAATCGGGATAGGAACGACTGGTCAACAATCAACGATTTGGTAAGTAATTTTGATCGTTAACAGGTCGTTCCTGCGTTTCACATGCAATGATGTCGCTAACGAGGCCGGATGTGTGTCACGATTCCATGACCCCAACGACATCTCGTTAGCGATGTCGTTGCGTGTAAAGCCCGCTAAAGGCTCTTCTATCATTTTGAATATACCTGGAATTTTGTGATTATTGTTGTATTATTATATCCACGCCCTTTGTTTTCTCAAGTGACTTTTGCTTTATTTAACATTTATTGATATTCAAATAAGAATTACGTTTTTATTAGGTTTACTTTCATAGCTTCTTTTTTGGTCTGGAAATACCTATTCCAGTTTATTTGTATTATTGCTACCTATGTGAAGTTTTTCCATGTCAGAGGGTAATATTATATTTATGGGATATTATTATTTAGTCCTTTAGATGTGTCTAGCCAAGTAGTCACAGACAGGCCCTTGCACAAACACCCATCCCCCTAAAAAGGTAACAGCAGCCAACCTAAAAACCTTGGTCACCCCTCTTGGGTCTTGATGTTCACACCAGGGGGTGGAGCCAGGCGGTTGGCCACGCCCACCGAGGAGTTTGGATAGCCTGAGGCGGGAAAAACAGAGCAGATTAGCTTTGGAGGTGAAAGAGAGAGGAGTTGAGAGGAGTAAACGTCTGACAGGGATCTGGGTCATAGCCTGGAAACCCTATGCCCAAGAGGTAGACGGTGGTTGCTGCCTGCAGGAGCTGGGAAGACGGCCTGGTGGAACCGTAAAGGACCGGGACAGGGTAGTGGCCCGCTGGTACCGAACCGGGGAACTGACTGGAAACCGGAGCACAGAGGGGAGTACTCAGACCCTGAAACAAGGTCCCGAATCTACCAGAATAATTTAATTCACTGATTGAGGTCTGCACTTTAGGTCCTTTCCCAACTAAGTCCCGACTGAAGACAACAGCCCAACAAGGAGGATAGAAAGCCATCGCTCAGGCAGAGAGATCCCACGGGCCAGCGTCTGTGGGCAAACGGGCTCTCACGACACACACACAGTCGGGGAGCGGACTCCCGTCGCTGAAGCGCAGGTAGTCCACAGCTACAAAACAAGGTGCAGGAGAAAGGCGGGGACCACCAAACCAGGTGGGGGACCAGACGCAGCTGTCTGCGGACACCGATCACCATATTTTTGGTTTACCAGAGACTCCAGTGTATCTGTCAGAGTGAGTACAACTGTGCCCTCGGGCCGCGCACCGCCCCGCACTACACCAATCCGTCCGTACCCTCACAACCAGGCCCCGAGACCATCAACCCCATACCCAGGGAGGGGTTAACACCTTTGCTGCGCAACATCTTCCCCGGGTGCCTAGTAAACAGCAGCGGTGGTGTCCACATTCACCACAGCCCGTGGGTGGCGTCACGAACTTAACCCAAACCACAGCCCCGGCCATAAACCTACCTACCAACCCCCTACATAGCGCCAGCATCCTTTCAGAGCGAAGTGACCCCGGGTCTGGAGGCAGTCGAACCACCCACCAACGAGATCGGATCCGAGCGGCTCAGCTGCAGCCGAGCGTGGGGCGGTATAGATGTTTGACAGATTTCACAAAAAAAAAGTTTCTGACATGGCATGTTTCCATTACCAGTTTATATACATGAGGTTTAGGGTTACCAATAGCATGCAGTTCTACAGAATACAATGTTTTCTGTTTTCAAAGACGGAGCAATAAAATCCCCCTCCCCACGAACTATTGGAATTGATAGAAAAGATAACTGCATTTTTTGGATAATAACATGCAATTTTCCTCTGAAAAAGTTGCGAGGAAATTGAGGGATGTGTCTTATAATCCGCATGTAGCTTACGGGAGATGGAGAATGGGTGCTGTGCTGGCTGCAGGCGCTGTGCTGGCTGCGTGGAGAAGGGCAATGCTGCAGGCAGTGCAGCGGGTGTCCCAGATGCTCTGTCGGTGGTGCTCGGAGTTGGCGTGTGCGCAGATGGAGCTCTCAGCTCAAGAACTCATCTGCACATGCACCAACTCCAGCCCATTGATCTCCCAGCAGCAGACATAAGGAAAATGGTGCCCATAGTGGTGTGTGCGCAGATGAGATCTCGGCTTTTCATTGAGCTGGCAGCTCAATCTGCGCACGCGCTGACTCTGGGCGCCATTTCTTTGAAACCTGCATCGCTGACAGGATATCTGGGACATTCTTTGCACCACCTGCAACATTTCCCTACTCCACCACCGCACCTGCCTCCCTTACCTTGCTCCACCACCACTCCCAGTAAGACACCACCAGATTATAAAATGGACCCCTTTTTTTCACCTTTTTATTCTCTAAATTTGGCATGCATCTTATAATCTGGTACACAAAGGCAATAGCCCTTTTATGCATGAACATTAGCAAGTAGTCTTTGTATAAGAGACACAATTACCCCACTCCAGAATAATTAATATTTGTCACTATTATGTGTATTTGGTGCTTCTATGTTGGTAGGGTGATCCAGGGGTGAGTGAGGGTGAGCCAACGTGGAACGGGGGAGCACAGATAAGTTAGGGTGTCATACCCTCCGTTGGTAGGCAGGGGCTATAACAGGGAATTAATAGGGAAATGATAATCCAATATTAATTGGAACTTACCCTACTGCCCCAGCCTCAGAAGGTTTACGGCTACCTCACATAACATTGTGTCCCCCTTATCTTTGGTACTTATCTGTCTAACTGGGCGATTTTAATTTAATTAATAAAGAAATATTTTATAGGGATATGTAATGTACTATTGTTAATTGGCTTTTATAATCTGGTACATTTTATAAAATGAAAAATAGAGTACATACTGCTTTGCCAATCATACAGAAATAAATCAAGTTGAGCAGCATCATGCTTTATAACATCCATATAAGAGGAAGACACTATTTGAAATGGGATATCAGGTTTATAGACACTGGATTTTGGGCTATATAACTGCTTCATAGCCTTATACAGTCATGGTCAAAAGTGATGGCACCCTTAAAATTATTCCAGAAAATGAAGCATTTCTGCCAGAAAAATATTTCAATTTTTTTGTTATACATGATTATTTTCGTGTGTGTTGGAACAAAATGCAATTGTGCAGCAGAAGCAAGAAGTTTACAACCCATGGAACTGTAGCTAATCTCCCTGGACATTTAGGGCAGAGAAAAATATACAGTCAGGGGCAGAAATATTTGGACAGTGACACAAGTTTTGTTATTTTAGCTGTTTACAAAAACATGTTCAGAAATACAATTATATATATAATATGGGCTGAAAGTGCACACTCCCAGCTGCAATATGAGAGTTTTCACATCCAAATCGGAGAAAGGGTTTAGGAATCATAGCTCTGTAATGCATAGCCTCCTCTTTTTCAAGGGACCAAAAGTAATTGGACAAGGGACTCTAAGGGCTGCAATTAACTCTGAAGGCGTCTCCCTCGTTAACCTGTAATCAATGAAGTAGTTAAAAGGTCTGGGGTTGATTACAGGTGTGTGGTTTTGCATTTGGAAGCTGTTGCTGTGACCAGACAACATGCGGTCTAAGGAACTCTCAATTGAGGTGAAGCAGAACATCCTGAGGCTGAAAAAAAAGAAAAAATCCATCAGAGAGATAGCAGACATGCTTGGAGTAGCAAAATCAACAGTCGGGTACATTCTGAGAAAAAAGGAATTGACTGGTGAGCTTGGGAACTCAAAAAGGCCTGGGCGTCCACGGATGACAACAGTGGTGGATGATCGCCGCATACTTTCTTTGGTGAAGAAGAACCCGTTCACAACATCAACTGACGTCCAGAACACTCTCAGTGAAGTAGGTGTATCTGTCTCTAAGTCAACAGTAAAGAGAATACTCCATGAAAGTAAATAAAAAGGGTTCACATCTAGATGCAAACCCTTCATCAATTCCAAAAATAGACAGGCCAGAGTTAAATTTGCTGAAAAACACCTCATGAAGCCAGCTCAGTTCTGGAAAAGTATTCTATGGACAGATGAGACAAAGATCAACCTGTATCAGAAAGATGGGAAGAAAAAAGTTTGGAGAAGAAAGGGAACGGCACATGATCCAAGGCACACCACATCCTCTGTAAAACATGGTGGAGGCAACGTGATGGCATGGGCATGCATGGCTTTCAATGGCACTGGGTCACTTGTGTTTATTGATGACTTAACAGCAGACAAGAGTAGCCGGATGAATTCTGAAGTGTACCGGGATATACTTTCAGCCCAGATTCAGCCAAATGCCGCAAAGTTGATCGGACAGCGCTTCATAGTACAGATGGACAATGACCCCAAGCATACAGCCAAAGCTACCCAGGAGTTCATGAGTGCAAAAAAGTGGAACATTCTGCAATGGCCAAGTCAATCACCAGATCTTAACCCAATTGAGCATGCATTTCACTTGCTCAAATCCAGACTTAAGACGGAAAGACCCACAAACAAGCAAGACCTGAAGGCTGCGGCTGTAAAGACCTGGCAAAGCATTAAGAAGGAGGAAACCCAGCGTTTGGGTTCCAGACTTAAGGCAGTGATTGCCTCCAAAGGATTCGCAACAAAATATTGAAAATAAAAATATTTTGTTTGGGTTTGGTTTATTTGTCCAATTACTTTTGACCTCCTAAAATGTGGAGTGTTTGTAAAGAAATGTGTACAATTCCTACAATTTCTATCAGATATTTTTGTTCAAACCTTCAAATTAAACGTTACAATCTGCACTTGAATTCTGTTGTAGAGGTTTCATTTCAAATCCAATGTGGTGGCATGCAGAGCCCAACTCGCAAAAATTGTGTCACTGTCCAAATATTTCTGGACCTAACTGTATGAAAGGTTGCAATGCAGGATAGTTCAGATGGTGGATAAGCAGCTGCAATCAAGTTGCAAAGAAATTCAAGCTGTTCTGCAGGTTCAGTGTATCAGTGTCAGCGCAAACTATTTATTGACTTTTGAATAAAATTAAACGCTATGGCAAGAGACACAGAAGGACCCCACTGCTGACAAAGGGACATGAAAAAGCAAGACTGCAGTTTGTAAAACTTTACATAAATAAGCCGAAATCCTTCTGGGAAAGCATCTTGGGGACAGGTGAGACCAAGATAGAGCTTTTTGGTAGAGCACATAATTCTACTGTTTACTGAAAACAGAATGAGGCCTACAAAGAAAAGAACACAGTACCTACAGTCAAATATGGTTAAGGTTCAAAGTTATTTGGGGTTTGGTTTTATTTTCTGCCTTTGCCACAGTGCCTTAATTGTGAACAAGGCATCATAAAATCTGAAGATTACCAAAGAATTTTGGGTTACAATGAAGTGCCTAGTTTCAGAAAGCTGGGTTTGCATCCTAGGTCATTGGACTTCTAGCAGGACAATGATCCCAAACATACTTCAAGAAGCACCCAAAGATGAATGCAAGCAAAAACCTGGAGAGTTCTGAAGTAGCCAAAATGATGGATCTCAATTTTATTGTACATCTGTGAAGAGATCATAAAATTGCTGTTGGTAGAAGACATCCTTCAAATACAAGAGACATGGAGCAGTTTGTATAAAAAGAATGGTCAAAAATTCCAGGTGAAAGGTGTAAGAAGCTTGTTGGTGGTTTTGTGAAGTGATTGATTGATTGATTGATTGATTGATTGCAGTTATTTATTCCAAAGGGTGTGCAACTAAATATTACCTTGAGGATGGCGGCAACTTTGTCTAGCCCATTTTGGGGATATTGTGTTAAATTATGTCCAATTTGCCTTTTCTTTCAGGTTTTTTTTGTGTTCTTCCAATACACACAACAGAAATAAACATGTATAACAAAACATGTGGAATTGCACTCATTTTATGTGACAAATACTTCATTTTCTGAAACAATTTGCCAACACTTTCGACCATGACTGTATCTGTAGCTCAATATACTGTAGCTTACAGAGGTTATCCACTACCTTATCATTTGGTAGTATCCAACCTCTTTAAAGGAAACCTGACAGGTGCAATATGCACCCAGAACCACGAGTAGGGGAACTAATGGCCAGGGGAACTAACGCCCAGGAGACTAGTCCCTGCGCTCATTAGCATACGATAAAAGATCTTTAGAAATACTTTTTCTAAAGATCTCTTTATCTATACTAGTGTATACAGGGACAGTTAGGCAGGGAATAGCAATATGTACCCAGAACTGTTCGTGGTTCTGGGTGCATATTTGACCTGACGGTTCCCTTTAACCCCTTCAGCCCCAAGCCTATTTTGACCCTAAAGACCAGGCCACTTTTTGCAATTTTGACCAGTGTCACTTTATGAGGTTATAACTCTGGAATGCTTCAACGGATCCCGGTGATTCTGAGACTGTCTTTTCATGACATATTGGGCTTTATGTTAGTGGTAAATTTAGGCCGATTTTTTTTGTGTTTCTTTGTGAAAAAAAACGAAATTTCACGAACATTTAGAACATTTTGTAATTTTCAAACTTTTAATTTTTATGCTCTAAAACCAACAAGACATATGACACAAAATAATTAATAAATAACATTTCCCACATGTCTACTTTACATCAGAACAATTTTGGGGGCAAAAAAAAATTTAAGGAAGTTATAGGGGTTCAAAGTTTATGAGCAATTTCTCATTTTTACAACAAAATTTACAAAGCCACTTTTTTTAGGGACCACATCACATTTGAAGCGATTTTGGGAGGTCTACATGGCACAAAACACCCAAAAGTGACACCATTCCAAAAACTGCACCACTCAGGCTACGCAAAACCATGTTCAAGAAGGTTATTAACCCTTCAGGTGCTTCACAGTAACTAAAGCAATGTGGAAGGAAAAAATGAACATTTTACTTTTTGCAACAAAAATGTTAATTTAGCCTCAAATATTGCATTTTACAAGGGTAGTAGGATTAAATGAACCCCCAAAAATTGTTGGGCAATTTCGTTTGAGCACGCAGATACCTCATATGTGGCGAAAAACCACTGTTTGGGTGCACGGCAGAATTCGGAAGGGAAGGAGCGTCATTTGACTTTTTGAACAGAAAATTAGCTGGAATCGTTAGCCGCACCATGTTGCGTTTGGAGAGCCCCTGAGGTGCCGAAACAGTAGAGCTCCCCCACGTCTGACCCCATTTTGGAAACTAGACCCCTCATGGAATTTATCTAGATGTTAATTGAGCAGTTTGAACATCTGGGGGCTTCACAAAAGTTAATAAAGTTGAGTCGTGAAAATATTTTTTTTTACACAAAATTGTTACTTCAACCAGGTAGCTTTTTTTTTCACAAGGGTATCAAGAAAATTGCACCATAAAATGTATGGTGCAATTTCTCCTGAGTACACAGATATGTCATATGTGGTGGAAATCAAATGTTTGGGCGCACAACAGGGCTCGGAATGCAAGGAGCGTCATTTGACTTTTCAAACGCAAAATTTTCTCGGATAATAAGCGTATTCCATGTTGTGTTTGGAGACCTCCTGAGGTGCCGAAACAGTGGAGCGCCCCCACATGTGACCCCATTTTGGAAACTAGACCCCCATGGCATAAAAAAAAAAAATCAGGGCACACACATGGCTGTTCTGCAAAAAGGGGGGGACTAGGTGGGATGGAAAAAAGAAGTCCTGTCCAAAGTAGAGTACGACTGCAGGACGATTGCTGATCAGGTACCTAATTGTTCACGTTTTGTCTTTTTTTTTTTATTTGGGGTGCACAAAAAAAAGCAAAAACTCGAGCAACAATTACGTACCTGATCAGCCAATCACGTAGCTGATCAGCGCTTGGCGGCAAGCAGGTGGGGTTGAGGGAGGGGGAGATTCGATTGGGGATAGTTAGAAAAGAGCCACGAACAATACTTACAGGATAGATAAGAACAGCGGCAGATGGGGGGGTGGCAAATAGGGGGACAGCGGCATATAAAGGGAGCATATGTGAATGTGAGACGGCGACTGGGATAGTGTGGAGGCAGATGGGAGAGGGCGCAGTGGATGCAGGAACGGTGAAGGATGGGGAAGTGGAGGATGGGGGGAAGGGAGAAATGGGGGGGACGGGGGGAAGTGGAGTGGGAGTGGAAGGTGAGATTGGGGATAGTTACCTTACAAGATGGATCTAGGCAGCAGGATCACAGGAGATGAAGGAGGCAGCAGATCGGGGAGGGTGAGAGGTGGGAGAGGGAGCGAGGATCATGGGGATGACAGGTCAGCGGAGAGCGGGCAGGAGATCACGGGGGGTGACAGGTGAGCAGAGCACAGATCATGGGGGTGAGAGGTGCGGGGAGAGCGGACAGCAGATCATGGGGGTGAAAGGTGAGGGAGCACAGATCACGGGGGTGACAGGTGAGGGAGAACAGATCACGGGGGTGACAGGTGAGGGAGCACAGATCACAGGGGTGACAGGTGAAGGAGCACAGATCACGGAGGTGATAGGTGAGGGAGCACAGATCACGGGGATGGCAGGTGAGGGAGCACAGATCACGGGAGTGACAGGTGAGGGAGCACAGATCACGGGGGTGACAGGGGAGGGAGCACATCACGGGGGTGACAGGTGAGGGAGCACAGATCACGGGTATGACAGGTGAGGGAGCACAGATCACTGGGGTGACAGGTGAGGGAGCACAGATCACTGGGGCGACAGGTGAGGGAGCACAGATCACTGGGGTGACAGGTGAGGGAGCACAGATCACTGGGGTGACAGGTGAGGGAGCACACATCACGGGGGTGACAGGTGAGGGAGCACACATCACGGGGGTGACAGGTGAGGGAGCACAGATCACGGGGGTGACAGGTGAGGGAGCACAGATCACTGGGGTGACAGGTGAGGGAGCACAGATCACTGGGGTGACAGGTGAGGGAGCACAGATCACTGGGGTGACAGGTGAGGGAGCACAGATCACTGGGGTGACAGGTGAGGGAGCACACATCACGGGGTGACAGGTGAGGGAGCACACATCACGGGGTGACAGGTGAGGGAGCACACATCACGGGGGTGACAGGTGAGGGAGCACACATCACGGGGGTGACAGGTGAGGGAGCACAGATCACGGGGGTGACAGGTGAGGGAGCACATATCAAGGGGGTGACAGGTGGGGGGAGCAGGGAGCACAGATCATGGGGGTGACAGGTGGGGGGGAGTGGGCAGCACATCACGGGGGTGAGGGGGAGGGGGCAGGCAGCACATCACGGGGGTGAGGGGGGGCGGGCAGTCGAAAACGGGGGTGATTGGTGGAGGGGGAATGGGCAGCACATCACGGGGGTGAGGGGGCAGGCAGCCGATCATGAGGGGGAGGGGGCGGGCAGCACATCCCAGAGGGGAGGGGGCAGGCAGCACATCACGGAGGAGAGGAAGCGGGCTGCCGATCACAAGGGGGAGGGGGCGGGCAGACAATCACGAGGGGGAGGGAGCGGGAAGCCAATCACAAGGGGGAGGGGGCGGGCAGCCGATCACGGGGGTGAGAGGTGGGGGTGCGGGCAGCAGATCGGGGAGAGCGGTGGCAGATGGAGGAGGACGGCGGTGGATCAGGAGGCTTTTCACCGGTTTGATACAGTACAATGGCAGCTCGGCAACTTCCGGGTCCCATGCTCCGGTCCCATAACAGCATGAGACCGGAGCTTGTCGCCCTGCCATTGCACTGTGTACACTCACTGTACTGGCGTGCTCAGGACCGACAAGTGAAGCTGAGTTGGGCGGTCACCGGCAACAGGTCCACGGTGATTAGAGAGATCGGTCACAAGGCTATAGCTGCACTGACCATGGCTGGATTTCAATGTTTCAGCCACTTTCAATGGCTAAAACATTACAGTGGCTGTGATTGGCTGATAAACGCCGCTCAGCCAATCACAGCCTCCGTAGGTCCGGGGAGGAGGCACCACCCCTCCTGAGGTCAGGCACAGGTCCCCTCCTTCCCAAATCTGCAGTTTGTGTGAACCAATCGCAGTCACCGGGGCTCCGGTGCCGCGATTTCGCCATGACGGATAGAGCTGTCATGGGTATTTAAGTACCAGGGCACCATGACGTATCTATCCGTGCAACGTCGTGAAGGGGTTAATATGATGATCACTGTTACTATTATACAGTATATTTCTTCTGGATGGTATAAGATTGGCACTTTTTACTGGCTTTGTGTACCAAAAGACCATATCCATGTAATGTTTATGCTATTTGGATTTATATACAATATTCACATGCACAATTATTTATACAATAAGTCAGAGATACAAAAGTCATATATCTGCACAGTAATTGTAGCTGGGATTACTCTAGGTGAATATAATAAAAGAAATGCAATCTCTCTGTAATGTATGGTGTGAGTCTGTGAAACAATTTGGTTTTAATTAATTTTTCAGAGCTAACTAAAGGATCTGCAATGTTTCATTTGCAGGTAATCGTCTCTGACTGCTAAGAGTATTTTAACTGTAGAATAAGCTATCTAAGTCTTAACACCTACTGTTTTAGGAGCTTTCATTTATTTTTCTGCTCGCTAGTCAAACAAAAATGTACATTATTTCTTTTAAAAAAAATATATTCACCGAAAATTCTTTTATAGTAAACATTAGTGCTATATATACACATGCTGTAGATATAAGTATTGGATTGCTGTAAAATCTAAATATACTTTATTGAATAACATTTCTCAATAAGATATAATTTTGCAATATCATTTTATATAATCTAAAAGTAAAATATCACTAAAGGGAAATGTACAATAAAGAAAATGTATTTTAGATCTCAGAATGGGCAAATTTAAAAAAAGCTTACTAACCTTACTGTTCCTTCGCTTCTACCATTCCGATGCTGCACTAATTGAAATAAGAAAAGATTGTTTCGTCTTGAGGCTTTAGGAGCTAGTATTATAGTAGTAAAGCTACTGTAACAGAGATGAGCAAATATTTTGAAATTCAAATGTTGCTTCCTCAGTGGGGGTCTGCTGTGCTAAAATGTCTCATATAGTTTTAAATAGGCTGACATCCAGTCATGTGGCTGGAGAACAACTGATGGGATCAGTATAATGTGGCGCATGCACACCCCGCCGCATGAGCCAACCAGCCAGCCCATTACAGTCACGGTGAACCTCTCATATCTGTCAACCTTGGACACGTCACCTAATTGTTGAAAGCATGTGCATACACCATGGAAATGTTGAGTGCCGAGCATGGGAGCGAGGTAGTGGAGCGCACATGTGCACATCAGATCCTATTCAGTATAGAGATAAAACTAGAAGGAATCCTTTCTGAACAAATTAACAGAGAAATAAGAAATATGGGGAATGGGTTTTCCTAATTAATGGTACAGATCAAGTGTCTACTGCACATTAAAAGAAGTGCAAAATAATTAAATTCAGTCTTACTGCATGTTTATGCCATTATATTGATAATTGTTTCACATGCAATGAATATACAAAAATGACAGATAAGTGTAAAAAAAATTATAATCTAAAACACATATTTAAATTAAACAGACAACATAAAATGCAAGTGAAAAAGTCATAACAAAAAAATTCCATGACTAATAATACAAAAGTCTTGTGTTGAGTAACGAAAGGAATAAATCCCATTCCTTAAATCCATTCATAAAAATTAATAACATCACTGATTTTTCACCTAAAATATAAATATTTATGGAGGAGAAAAAAATAACAGATAAGATATAGATGGTTATTAAAAAGAACGTTAAAAAGACTTAAATAAAACACACAAGATAAATTAAAAAATGAGGGCGAGCTAGCAAAAAGTGTGATTATAAGAAGATGCAAAACTTAGCCTCTTATTTAGACCCTCCAGGGTCATGGTACCTAAAGTGGCAATCCATTTCATTTCATGTTGGGCAATAAGTTTATAATATTGTCACTTCTGATTCTAATATGAATAACATTAACTCCACATACTATAAAAGATCTAAATCACAATCATGGTATGTTCTACAGTAAAGTGGCATGGTAGTTTTTAGCTGTAGCCTTAGTAATATGACTCCCCCGGTTGTGGGGTACTCGGTCCCGGGCTTGTGGTGCGCAGTGGGGTCAATCGTGGTTGTAGCCCGGTACCATGGCCCTTGGGGTGCCATAAATCAGAAAAGAAAGGGAGTTTTTGGTAAAATAAAAGAAAAGGGGAAAATGAAAGAAAATAATAGAAGAATTTTTGACTACGCCACTTGCGTTGTGCGGCAAGGTTATTTGGGACCGCAGCTGCAGCTTTCTGCTGGGACTGGTGGAGTGATTCAGCTTGGATTTTTAGAGCCTTCCGCAAGCAGGGACAGGCCCCAGGAGTGAATGATGGGGATAGTGGTGGGGAACTGTCTGTGTGAGTGCATAGAATGATTAAGAACACAGTCCACACCAGTGTTGCAGTTTCCACTTACCTTTGTAACTGTGACCTGGGTTGGCTGTCCTCCGTGCACACTTGTTGTGGTTGGACTTCCGTGGCCTGGAGCTACTTGAAAGTCCCTTTTCTTTAGCCTTGGCCCTAATGCAGCCACCCTGGCCTATTTAAGAGGTTCAGTCCCCGGTCCACTCTCTGCTGCTTGTGGTTCGGGCTTGTTTGGTTGGCGAAGGACCCTGGAGATCTTCTCGCCCGGCAGAGTTAGCAGCTGACAATAAAGTGTCCCACTATCCTAGGGTCTGCACCCCGCCTTGTGCTGAGTCCTGTGAGCCTTGGTTCCAGACTTCCACAGGCGTCCCGTGGTTCCTGCAGTTTTGCACTTTCACAGGTAACCCACGGTACCTGGAGTCCTGGTTCCGTACTCCACAGTACCTCACTCCTTTTACAGCACTCCGGTGGTTCTTCAGATCAGTTTCTGTACTTTCCACTTTCTACTACTTCACTCCTCGTCTTCTTGCTTCCTTCCCTTCTCCCCAAAACTCTCAATTCTCTCCCGCCAGCTTCCAACTAACCACTCACCCCTCCCCCTCGCTGGGTCTTCCCCTACAGGTTAGGTGGCTACCATCCAATCAGCACTCTCCCCTTTTACCTATTACTAGGCAGTCTCCCAGTCTGGTGCTGGGGTTGTGTATGTGGCCTGAGGGAGCTAGTGTACTTGCTAGCATGGGTATTCCAGGGTTTGGATTTTCCACAGGTTACATTTGTGGCACCTGGTACCTCAGGGGTGCTACAGTAATGTTATAGTCGCATAATCATTTAAACAAATGGTAACCAGTAACCAAAAACCTGCTTACTAATACACTGCAATGACAGACTTTTCTTCCTTTTAATATTAAAAAATAGTGCAACAATTATCTCTTATTATTTTATGTTCAACAGACTGATCAGTCCTGCCTGTGAGGGTAGGATTCCACTTGCGAGAGACTCGCACGTATCTCGCATCTCATCACCCGCGACGGCCTGCAGGAGCGGGTCAGCTGCATGTATTTCTATGCAGCTGAGATGCTTCCATCGGGAAAGAGGCAAGTGGTCCTGGGTAATGCGATGTGAGATACGTTCAAGTCTCTCGCAAGTGGAATCCTACCCTAAGTCCAAGAGAATGCCTGAATTTTCTTTTCACTGGGCTTACTAAGAATTCACTTGGCTTTTTCTCCACGCCAAACCTGGTCGACAATGTATTTTATAAATAATGCAAACAATTTCCGATTACTGTTTCATCACCTTCTTGTGAAGAAGTGAAGAAAAATAGCAATACAACACACTTTTATGATCCCATTCCTGCGTAGGGGCCCAATTGTGTACAGAGTTCTACCAAGACATTGTAGACCAGCTGAAACACAAAAGAGTCCTAATTTTTACAAAGAAACAGAATTTGATTAAATAAAATTTCAGTTAAGAAAAAATCCAAGAATATACTGTATATTTGAAAAAAAAAAAAGTTGCTTTCTTTTACTAGCTCTAAACAGAGGCTCAAGGCACCTGCTGGTGGAATTCACTGCAGTGGATGCCCCAAAACTTATTTTTACAAAAAAGGATGGAGAAGCAGAGTTATTAAAGAAAATTGTAGTTATGGATTTCCAGGAATTTTACTTTAATGGGACCAATCATCCACCCACTGGAGACCCACTGGAAGTAATTCACTCCAAATGATGACCAAAAACATATTTTCACTAAAATAATGGTAAAACAGACGTTAAAAAAATGTAGCCATGGAAGCCTATGAATTATTGTTTGAGAAAAATGCTAGTCTTTTGTGCCAAGCCATGGGCTGAAGGAACCCAATCTTGACAGGGGCCTACTGGGGAAATTAACCACAGTTGATGGGAAAAAAACTTATTCTAACTAAAAATTATATTGAAACAGAGAAATATTAGTGGCTAGGTTTCTTCCATTGAGGCTGAACTCAAACCATCATTTAAACAGAACAATTAAGGTGGTACAGCATTAATTGTGATTAACTTGGATGTGTAGAAATTGAGATGCCTTCACATAGGATTCATCACTACCATAAGTATCACCAAAGCATTTAGGCCCTTCTCAACCATCTGAATTGACAAGAGAATAAATAGCTCTGCCCCTGAAAGATCTTTGACTGCACTTCAGCTTAGCACTTTATGGCCGATGCACCCACTTTCCTCCTCTGATAACATCACCTCTTTGGCACCCTGACGTGGTTAGCAGTTCTTGGGGGATTCTGTCTACAGACCTCTCCATTGATTGTAGGTGGGAAAACTTGCAAAATCAACAGTGTATTAAATACTTAAAAGGAATCTGTCACCTGGTTTGTGCCACCTAATCTGAGAGCAGCATAACGTAGGAGCAGAGATCCTAATTTAGCAGTGTTTCACTTACTGGGCTGCTTAGTGTAATTTTGATAAAATCACTGTTTCTCAGCAATAGATTATCATTAGAGGACTACTTGGTGTACTGCCAGGTAGTCCAGTATATTCATGAGCTCTGTATAACTGCTGGATCTCCAGCAGGGAAAACATTGTTTTTATCAAAATAAAAGCAAACAGCTCAGTAAGTGACGCATCACTGGAATCAGGGTCTCTGTGTTACGGGGGCTGTCTGATAATAAAACCTAAAGGAATGTCAGACAGTCAGGGTCCACCGTGCAAAGACTCTGCTGCAGACTATGGCAGAGGATAAGGGGTATATAATTGTGCCACTGTAAAAAATAATAGCACAAGTGCAGAGTGCAATACCTCTGTTAAACTCACAGAGGAATATAATTAGGAAATAAAGCAATTCCTCCCTTGCTTGGAGGGTGTGTGGTATGGTCTCTGTTAATGGTCACAGAGACAAAAGCAGTGAGTGTGAAATGGCACCTACCTAGGTCCGTTCCTCTAGTAGTGCCAGGAAACTTACAGCAGCGTAAGCCGCACAAAGCTCCTACCTGCGTTCGCTCCGCTAGTGTGCGAGGACACGAACCACAAGATATGGCACCTGCCTAGGTCCGCTGTTCTAGTGGTGCAAAAGAGATGGACAGCAGCATAAGCCGCACAAAGCTCCTACCTCTGTTCGCTCCCCTAGTGTGCGAGGATACGAACAACTGCCAGACGCAGTATAAGGAACGTTACCCTAGCGGCAACGTCCACCTACGAGTAGAATCACAAGGCCCAGCCGGACCATGTGCCTCAGGCACCTGCCTATGTCCGCTCCCCTAAGAGGTAAGGATACGGACCGCAGCCAAAGCTGTAAGGTATAAAAACGCTACCCTGCCGGTAGCGCTCACCTAACATAGACAGAGAGATGCCTAGAGGGACGTGCACAGAGTGTCTACTCGCATGCATGAACCAAGAGGACCGAGTGCCGGGCGGCGTGCGTCAGGATCTTATATAGACTCTGTGCCTCATCCAAGATGGAGGACACCAGAGCCAATCCGCTGCCAGAATGACAGCAATGACGTCACGCTGGCCTATCACCGAGCAAAGCGTCACAAGCCCATGACCAGTGGCCAATCGGCATAGAAGGTGTCAGAGACATGTGACCACGTGTCACAAGCACATGACCAGTGGCCAATCAGCTTAGAAGGTGTCAGAGACATGTGACCTCGTGTCAGCGATGTCACCCGCACATGTGCAATGGCTCCAAGAAAGGACTTAGTCTCCAGCGCTTGCACATGTGCAGTAGCAAGAAATCCGGACATAGTCTCCAGAGCCACAGCAACCGTAACACTCTGTCTCTACATTATGCTGCTCTTAGATGGTGTAGCAAAAACCTGGTGACAGATTCCCTTTAATTTACCAAGTGTATATGTGACGCCCTGGACTAGCCAGGTAGTCACAGATAGCGCCCCGCACAACACCTGTCCCCCAAAAGAGGTAACATCAGCCAACCCTTTAAAACCTAGTCACCTCCCTCAGTGCGTGATGGACACACCAGGGGGCAGAGCCAGGCAGTTGGTGACGCCCACCTAAGAGGGCCTGAGGCAGGAAACTCAGTCAGATCAGTAGAAGTCAGAGAGTTGAGTGAGGAGTGAGGAGAGAGTTTAGAGTGAAGTGCAGCAGGCCTGTGGTGACAGGTCTGCAGCGGAAACTGACAGGTGCCAGGGTCAGAGCCCTGGTACCTCGGCTAGGAGGCAGACGGTGGCCTAGCCTACAGGAGCCGGGAAGACGGTGGACCGGGACAGGGTAGTGGCCCGTCGGTACCGACCCCGGGAACCGACTCGGAAACCGGAGCACAAGGGGGGTACTCAGACCCTGAACGAGGTCCAGAAGCCACTGGACTGAGTCAAATCTACTGATTGCGGTCTGGACTATAGGTCCTTCCCCACCAAAGTTCCGACTGAAGACAACAGCCCACAGAGGGGGATAGAAAGCCACCGCACAGGCAGAGAGATCCCACGGGCCAGCGTCTGTGGGCAAATGGGCTCCTCCGACATACACAAAGCCAGGGAGCGGACTCCCATTGCTGAAGCACAGGCAGTCTACACATTCACAACATGGTGCAGGAGAAAGGCCAAGACCACCCAACCGGGTGGTGGACCAGACGCAGCCGGCTGCGGGCACCGACCACCAACAACTTTGTTTACCAGAGACTTGTGTGTGTCAATAACTGTGATACAACAGTGCCATCCGGCAGCGCGCCGTCCTGCACCGCCCGGCTACTCTCCCGAACGGGCCTCAGGGCCATCATCCCTGCCCACGGAGGGGTTAACATCTTGCTGCATAACCATCTCCCCCGGGTGCCCCATAACTGCAGCGGTGGTGTCTACACCATCACCACGTCCCGTGGGTGGTGTCACGAACTTAAACACGGCCAACATACCACCCCCCTAAGTAACGCCAGCGCCCTTTCAGAGCGAAGTGACCCCTGGTCCAGAGAGAGACGCTCGAGCCATCCACTAACGAGCCCAGATCCGAGCGGCTCGGCTGCAGCCAAGCGCTGGGCGGTACACATCTTTACAGTTATGGCCGAAAGTTGTATTTCTCCCTGAAATATATTGGAATCGCACATTATTGTATATACTTATTTATTTCCTGTGTGTGTATTGGAACAATGGTCCAGACAAAATTGCTGGCTCCTTCAATTTAATAGTTGGTTGCACACTCTTTGGAATAAATAACTGCAATCAATTGCTTCCTATAACTATCAACAAACTTCTTATACCTCTCAACTGGAATTTTGATCCCGATCAGCAATTTTAAGATCTCTTCACAGGTGTTCAACAGGATTTAGATCTGGACTCATTACTGTGCACTTCAGAACTCTCCAGCACTTTGTTCCATCCATTTCTGGGGGCTTTTTGAAGTATTTTTGGGGTCATTGTCCTGCTGGAATACTAATAACCTAGGACCGAAAATCAGCTTTCTGACACTGGGCACTACAATGTAACCCCAAATACTTTGTAAATCTTCAGATTTAATGATGCCTTACACACAGTCAGGGAATCCAGTGCCAGAAACAGAAAAACAACACCAAAACATCTATCAACCTCCACCATTTTTGACTGTAGATACTGTGTTCTTTTCTTGGTAAGCCTCATTCTGATTTTGGTAACAGTAGCATGATGTGCTTTAGCTGTACAGTATCTTGGTCCATTATGCCCACAAGATGCTTTCCCAAAAGGATTTTGGCTTTCTCATGTACATTTTGGCAAACTGCAGTCTAGCTTTTTTATCTTTCTGTGTTAGTACTGGGGTCCTCATGTGTCTCCTGCCATAGCATTTAATTTCATTCAAATATAAACGGATAGTTTCTGCTGACACTTATGCATGCTGAACCTGCGGACAGCTGGAATTTCTTTGGAACTTGATAGGTGCTGCTTATCCACCATCTCCTGCGTTGCAACCTTTCGTCAATTTTTCTATGCTGTCTACGTTCAGGGAGATTAGCTACAGTGCCATGGATTGCAAACATCTTGATTATGTTGCACACTGTGGACAAATGAACATAAAGATCTCTAGAGATCATTTTCTGGAATAATTTTCAAGGGTGCCAACACTTTCAGCTATGACTGTATAACAAAAAATACTAAAAGAAAACACACATTCACAGGAATAGTAACCTGAAGACTTCATTCAATTGGTCATTCTGGGTGATACATGAGCTGTAAAACAAAAAAAATATATATAAATAAATAAATATCTATATATATATATATATATATATATATATATATATAATGTTCTTAACTGTGCCAAAACAAAGCCATCCTGGTAAAAAAAAAATATATAAAAAAGCTTTGAGAAAATTGGAGATGGAAATAGCAAAAAAAATGTATTATCATTAATGGCATTTCAGACCTGGTTATTGAATGGTTAATGATACTTTAAACTATTAACAATAAAAAAAAATAATTTTATGAACATCCAGTAGGAAAAAGGCTTAAATAAGTTTGCAAATAACAAAAAATCCTTGAATTTCTATTCTATAAATGTCTCTTGAAAAACGTATTACATGTCCTTCCAGTGTTACACAACTTCCTCTCTGAAGTGTTTACTGACATTCTATTATACAATGACCTCCAACAACTGTATTGTTTCAGAAATATCTGATAATATATTTTTTACTTCTAATTTTACTTTAAAGTTTTCTACAATTGATATGACCATTGCATGAACTTTGAGAAGTCACATAATAATATTTTTCATACTATTAATTTAATTCCAAACAAATATAATACTTCAATCCAACATCTCCTACAATTCTATTATTTCACGGTTTGCTCAAGACACACAAGGAGAAATTCCACCACCATTTTGATCTATAGTGTCCGGTATAGGCTCTCTACTTGAGAATTTATGCCAATAACTTGATGTACTATTGTTCTCTAATCACCAAGTTACATTCGAGACAGCAAGCATTTTATAACTATCAAGGATACAATGACAAATTTTTTCCCTTTTCCTTGTGAATATTATTAGGAATTGGGGGGAGGAGAGATATATTTACACTAATTAAAACCCCTTTTTACAGGATATACCGTACATTGTTATGGCAGATTCATCAACGATATCCTTATCATATGGCGTGGAGATGAATCTTCCATACAGTTTTTTGTGGAATACATCGATAATAAACACCAAAAATTTGACATTTAATCACCAAGTGGAGCGCTTTTCTATTCCATATCTGGATATACTCTTATCAGGCAATATTAAGAACGGCAGTGAAATGAGTAACACTAACTGCAGGAAATTCATTATTTTATGCCACCAGCAGTTACTTATGTTATATTATCCGTAATTTACCTGTAGGTGAATGTGTATGTGCAAACAGATGCTGCACTTCTGAGAACACCTATAAAAAAAGAGTGCACTATCATAGATAAACACTTTGTAGCTAAAGGTTACTCTCAAGATTTGTTAACTCATGCTAGAAAAAAAGCAAACTTCGAATTTAGCAATCGATTATCTTGAACAAAACTGAAAAAAAAAATCAATCAAATAATGACTTTTTCCACACAGTATAATAGTACTTATTTTCAAATACTAAGTATACCAATAAATATCTGCTAATATTGATTCTGATTCTGCAATTCTGATAGCTAAATATCAAAGAGTTCTTTACAGTTAGAGCAGTCAGACAGTGGAATGCCCTACCACAAGAGGTAGTAATGGCAGATACTATAACAGCTTTTAAAAATGGCTTGCCTTTTTTCCTCAGTACACACAACATTGTTGGTTATAAATGATTTAGAAAAATGCCTTCCCAAAGGAAAAAAAAGGATTTCATGACAAAAACTAATAACTGGTGGAGGAAGGTTGGAGTAGATGGACCTAGGTCTTTTTTCAACCTATGTAACTGTGTAAGTATATAACCACTAAAATGTTGTTTTAACCAAAGATTTCTAATTTTCTCAAGGTAAAAAAGGTCCCTATAATGTTACACAATTTCTCTTGATTGTGGTAATACCCCACATGTGACTGTACAGTACTGTTTGGCCATACCACAGGGCTCGGGAGGGAAGATGTGCCATATAATATTTGGAGCACTGATTTTCCAAGAATAGTTTGCAGAGCCAATAAGTGCCAGAAGAGCAGAAAACCCATCAAGTGACCACACTTTGGAAATTACACCCCTTTTGGAATTCATCTATAGATGTAGTAATGAATTTGTCTTTGGAAAACACCCATGGAGTCAAACATAGTGAATGTTGCAGAATTACAAAATTGCACATAAGCCCTTGTATTGCCCAGTACATTGTAGTGCCTGTACATTGTGTCCAGCTTGAGCTTCTGGAGACACACACACCATAAATTAAGTGGACGTCCTTACTACGACAATGCCAAACATGTGGATATTAACTGTAGTTTTGGCACATTTTGTTGCTCACAAGGGAGGAGGGCAATTGGATTCAAGAGAGCAGATTCTACTGGTTTTCTTTTTGGGAGAGCCATGGCGGTTGTTCAGAGCCTTTGTGTGTGGTAACATGGAAGCCCCCTATACTTCCATTAACAGATAAAGGACAAAAGTTGGAACTTGTTTTTTTATGCATTGAGTTGAATTGCATTACTGGCAATTTGGGGTACAGAACATATTGGATCAGTTCACATTTATCCTTTGCTCTATGCTGAGCACTTACATTACGATTTCCATCTACACCTCAAAAAATGTTATATGGTGAAACCCTGGTGTCCTTCTTTTAAAAATTGTTGACTAAGGACCCTGTGAGGTCTGAAACATGTAAGGGTACACTATGTTTTTTTATTTCACTCTTGAACACTTTTTTAAAATGAAGAAATAAAGAAAAGTTTTTTATTCTTGAGAATTTTGGTGCTGGCTGTTTTTCCTTTTTTCTTACCATTTTTGATGGTCCAAAGGAATCAAGACATAACATAAAAGGTGTGCCTCAGTACTTTATGGGTACCACTGAGTAGGCATAAAGATGGACATTACTACTGTACAAAGAAGAATTTTATCAGTATAAAGGGGTTAACAAAAGGAGACTTAAGCATGTATACTATATGAAGTGCATGTTGAGTTTGGTGACATTTCTACTGTGAGAGGGTCATAAAGGAGACATTACCACTTTAATATATTTTATTTTTGTATATACAGTTGCTGTGTAGGAAATTAAAGGTGGGTGCTGTTATTGCTAAGCAGCAGAGTGAAACTATAGAACTTTTTTCTACATCTGATGCTGTATTGTAGAAGTGGGCTAAAAGTAGTAGGGCTGTATTAGAGGCAATCATTTATAAATGTCTGGGAGTTTTATTCTGCAATGACGAGTCCTGTCTGAAAAAAGTCATGGCAGTCTGTGCCAGTAAAGAAAAAAATGATTGATTGATTAATTATTACAATTGAACACGCTGCCAGTGAAGCATTGTTTTACCCGTACACTTACACTATAAACTATATACTATATAAAGATCTCATTTGTACAATGTTACTGGTGGTAAAATTAGTATTAGTATTGCCGTTTTTGTTAATGAGCAGGATGGTAGCATTATTTACACACTATGTGGTAGTATTATGTCATCTTATCATGGTGTGATGATGTTTTTCTCTTGTGTGTGGTATTATTCAGACACTATGTTGTGGTAATATGCGGTCTGATCATAGTGTGGTAGTAGTTGTCCCTTGTATGTAGTATAATTCTGCCTGTATTTTGTGGTAATGTGTGGTCTGTTCATGGTGTCATGGTATCTTTCCATTGTATGCGGTATTATTCAGTCAGTATGTGGCAGTAATATGTGGTTTGGTCATAGTGCCATGGTATTTGTCCCTTGCTTGCAATAATATTTAGACACTATGTGGAGGTAATATGCAGTTTGGTTTTGATGTGGAAGTATTTGTCCCTTGTATGCATTATTACACAGTAACTATGTGGTAGTAATACAGTGGGGAAAATAAGTATTTGATACACTGCTTATTTTGCAAGTTTTCCCAACTATGAAGAATGGAGCGGTCTGTAATTATCTTAAGTGCACTACAACTGTGACAGACAAAATCCCCCCAAAAATCCTGAAAATCACATTGTATGATTTTTAAATGATTAATTAGCATTTTACTGCATGAAATTATTATTTGATCACCTACCAACCAGCAAGAATTCTGGGTCTCACAGACCTGTTATTGTTATTTAAGAAGCCCCTGAACTCTGCACTCATTACATGCATTAATTGCACCTGTTTGAACTCATTACCTGTACAAAAGGCACTTGTCTACACACTCAATCAATCACAATCACACTCCAACATTACAAAGACCAAAGAGCTTGAAGACCTGCCAAGGCTGGGTTAGACTACAGGATAATAGGCAAGCAGCTTGGTGAGAAGGCAACAACTGTTGGTGCAATTATTCTTTGTAGGTGGTAAAACTTGCAAACTCCGCAGTGTATCAAATACTTATTTTCCCCACTGTACGTGATCTAATCATGGTGTATTTAGGACATTAGCATTGGTTTAATGGATTGTGTTGTTAATTGTGCTAACTTGTTCTTTTTGCTCTTAATAAGCAAAATATTGTAATATTTCAAACTGAGATTAAATACTTCAACATTTAACCCTTCCCTGTCCAGTGACATATTATTACACAATGGCAAAGATGCACTTAAATGGGCTCTTTGGTGAAAATAAGTTATCACCTATCCACAGGATAAGTAATACCTTATTGAACCATGGGGGTCTGATTTCTGGAACTTCCAGTCCCAAAGAGAATAAATGGAGCAGGAGTCAGACATCAAACTTGCCATTCCATTTTGATATGGGAACAAAAATGTGCCCTGTAAGGACTAAAGGTGGTGTCACACACAACGACGACGACAACGACGTCGCTGCTACGTCACCATTTTCTGTGACGTTGCAGCGACGTCCCGTCGCTGTCGCTGTGTGTGACATCCAGCAACGAGCTGGCCCCTGCTGTGAGGTCGTTGCTCGCTGCTGAATGTCCTGCTTCATTTTTTCGTCGTCGCTCTCCCGCTGTGAAGCACACATCGCTGTGTGTGACAGCAAGAGAGCGACGAAATGAAGCGAGCAGGGAGAAGGAGCCGGCGTCTGGCAGCTGCGGAAAGCTGTAACCACTGTAAACATCGGGTAACCAAGGGAAGACCTTTCCCTTGTTACCCGATATTTACCTTCGTTACCAGCCTCCGCCGCTCTTGCTGCTAGTGCCGGCTCCTGCTCTGTGCACATATAGCTGCAGTACGCATCGGGTAATTAACCCTATGTGTACTGTAGCTAGGAGAGCAAGGAGCCAGCGCTAAGCAGTGTGCGCGGCTCCCTGCTCTCTGCACTGTGACATGTAGCTGCAGTACACATCGGGTTAATTAACCCGATGTGTACTGTAGCTAGGAGAGCAAGGAGCCAGCGCTAAGCAGTGTGCGCGGCTCCCTGCTCTCTGCACATGTAGCGACAATATGATCGCTGCTGCGTCGCTGTGTTTGACAGCTAAGCAGCAATCATAACAGCGACTTACAAGGTCGCTGTTACGTCACAGAAAATGGTGACGTAACAGCGATGTCGTTGTCGCTGTCGCTATGTGTGAACCCAGCTTAAACGTTTGCAGTTCCGATCAGTGTAGGTCCAACCACTGTGATATTTGATTTGTTTATACAGAAGAGCCTTTTTAATGCAAACTACTGTCATTGTATTTCACAGATATGGTGAGTGCACAGTAGTTGTGCAAGTGCTACCTGATATATTACTGTCAACACTCTACATTTTAACGCTCCACAATTTTTACTGTGGGTCCTAGGAGCCCAGTGCAACACAGGTGGAGATTAATTAAGGTTGCACTAGATGGACCTAGGTCTTTTTTGAACCTACAGTAGTTGAGAAGGTGCACAGATCCATTTGGCCATTTCGTCCTTTTACACTGATCCAATCTTTGAGTTCCTCATAAATTGCTGCTACAGAAAACTTTTTGTATAAATTTGCAGGAATAGCTGAAGAGCTCAGGCTCCTACTTTATGGCATTCTGATTCTAGCAGCTCTAAAACCTGGAGCAATCATGTGAAATATCTTTATTATACAAGATACCGATAAAATATATGTGCCTGCTTGCTCAATAATTTCACTGAAAATAAAATTCAGTTCTGCCTTGCATAGTTATAAAGAGAACATGGCAGTATTTATGAGTCCTGGGTTATACTGTTATCGGAGATGCTTCTCTCGTTAATCTGCAGCCGGTGAAACGGCTGAAAAGGGAAATAATAAAACAAATTGATTTTCACCTATGCTCATTTTTATACCAAGATTCCCTTTTTTGACTTTTTTGTGCTTATCACAGATCACTTACAAGAGGACAGAATGACTTCAATATGAAAATAGGATTTTTCACATTTAGTTTTATATCTTTTGCAGAAAAATATTGGAATATATATTTCAAAGGAGGCTGTATTTCTGATTGGATGAATATCACTGGGATTCATTGGATAAAGATGAGATGTTACAACTCTTCTCATTAATTAGAAGGGGTATGCCAAACATAGGGCTTAAGTACTCATGGTACTATTGCCAGAATTTTGATGTTAAACATCTTGAATAGTGATGAGCGAGTACTAAAAAGCTCGAGTGCTCGAGGCTCGGGCCGAGCATCCCAAGATACTCGTGTACTCGGCCTGAGCACCGAGCCCAATGTTATCCTATGGGAGACCCGAGTATTTTTATGAAATGACCCCCGGCAGCATGTAGAAACCCTAAAAATGTCACAAAAGTCTCAGAAGAGTGCTCAAATGACATGGCAACAGCATGGGGAACATCCCTTGAAGCATTTATCACTCAAGAGTCACAGCTGTGAACAATTTTGTCTGCGTCTTACGCCATTTTTACAGACTCACCAGAAAACCTTCCAAAATGACACCAAAATGAATTTTCATGGCGGAAATGTTAAGGGCACATACCCAATAGTGAGATAGAGCTGGTGTATGTTACTTTTGGAGATTACATGAAAGATTTTACGTGAAAACATTGTGTGGCACTTCGATGTCCCTGAGAAGAGACGTACATGAAGGCCTCTTGAGTCTAATGTGCCCATTTTGAGGAAGTGGGTCTATTGTAGTATAGCCCTTTGGCAGGGCAGCCAAAAATTGGGAGGCTCCACATTGTCCCTGGATAGAGACGTGCATGAGGGCCTGTAAACCTGAAGTGCCCATTGTAAGGAAGTGGGTCTATTGTAGTATAGCCCTTTGGCAGGGCAGCCAAAAATTGGGAGGCTCCACATTGTCCCTGGATAGAGATGTGCATGAGGGCCTGTAAACCTGAAGTGCCCATTGTAAGGAAGTGGGTCTATTGTAGTATAGCCCTTTGGCAGGGCAGCCAAAAATTGGGAGGCTCCCCGTTGTCCCTGGATAGAGACGTGCATGAGGGCCGGTAAACCTGAAGTGTCCATTGTCAGGAAGTTGGTCTATTGTAGTATAGCCCTTAGGCAGGGCAGCCAAAAATTGGGAGGCTCCACATTGTCCCTGGATAGAGACGTGCATGAGGGCCTGTAAACATGAAGTGTCCATTGTAAGGAAGTGGGTCTATTGTAGTATAGCCCTTTGGCAGGGCAGCCAAAAATTGGGAGGCTCCACGTTGTCCCTGGATAGAGACGTGCATGATGGCCTGTAAACTTGAAGTGCCCATTGTAAGGAAGTGGGTCTATTGTAGTATAGCCCTTTGGCAGGGCAGCCAAAAATTGGGAGGCTCCACATTGTCCCTGGATAGAGACGTGCATGAGGGCCTCAAAACATTGTTCCCATTGCAAAGGAGCGGGTCTCCTGTCGTTGTAATGTCCATTCTGAAAGAATGGGCGAAAAAATTTACCACTGGGGGTATACCTGAAACAAAGGCCTAACTATTGTAACGGTCATCATGGTGGCGCATGAGGAGAAGGAGGAGCAGTCCAGCGATTATCCAAAGTCCAGAAGTGTGTACCCATGGGTGAGTGGAGGTACATGGCAAATTCCCGTTACAAACTTTAAATTCCGCTCTCATTTGCTGGTGGTGTGGTGAAGTCTGGCCCAATCCAACCCTTGTTCATCTTGATCAGAGTCAGCCTGTCAGCATTTTCAGTTGACAGGCGGGTGCGTTTATCTGTCATGATTCCACCTGCAGCACTAAAAACACGCTCTGACAAAACGCTAGCGGCAGGGCAGGCCAGAACTTCCAAGGCGTAGAGAGCCAATTCATGCCACGTGTCCACCTTGGATACCCAATAATTGTAAGGCACAGAGGAATGTCGGAGTACAGTTGTTCGATCTGCAAGGTACTCCTTGAGCATCTGGGCAAACTTAGGATTTCTTGTGGCACTACCCCGCACCTCAGGGGCTGTGGTACGTGAGGGGCTGAGAAAACTGTCCAACATCTTAAAGACTGTTCCCCTACCTCTGGTGGATTGGACTTGTGCCCCTCTCGGCTGTACGCCTTGGTTGTCCACTGATTCCTGACCTATGCCGCTAGCGTTTTGTGAGGGGAATGCTTTGCCTACTTCCGTGACTATGGCCTTCCGGAACTGCTGCATTTTGGCTGACCTCTCCACCTCGGAAATAAGAGACATAAAGTTCTCCTTGTAGCGTGGGTCTAACAGTGTTATCAACCAGTAATGATTGTCGGCCAAGATGTTCTTAACGCGAGGGTCACGAGACAGGCAGCTTACCATAAAGTCAGCCATGTGTGCCAGACTCTTAACAGCCAGTACTTCAGTATCCTGACCAACACGATGACTGAACATGCTGCCCTCCTCCTCCTCCTCCTCCTCCTCATCTACCCTGTCCTCTGGCCAGCCACGCTGAACCGAGGATATGACTGGTGTGCATGTCATATCCTCAATTTTGCCGGAGAGTTGCTCCATGTCTTCATCCTCCTCCTCGTCATAGTCCTCCACTGCACGTTGTGATGAGACGAGGCTGGGCTGTGTGTTATCACCCACACCCACTACTGTTTCTTGCTCCAACTCATCGCGCTCCGCCTGCAATGCATCATGTTTGTTTTTGAGCAGAGACCGTTTTAGAAGGCAGAGAAGCGGTATGGTGACGCTAATAATGGCGTCATCACCACTCACCATCTTGGTGGAGTCCTCAAAGTTTTGGAGGATGGTACATAGGTCGGACATCCATCTCCACTCCTCAGGTGTTATGTGTGGAGTTTGACCCATTTCCCGACGGCTTAGGTGATGCAGGTACTCAACAACTGCCCTCTTCTGCTCACATATCCTGACCAACATGTGCAGAGTTGAATTCCAACGCGTGGGGACATCACACACCAGTCTGTGAGCCGGAAGATGCAAACGGCGCTGAAAGCCGGCAAGGCCGGCTGAAGCAGTAGGTGACTTTCGAAAATGTGCAGACAGGCGGCGAACTTTTACCAGCAGATCAGACAGCTCTGGGTATGACTTTAGAAACCGCTGAACCACGAGGTTGAGCACATGGGCCACGCATGGAACATGTGTCAGCTGGCCTCGCCTCAAAGCCGCCACCAGGTTCCGGCCATTGTCACACACGACCTTTCCTGGCTTTAGGTTCAGAAGTGTGAGCCAGTCATCTGCCTGCTGTTTCAGAGCTGTCCACACCTCTTCTGCATTGTGGGGTTTGTCACCTATGCAGATTAGCTTCAGCACAGCCTGTTGCCGCTTCGCCGAGGCAGTGCTGCAGTGCTTCCAGCTTGGGACTGGTGTGGAGGGTAAAGTGGATGAGGATGCGCAGGAGGAGGAGGAGGCTGAAGAGCATGACATTCCAGAGCTGTAGAGTGTGGGTGAAACCCTGACTGAGGTAGGAC
Source organism: Anomaloglossus baeobatrachus (assembly GCF_048569485.1). Lineage (NCBI taxonomy): Eukaryota > Metazoa > Chordata > Amphibia > Anura > Aromobatidae > Anomaloglossus > Anomaloglossus baeobatrachus. The sequence goes on from NC_134353.1 coordinate 245,839,906, forward strand.
CTGCAAACCTTGGTGTGGGAAGGACGTGTTCCGTCCCTCGCTCAGACTGGGTCCCAGCTTCCACAATATTAACCCAGTGTGCCGTCAACGAGATGTAGCGGCCTTGCCCACAAGTACTTGTCCACGTGTCTGTGGTTAGGTGGACTTTGGGTGAAACAGCGTTGTTCAAGGCACGTGTGATGTTTTGTGACACGTGGTTATGCAATGCGGGGACGGCACACCGGGAGAAATAGTGGCGGCTGGGGATCGAGTAACGTGGGACAGCTGCCGCCATCAGGTCGCGGAATGCTTCTGTCTCCACCAGCCTAAAAAGCAACATTTCCAGCGCAAGCAGTCGCGAAATGTTAGCATTTAGAACTGTGGCATGTGGGGCGTTGGCAGTGTATTTGCGCCTGCGTTCAAAGGTTTGCTGAACGGATAACTGAACGCTGCGCTGGGACAAGGACGTGCTTGATGATGGTGTTATTTCTGCGTAGGCAACTGCAGGTGCAGGACCGGAGGAGGCTTGTTCGCAGGCAGCATGGACAGGGGATTGGCTCGCATGCACAACAAGCGAAGACGTAGCAATGACATCAGCAAGCACTGCTCCTCGACTCTGTTGTACTTCCCACAAAGTCGGGTGCTTGGCTGACATGTGCCTGATCATGCTGGTGGTGGTCAGGCTGCTAGTTTTGGTACCCCTGCTGATGCAGGCATGGCAGGTGTTGCAAATGGCCTTTTTAGAATCATCTGGAGCCAACTTAAAAAACTGCCAGACTCGGGAAGACCTAACATTTGCACAGGCACCTTGTGTCGTGTTATTGTTCCGGGGAACGGTTGCCTGACTTCTGCCTGGAGCCACCACCCTGCTTCTTACTGCCTGTTGGGATGCTACGCCTCCCTCCCCCTGTGCACTGCTGTCCTCGCTCTGCATATCCTCCTGCCAGGTTGGGTCAGTTACTGGATCATCCACCACGTCGTCTTCCTCTTCCGCACCCTGCTCCTCCTCCTGACTTCCTGACAATTGTGTCTCATCATCGTCCACCCCTTGTTGAGACACGTTGCCAACTTCATGAGAACGTGGCTGCTCAAATATTTGGGCATCTGTACATACGATCTCCTCATGACCCACTTCAACATGAGCTGGCGAGAGCACAGAATGTGCGAATGGAAACGTGAACAGCTCTTCCGAGTGTCCAAGTGTGGGATCAGTAATGTCCGAGGACGTGTACTCAGCCTCGTGGTAGGAAGGAGGATCAGGTTCTGAAATGTGCGGTGCAGTATCACGGCTACTGACACTTGACCGTGTGGAAGACAGAGTGTTTGTGGTGGTGCCAATCAGACTGGAAGCATTATCCGCTATCCAACTAACAACCTGTTTACACTGGTCTTGGTTCAAGAGCGGTGTACTGCTGCGGTCCCCAAGAATTTGGGACAGGACGTGCGAGCGAGTAGATGTGGCCCTTTGTTGTGGCGAAATTAGAGCTTGCCCATGACCTCGGCCTCTGCCTGCACCACCATCACGTCCACTTCCTTGTTCGTTGCCAACGCCCTTGCGCATTTTGCAATGCTGTGCTGACGTGTATTCACTAGACTTGTGCGTTATATCCAAGTTTGTGCAAAACGCACACAAGTGCACCTGTACGCTGCCACCGTCAGGCACACACGTGCGGTTTTTAAATGCAAGCACGGACGCACTAAGAACCTAACAGTTTTTTAGGAGCGACAATTACTGAGAAGTCTGACACTATCAGACACTGCTGACTGACGTGTATTATTCACTAGACTTGTGCGTTATATAATAGTTTGTGCAAAACGTGCACCTGTACGCTGCCACCGACAGGCACACACGTGCGGTTTTTAAATGCAAGCACGGACGCACTAAGAACCTAACAGGTTTTTAGGAGCGACAATTACTGAGAAGTCTGACACTATCAGACACTGCTGACTGACGTGTATTATTCACTAGACTTGTGCGTTATATAATAGTTTGTGCAAAACGTGCACCTGTACGCTGCCACCGACAGGCACACACGTGCGGTTTTTAAATGCAAGCACGGACGCACTAAGAACCTAACAGGTTTTTAGGAGCGACAATTGCTGAGAAGTCTGACACTATCAGGACTGTTTTAGACTGTGTACACCAGCCCCAGATATGATGAAGGCTGGTATGCGGTCACCACTAGGAATGGCTATATAACCTGCCTGCCTGCCTGTATACTGCTACAATAGTCCTGACAAGGACTCTTCTGGTCACTAGCCTGTATTCCGACCTGGCTATACCCTGCCTGTATACAGCAACAATAGTCCTGAGAAGGACTCTGCTTCTGTACTCCGACCTGGCTATACCCTGCCTGCCTGTATACAACTACAATAGTCCTGAGAAGGACTTCTGGTCACACTGTTTGCAGCCCTGCTACAGAAATAACTATAAAGGGCCGCAAACCTTTCCCTGAAGCAGCAACACTCTCCCTGCACAAACTGTCTGGATGGCTGTGAGCAGAGCACAGCGCGCCCGCCGGTATAAAGGCTCGGTCACGCTGTGCAGGCCGACCAATCACTGCAATTCCACAACTAACAGGGCTGTGGCATTGCAGTGGTCTGCCAGCCAATCCCTGCATGAGGGATGGCTCTCAAAAGAGCGCCAACATGCAGGGATGAAGACCACGAGTACAGCACGAGTATCGTGAGATTACTCGGTCCCCGCCAAGTAGCCCGAGTACAGTGATACTCGTGCGAGTACCGAGTAGTAACAAGCATACTCGCTCATCACTAATCTTGAAGTATCACAATTTTCTGGAGCAACTTGAAGTTGTGCAACAATTTTGTGACTTTTGGCTGCAAGTTCATGTATTAGTTGGGTGTGCTTGATCATGTCCTCCCTGTCTCACCCCAGCTCCAATTTTTAGAAATGTGAGCAGAACTAGGATGACATGGGGCATGACCAAGCAGACCCAACTAATATGTGATTATTCATGCTAAGGGGGAATTAATTATGCCAGAAATGTACTCCATTCCCCGATTGAAGTAAAATTTCTGGCGGTTGTGAACAGCAGCTAAAGGAGGCATCAAGAGGTACATGCCTCCTAACTAATTTGCCGCATATTACTGATATACCCAGTGTATCAAGACTGGCATACAAAATGCTGGCCTTGATGAATTGGGCATTATATCTATTAATTATATTGATCCTATGATCAAAAGGGCTGGAGCATGACAGTGGGATGGAAATAACGCTGAGTTTCTTTATCATGTTCCTACCCTATCATTCCTGCAATAGACATAACACAGTTTATCAGTGCGGTCCATTGTGTTTCCTTAGTCTCATACAGTAAATTTGTTGCTTTCTATCTTTAAATTACTTTCTTGCAGTGCTGGGGTCCTGGGGCAAATCATAGTAAGGATGACATCTGTAAGGAGTTTGTAAATTCTCCCCATTTGGTGAGTTTCTTCCGGGTTGTCCAGTTTCCTCCCACACTCCAAAGACATACTGATAGGTAATTTATATTCTGAGCCTCAATGGAGACAAAGATGGTCACTTCTATAAAGCGCTGTGGAGTTAATAGCGTTATATAAGAAAAATAAATATTATCCTAGGATAGGCACAACTATGCTTGTATAGAAAAAAAGCAACATGTTTAAACACCTAAAACTACTAAATAAAATATAATAAAAGTTTTTGAGATATTTTGAGATGTTTTGCATATCAAAAGGGCCATTTTCATACCTGCCCAGCAGCCACATCACAACAATCTCATTGTACTGGGTCCTACTCTATTATACTGCCTCTCTTTTGGTTTTAAAGCCTACATATAGGAGCAAAGAGAGACCCTCCATTAAAGGATAAAAACACCTGTGGCTAATGGGGGAGCACCAACAGTTAAAGGGACATAATCCACACACATTACAAACAGACAGTTTTTTAGTAGGCTTTTCTGTGCAAATCACATTTTTCAGGAATTTAGACAGAAACCCCAATACAGTACTCAGAGTAAAGCACAGGATAAATGTGAACTAGGCTTAATCTTTCATAAATATTTATATTTTAATTTGTAATACAAATATCCTATTGGCTCATAGGAGTAATGAACTTAAAACAGATTTCTTATAGTCTTCTACATATACACAAAATTACCTTACAGCTATTAGATACAATATTATTTTTAGAGTAACAAAGAGATGAAGAGGCTATTTGCATTTCTAAATTCCCAGATGAGCACTGCATGGCCTATAAGTCTCCTTACGATGGCTTGGCACTCTCCACAAGGAGAAACGATCCCCCTTAGACCTGCTGTAACAGTAACATTCATCTAGGCAGACAGGTTCTCATTGCTTATTTAAGAAGTGCTGAGCAAACTAATCAGTAAAAAGAGCTGCCATTGATTTGCTTATCTAAGTTGTGAAACGAACTGATTCAAAAAGCAAATGGGGAAATTTTAGTAATATTTTTGTATAACTGGTCATGAGAATGTTTTAAAGGACACTAATATGTCTTTCACTTGACCAGGGTATATAGAGCTAAGTCTTTATATTTTTTTTTTTTTATAAAGGGAAAACCTGGCTATAATGCTGGCAGATTCGGGTTGTGAAAAGTTAATGATTTATTCTATTACTTTGTCAGCTCTTATTGCAGTTTTCCTAAGGTTTCTTATGGCTTGTAATGCCTCAAAGAATCATTTAAAGTGTAACATCACAATTTGACAAAAACTCGAGGTCAATGAGATTATACTGCAGGAATGACGGCTGCATTAATTGTGACCATCAGCAGAATACAATCAGTTACAAAGCTAAAGCCTTTTTTTTCATCTTGTCTATAATCTGCAAATCAATCACAGACTTTAGATGAGGGTTATACACCGTGGTGTATCTAGTTTCTGGTGGGCCCTGGTGCAAAATTTGGAACTGGACCCCCCTGCATGTTGGTCAGATGTACGGCCCTTTGTAGTGTTCTAAATCCTAAAAAGACATAAGATTCCCCCCACCACTTCATTATTTAGTAGTCTGACACTTTCTGGTAAATAGGTCTCCCATACTGGTAAATATGTCCCTCATCCTGGTATATTTGTTCACATCCTGGTATATATGTCCCCATGCTGGTATATACCGTAAGTCTCATATCCTGGTATATAAGTCCACCATCCTTGGCCCCATCCTGGTAAATATATCCCCTCCTGATATATATCCCCCCTCCTTGTATATATGTGTCCAGTCCTAGGATTAATCCTGGTATATATGTTTCCCATCCTGGTATATGTTTTCAACAAATTCTTGATACAAACATAATACCACCTGTAAAAAAGCTGAAGTTGAAAAAAGGATGACTTATGCAAATGGATAATGTTGTAAAACATACATCTAAATACACAATACACTACCTCAAAAGGAGCAAGCTGAAGGTTTTACAATGACCCTCACAGTCCCCTGATCTGAACATCATTGAAAATCTGTGGCTAGACCTCAAAAGAGCAGTGCATGCAAGATGAATTTAACGCTCACCGCCTGTATTGTTATTAAGGCGGTGAGCGGGAGTGGACCCACCGGATCACAGGATCCGGGCTTACCCTTTAGTGGGAAGGGCTTAACTAAGCACCTGCCAGAAGATGGACACCAGGTACCTCTCCCAGGGCAATGACCAGGACTGTGGTAGCTGACCGCTAGGACAGAGAACTGATTGACATAAAGGTGCAGGTACAGGTGGGATGACTGGGGCAGACAGGCAGGAGGGTACAGACAGGTATGGTGGGCATGCCAGGGACAGATAGGTATGGGAAGATGGACACTGGTTCAGGTGATGGACATAGGGATAACGGGACCTGACTAATAGCTAGCAGACTTAAAAACGAACTAACTAGGAGTGCTGTACAGGCACCTCCCATAATGGAAGGATGTCTTAAATATATAGTGCCTCTCAGCCATAGACTGAGAGGTATTTCCAGGAAATTGCGGGCTAGCCCTTTAAGAGGAAGGCAAGTGAGCACACGTGTGTGTAGTGCCCCTGAAGCCATCAGTGAGCTACAAGGTACTGCTTCCTCACCGGGATGCAGAGCTTGCTCCCTAGGGACCCGGAATACCAGTGCCGGTAACAAACAAACACTCCAGGTAATCCCAGTTTTCCCCAAAAATCCCCCATAGAATGGAACAAGGCTAGGGTTGGACCAATGGATAGCTGCCTAGAGGTAGAGCCAGTCCAGTCCACTAGTTGACCAGGTGGGAGGGGCAGACAGTGGACTGTCAGACAGAGGAGTCTAGCAGTGACAGTGAACATGAGTGTGACGCCCTGACAAAACCAGGTAGTCACAAATAGGTCCCCGCATAACACCTTCCCTCACTAGGAAACACACAGCCAACCAGAAACCCTAGATACCCCCCCTTAGGGAAAGATAGACACACCAGTGGGCATGACCAGGCCGTTGGGACATGCCCATCCAGGGGTCCAGACAGCCCAGGGCGGGAAAACAGTTAGTCTAAGTCAGATTAGTCTGAAGTTCAGTTTGGAGAGGAGTGTGGGCTGGAGCTAAGTGTAGCTCCAGCAAGAAAGTTCAAGTTGAACAATACCAGGGTAGGAGCCCTGGTGCCACTGGCTAGGAGGCAGACGGTGGCCTCTGTCAGCAGGAGATGGGAAGACAGCTCGGCATAACCGAGGTGGACTGGGACAGGGTTGTAGCCCGCTGGTACCGACACGGGGAACCGACCCAGAAACAGTAGCAGAAAAGGGGGTACTTGGACCCTGAAGCCAGAACCGCAAACAAGCGGACTGGTTAATTCACCGATTGAGGCCAGGACTAGAGGTTCTGTCCCACCCAAAGTCCCTCATAGAAGACAACAGCCCAGCAATAGGGATAAGAGGTCACCGCCAGGGCCCATAGATCCCACATGCCAGTGTCTGTGGGCACGGCTCCTTAGGCCACATCCAGCCGGGAGCGGACTCCTGAGTTTCACGCTAGGAAGTCCACCTTACACAAAACAGTGCAGAGAAAAGAATAGAGACCACCAGATGGGTGGGGGACCCGAATACAACCGGCCGCGGCACCGGCCACCATCACCTTGGTTTACCAGAGACTTGTGTGGTTTATTAACTGTAAGCACACCAACACTCCCTGCGCTCGCTATCCCCTGCACAGAGACACTGGGTCCCGGGGCCACTATCCCTAACCATGGAGGGGTTAACAACTAGCTGCACAACAGCTCCCCTGGGTGCCCTACAACAGAAGCGGTGGTGTCCCACTTCACCACACACCATGGGTAGCATCACGAACTTTATACGGCCGAGCCCATACATCTACATTCCCCCATTTATTCGGCATGTCCGTGAGACCCCCGGGTCCGGAGACCCTCGAGCCACCACCCCGGAAGGCCCGGGCCCGAGCAGCGCTGGTTGCTGGCACGGGGGTGGCACATGAGCAGTTGCTCTGACTAGGAGTGAACAATTACCTGGTGCCCTGGTTAGTTGCCAGTAGAGTACGGTGGAGTACTCCCGGAACCACGCACCAACGCGGTACAGGACCCTAGGACAGGCAGAAGCTCCAGGCAAGCCTGTTAACATCTGCACAGCGAGGAGACCATCCAGGACCTCGCTGACCTTGAAGTCCAGGACTCAGTATCAAAGGGAGAATCGGGGACAGGACCAGAGACTCCAACCCCACAGGGTTCTCGCTACTGTCATACGGACTGCAGTGGAAGACCACCAGACGGGGACCCCTAGTTGCTCTACGCCACGGGGACCCACCAACCAGAGACAGTTGCAGGGGAAGAAGGCATCAGATTACTAAACTGGCACTGGGATGAAGGGAACCTGCAGGTGAAACCAGCCGGCCTCGAGTGACCAGTTACCACCAGAAAGTGAGTAAAAAAAAGTTGCACTGAACGCTTTGTGTGGACTACCTTCTTCTGAAACCCATCACATCACCTACCCTCTGGGGCTTGGCCCTGCTTACGGAGGGCCTACCATCCAAGTTGCCATTAACACCAGCCCCAGTAGTTGATATTGTGCAGCGGCAGCTCCATCCACATAGCCGTAACACCGCAAGTGGCATCACGTATGAACACTAATCTAATCCCCTGTACATATATTCCCTTTTCAAAAAGGGCCCAGGGCACTGGATCGGGCAACGGACACCAAAGTCACATTCCCCAGTTATACACCGCCCAAGACCGAGTACCTCATAACCCTGGGCGACACTTGTGCCCTAAACACACTCCCGGTAGTTCTGAGCTGTGTGCACATGTGCCGCCCTCGGGGAGGAAGCAGCGGAGCTGCTCGGATCCGGGTTCGCTGTGGCTCGAGGGTCTCCAGACCCGGGGGTCGTTTGGCCACTCAAATATCAGGGGAATATTTACAGGGGAGTTGCTATATAGTTCGTGACGCCACCCGTGGTGTACGGTAATTTGAGGAGTATGGCGGCTGCCGTTGGGAGTACCCGGGGTGATGAAGTGGGTCAGTAAGGTGTTGTAACCCCCCACGGGTAGGGGGATGACCCTCGGTGAGGGGTGCCGTGGGGTGCAGGGGTCACTCTTGTACCCACTCAGTTCATAAGCAGACACTGACAACCGGGTAAACCAAGTCTCTGGGTACCACTCCCGGAGAGGGGAGCTCGTCCGGGCCCCGTCCCAAATGGTGCTGCCTGTTGACCCGTGACCTGCCTCCTGGCACTTAGTTTGACTTCAACTTGATGGCCCGGTAGCATGGAACTAGCCGGGCCCCGCTCCCTACTATGGCTAAGTATGGGAACTTGCTCTCAGGGCTCAGGCTTGGGATTTTCTGGACCATTTTGGATTTGGAAAGTCCTATCCCCCTCGTTGCGCTAATGCCCCGATTCTGGAGCGGATAGGAACAGATCATAAAGGCTCTGTTCTCCTCAGGTGAATTGTCAGGTTGCCTGAAGCCACTCCCCGACCTAGGGTCCATGTACCCCATCATGCCTTTGGTCCCGGATTGGTGATAGTGCTATGCTGCCGGCTGTCCTCCTCGACAGGTCCAAGCACCTCGCCACAATCTCCTGCGATCGGGGGTCCGACTCCTTTAGGCCCAGACCACCGTCTGCAACCTAGACAGTTCCTTAAGTCACCACTCCCGACTTCCTCTGAGCTCCTCACAGCTCGAGGGCTACTTCCCAACCACTCTCCTTCAACTCTCAGACTCGACTGCTCACTGACTACACTCCTCACCTCCCCTCCCTGACCCCCAGGTGGGCGACTCTATTCCACTCAAGCCGTCCACTTGTGTGTTTGGTGGGTGTGGTGCAGGGTATATCTAGGATTTGATTTGCTGTTGGAGGCAACACCATTTAGTTAGGGACCCAGAACCAAGAGGGAGGCGGAATACTGCACGGAAGGGCAGCTTGTGCAGTACCCTGTGACGACCTGATAGTCCAGGGGCGTCACACACAGGCCCCAGGAGGGAGAGGAAGCAGGAGCACATGTGGACGGCTGTGAGAGTGCAGATGTGGACGCAGCCCAACCGTAGAGTTGAGTGAGTTGGCGTCGCTGCAGGGCCGGCGCTACAGTGACCCAGGAATGTCACAGAACTGAAAGACAGGGGTGACCAAACTTTTGTATGCTACTGTATGTTCTCATCCTGGGCACCATCCTGGTATATGTCACGCCCGGTAACCGGACGAGGAGGAAGTGGGTCCAGTGATCCAAGATACTGCTCTCTGACCCGGAGGAGCACTTGTGCAGGAGCGCCATTGAGGCCTCTGTGTGAATGCGATAGGATGCGTCATCCACACGGAGCTAAGAAGGAGGACGGCGATGGATGACCACACCCTAGGTGAGTTTAATAAAAGTGTTTTTTCATGCTATACAGCACGGCCTGCAGTATTCTAGAATGCTGTATATAAGGGCTCACTGTTGCTGGCCACAGTTTATAAGGGAAAATCCTGGTGACAGGTTCCCTTTAGCAATCGGCAGTCATATAGTGCAGTCAGTCCGTCGGTGTAAGCAACTGTGAGCAAGGATGGTTGACCTTAGGGAGATCAACATCCACCACTGCGGAGACACCATCACGTGTTTCTCAACGCAGTGATTCTAGAGCAATGCCCCCTGGGAAATATTCAAAGCAAGAAGGCCTGCGGAGACACCATCACATGTTTCTCAACGCTGGCAGGTAACTAGCCAGGTCTTTCACCAGGAAGGAACAACCTCAGGAAGGGCAGTCTCCAGTCAAGGAGACCACCTATGCCAAACATGGTATCCATCCACAGACAGCCGTTTCAGGGTATTTGCCCCTCATCAGTGTGGAGTAGGAATCTGGCTAGTGGGACATTGCCTAGTAAAAGACTATGTGAGCAAGGATGGTTGACCTTAGGGAGATCAACATCCACCACTGCGGAGACACCATCACGTGTTTCTCAGCGCAGTGATTCTAGAGCAATGCCCCCTGGGAAATATTCAAAGCAAGAAGGCCTGCGGAGACACCATCACATGTTTCTCAATGCTGGCAGGTAACTAGTAGAGATGAGCGAACCGGTCCCGGTTCGGCTCGAGGCGGTTCGCCGAACGGGGGGTCTGGCTCGAGTTCGGCTCGTCGAACGTTCGACGAACCGAACTAGAACCAATAGGCTATAATGGGAGGCAATCACAAACACATAAAAATGCATTATAAATGTACACAAACAGTTAATAAACATTGCCATAACACTTACCGGTCCTCGCGATCCCTTCTGCACTCTGTCTCCTGCCGCTATTCCATCCGATGATCGCTGAATCCTCCCGGTGACCTGCACTGCCAGCAGAGAAGCAGGACCTATCGTGACGTCAAAATAGCCATGTGACCAGTCACGTGGCTATTATCTCATTGGCTACAGACTGGTCACATGACTATGACACGTCATGTAGGACCTGCGAGTGCATCTCTCCGGTACACGGTGCACATATGTGTATCGCCGTGTACCGGCGACATGCTCTAGCACACGGTCGACTCCCCGTTCCGTTAGGGACCGGCTGACACAGCCGGTCATTAACGGAGATCACCGTTGCCATAGCAACGCAGTTAGCGGTGACGTCACCGCTAACCGCGGCTCCGAGAGCACCGTTGCTATGGTAACGCGTCTGTCAGCGTTACCGCTAGCAGCCAGCAGTGATCACTCACGGAGTGAAGGCTGCACGCTGCTTCCCGATTGTAGTGAGCATTGTAGTTAGGATGGAGGTTCCCCAGCCCCAAGTGATGAGCTGGTGAATCTCATCCTTCCTCACTACAATCGTCACTACTACTACACTAGAAAGAAAGAAGACAGAAGAGCAGGATCGTGGAGGGCTGACAGGGGTAATAAAGATGGAGTCTCTAATGTGTCTGTGTATTTATTTCTATTAAAGTATTTTTTCTCTGTGTGGTGTCTTTTTTTAACCCTTTATTGGAGATTCTTAATGGCCGGGTCAAACGTGCCTGACATTAAGAATCTCTGGCTTAATACTGGCTAGTAAAACAAAGCCAGTATTAACTCATGATTACCCAACAAGCCACCCGGCTCCAGGGCTGTTGGAAGAGTTGGATACAGCGCCAGATGATGGCGCTTCTATGAGAGCGCCATTTTCTGGGACGGCTGCGGACTGAAATCCGCAGCAGAGGCGCCCACAAACCTCGGGCTAACCTGTGCTGCGGATTCCAATCCCCAGCTGCCTAGTTGTACCCGGCTGGACACAAAAATAGGGCGAAGCCCACGTCATTTGTTTTTTAATTATTTCATGAAATAAGTGAAATAATTAAAAAAAACGGGCTTCCCTATATTTTTGGTTCCCAGCCGGGTACAAATAGGCAACTGGGGGTTGGAGGCAGCCCGTGGCTGCCAGCTGTACCTGGCTAGCATACAAAAATATGGCGAAGCCCACGTCATTTTTTTGGTGGGCAAAAAACTTCTGCATACAGTCCTGGATGGAGTATGCTGAGCCTTGTAGTTCTGCAGCTGCTGTCTGCTCTTCTCCATACAGACAGACAGCAGCTGCAGAACTATAAGGCTCAGCATACTCCATCCAGGACTGTATGCAGAAGTTTTTTGCCCCCTGAAAAAATTATGTGGCTTCGCCATATTTTTGTATGCTAGCCAGGTACAGCAGGCAGGTACGGCTGCCCCCAACCCCCAGTTGCCTATTTGTACCCGGCTGGGAACCAAAAATAAAGGGAAGCCCTTTTTTTATTATTTCATGAATTTCATGAAATAATTAGAAAACAAATGACGTAGGCTTTGCCCCATTTTTGTGTCCAGCCAGGTACAACTAGGCAGCTGGGGATTGGAATCCGCACCACCGGTTGGCCTGAGCTTTCTGGGCCCCACTGCTGCGAATTGCAGTCTGCAGCCACCTCAGAAAATGGCATTTTCATAGAAGCGCCATCTTCTGGCGCTGTATCCAACTCTTCCAGCACCTGCCTGCTATACCTGGCTAGCATACAAAAATATGGCGAAGCTCACGTCCTTTTTTTGTAGCTTTTTGGCAAAAAAAAAAAAAAAAAATGCTTCCCTGGATTTTCCATTGCCAGTGAAGGTAACACCAAGCAGTGGGGGTTAGCAGCCAGTAGCTGCTTGGATTACCCTTAGCTAGCAATACAAAAAATGCAGTGGGAGCTAACATATATTTTTTTTAATTATTTATTTAAATAACTAAAAATAAAATGGGCTTCCCTGTATTTTGATTGCTGGACATCACAGTGCTGTAAAAATAAATCTTTAAAAAAATGACGTAGCGCTCCGCGGTATTTTTGATTCTCAGCGCAGATAAAGCAGACAGCTATGGGTTGCCACCCCCATCTGCCTGCCGTTACCTTGGTTGGCAATCAAAATACAGGGAAGCCCATTAATTTTTTCTATTTAAAAAATAGTTAAAAAAAAAAAATTACGTTGGGTCCCCCCATTTTTGATAGCCAGCTAGGGTAAAGCAGACGGCTGTAGCCTGAAAACCACAGCTGGCAGCTTTACCGTGGTTGGGGATCCAATGTGGAGGTCCCCTCAGGCTCTTTTTTATAATTATTTTATAAATATTAATAATTACACAATAAAAGTAGGGGACCCCCCAAATTGGATCACCAGCCAAGGTAAAGCGGACAGCTGTGGTCTGGTATTCTCAGGGTGGGAAGGTCCATAGTTATTGGGCCTTCACAGCCTAAAAATAGCAGGCCGCAGGCACCCCAGACGTGGCGCATCCACTAGATGCGCCAATCCTGGCGCTTCACCCCAGCTCATCCCGTGCCCTGGTGCAGTGGCAAACGGGGTAATAAATCGGGTTGATACTAGCTGTAAAGTCACCTGAGATCAAGCCCAGCAGTTTGTGATGTCATGGCGTCTATTAGATACCCAACATCATAAACTGTCAGTACTAACAAAAACAAAAAATCGACAAAAGAAATTTATTTGAAAAAACAGTCCCCAAAACATTTCCTCTTTCACCAATTTATTGTAAGAAAAAAAATAAAGGGGTCCCACGACGACTCTGGACCGTCTAGAATATGGGGGGGAGACACTCAGGGAACGTATCCCCCATTTTCTAGGAGTGCGGACCCTTCATGTGAGGAGTGTGGGTGCAATGAATCTGCACTCACTCTCCCCGGGTCCACAGCAGCAGAGTCCATGTCGTAATGGTTGCTACCAAAGCTGCAATGCCCTGCTCATGAGGTAAGGGCATGCCTAATCAGGAGAACTACTGTAGAGGAAGCTCTGCTCACTGGTATATAGGTGCTCAGAGGTAATAATAGATAAAATTAGTGAGTAACCTCGGCACTCTATATCTCCCAGACTAAGTCAGTAAGTCACAATGGATAGTAATGCAAAATCACTCTTTATTGGTCCGTATTAAGAAAATTTTTTTTTCATAAGCATATATGTTTTTGTCCAAAACAAGTTACAAATGACGTTTCGGCCTGAGCCTTCGTCAGATTGGACTTATCTGCATGTAATCATGAAAAATGACAATAATCAGTATCACATAAGAGTGAGAGAACAATAACATAAACTCGAACAATGTAGAGGTACAATTGGGATGCAGCAAAAAAATTGCAACACAGCAAGAAATGAAACACATGATACAAATGTCATAATACAGTACAAGGACAATATAGTAATGACAAATATGGGGTCAGAGTAGACTTAGACAGCTCTGGTACGAAAGAGATGTCAATCATAAAGTAACATGTGCAGTAGGTGTAGAGCTACACTATGCATGGCAGAGCTAATGGGTAGACCGACCATAGAAAAAGTAGAGAAAAAGTGGAGAAAAAGTGGAGAATAAGTGGAACATAAGAGGAGAAAAAGTGGAGAAAAAGTGGAGAAAAAAGTGGAGAAAAAGTGGAGAAAAAGTGGAGAAAAAGTGGAGAAAAAGTGGAGAAAAAGTGGAGATTAAGAGGAGAAAAAGTGGAGAAAAAAGTGGAGAAAAAAGTGGAGAAAAAGTGGAGCATAAGAGGAGAAAAAGTGGAGAAAAAGTGGAGAAAAAAGTGGAGAAAAAGTGGAGCATAAGAGGAGAAAAAGTGGAGATTAAGAGGAGAAAAAGTGGAGAAAAAGTGGAGAAAAAGTGGAGCATAAGAGGAGAAAAAGTGGAGAAAAAAGTGAAGAAAAAGTGGAGAAAAAGTGGAGCATAAGAGGAGAAAAAGTGGAGAAAAAGAGGAGAAAAAGTGGAGAAAAAGTGGAGAAAAAGTGGAGCATAAGAGGAGAAAAAGTGGAGAAAAAGTGGAGAAAAAGTGGAGAAAAAGTGGAGCATAAGAGGAGAAAAAGTGGAGAAAAAAGTGAAGAAAAAGTGGAGAAAAAGTGGAGCATAAGAGGAGAAAAAGTGGAGAAAAAAGTGAAGAAAAAGTGGAGAAAAAGTGGAGCATAAGAGGAGAAAAAGTGGAGAAAAAGAGGAGAAAAAGTGGAGAAAAAGTGGAGAAAAAGTGGAGCATAAGAGGAGAAAAAGTGGAGAAAAAGTGGAGAAAAAGTGGAGAAAAAGTGGAGCATAAGAGGAGAAAAAGTGGAGAAAAAAGTGAAGAAAAAGTGGAGAAAAAGTGGAGCATAAGAGGAGAAAAAGTGGAGAAAAAGTGGAGAAAAAGTGGAGAAAAAGTGGAGAAAAAGTGGAGCATAAGAGGAGAAAAAGTGGAGAAAAAAGTGGAGAAAAAGTGGAGAAAAAGTGGAGAAAAAGTGGAGCATAAGTGGAGAAAAAGTGGAGAAAAAGTGGAGAAAAAGTGGAGAAAAAGTGGAGCATAAGAGGAGAAAAAGTGGAGAAAAAAGTGGAGAGAACGTGGAGAAAAAGTGGAGAAAAAGTGGAGCATAAGAGGAGAAAAAGTGGAGAAAAAGTGGAGAAAAAGTGGAGCATAAGAGGAGAAAAAGTGGAGAAAAAAGTGGAGAAAAAGTGGAGAAAAAGTGGAGAAAAAGTGGAGCATAAGAGGAGAAAAAGTGGAGATTAAGAGGAGAAAAAGTGGAGAAAAAGTGGAGAAAAAGTGGAGAAAAAGTGGAGAAAAAGTGGAGAAAAAAATGGAGAAAAAGTGGAGAAAAAGTGGAGAGAAAGTGGAGAAAAAAATGGAGAAAAAGTGGAACACCCTTTGGTACCTTTCATGTGGCACTAAGGGGTGCTTAGCTTTGTATTTAGCCAAAAAAATGAAAAAAAAATGACATAGGGTTCCCCCTAGTTTTGTAGCCAGCTAGGGTAAAGCAGACGGCTGCAGCCTGCAGACCACAGCTGGCAACCTCACCTTGGCTGGTAATCCAAAACTGAGGGCACCCCACGCTGTTATTTTAAATTAAATAAATAATTAAAAAAAAAAACACGTAGGGGTCCCCCAAAATTGGATCACCAGCCAAGGTAAAGCAGACAGCTGGGGCCTGATATTCTCAGACTAGGGAGGTCCATGGTTATTGGAATCTCCCCAGCCTAAAAATAGCAGGCCGCAGCCGCCCCAGAAGTGGCGCATCCATTAGATGCGCCAATCCTGGTGCTTCGCCCCAGCTCATCCCGCGCCCTGGTGCGGTGGCAAACGGGGTAATATTTGGGGTTAATACCAGATGTGTAATGTCACCTGGCATCAAGCCCTGGGGTTGGTGAGGTCAGGCGTCTATCAGATACCCGACATCACCAACCCAGTCAGTAATAAAAAAAAATAGACGACAAACACATTTTTATTTGAAAAAACACTCCCCAATACATTCCCTCTTTAACCAATTTATTAGATTGAAAAACAAATCCAGGTCTGGTGTAATCCAAGGGGTTGCCATGACGATCCACACTGTCCCAGTCAATGAAGAGCAGGATGTTCCCCATTGACTGGGAGAGCAGTGCAGTGACCTGAGCTAACATCAATGGGTCAGCCCAGGTCACTGCAGGGGGGTGACAAGTGCTGCTGTCAGTGAGGTACATTACCTGCGCTGATCTCCAGCACACTGACAGCCCCTGTCACTGAGGTCAATGACCGGCGCCTTCACAGCAAGTATCGCGAGAGGTCCGTGACGTCACCGCTAGTCAGTCTCGGGTCGGAAGCGATAGGTGATGTGACAAGCGGCGGCCATGGAGGACAGTGACAGCGCTGAGGTCGGGATGGCGGGACTTCATCACCGCAGGTAAGCCGAGCGAGCGAGCGAGCGAGCGAGCGAGCGGGGCGGGCGGGGGGGGATGGGGGGGGATGGGGGGGGGGATGTGTGTGTGTGTGTGTGTTTGTGTATGTATGTGTACATGCCGCGGGCAGGAGGGGGCGGAGCGAGCTGAGCGGGAAAGTGTGGGCTTCCTGCACGTAACTAAGATAAACATCGGGTTACTAACCAAAGCGCTTTGCTTGGATACCCGATGTTTATCTTGGTTACCAGCTTGTGGCAGGCTGCCAGCGATGGCTCCTGCTCACTGTAGCTGTAAAAAGCCCTGCTTTTTGCTGCTAGAACCGTTCTCGAACGTATCTAGAACTACCGAGCTTTTGCAAAAAGCTCGAGTTCTAGTTCGATCTAGAACATGCCCCAAAATCACTCGAGCCGCGAACTGGAGAACCACGAACCACGAACCGCGCTCAACTCTAGTAACTAGCCAGGTCTTTCACCGGGAAGGAACAACCTCAGGAAGGGCAGTCTCCAGTCAAGGAGACCACCTATGCCAAACATGGTATCCATCCACAGACAGCCGTTTCAGGGTATTTGCCCCTCATCAGTGTGGAGTAGGAATCTGGCTAGTGGGACATTGCCTAGTAAAAGATTATGTGAGCAAGGATGGTTGACCTTAGGGAGATCAACATCCACCGCTGCGGAGACATCATCACGTGTTTCTCAACGCAGTGATTCTAGAGCAATGCCCCCTGGGAAATATTCAAAGCAAGAAGGCCTGCGGAGACACCATCACATGTTTCTCAACGCTGGCAGGTAACTAGCCAGGTCTTTCACCGGGAAGGAACAACCACGGGAAGGGCAGTCTCCAGTCAAGGAGACCACCTATGCCAAACATGGTATCCATCCACAGACAGCCGTTTCGGGGTATTTGCCCCTCATCAGTGTGGAGTAGGAATCTGGCTAGTGGGACATTGCCTAGTAAAAGACTATGTGAGCAAGGATGGTTGACTGGAGACTGCCCTTCCCGTGGTTGTTCCTTCCCGGTGAAAGACCTGGCTAGTTACCTGCCAGCGTTGAGAAACATGTGATGGTGTCTCCGCAGGCCTTCTTGCTTTGAATATTTCCCAGGGGGCATTGCTCTAGAATCACTGCGTTGAGAAACACGTGATGGTGTCTCCGCAGTGGTGGATGTTGATCTCCCTAAGGTCAACCATCCTTGCTCACATAGTCTTTTACTAGGCAATGTCCCACTAGCCAGATTCCTACTCCACACTGATGAGGGGCAAATACCCCGAAACGGCTGTCTGTGGATGGATACCATGTTTGGCATAGGTGGTCTCCTTGACTGAAGACTGCCCTTCCCGTGGTTGTTCCTTCCCGGTGAAAGACCTGGCTAGTTACCTGCCAGCGTTGAGAAACATGTGATGGTGTCTCCGCAGGCCTTCTTGCTTTGAATATTTCCCAGGGGGCATTGCTCTAGAATCACTGCGTTGAGAAACACGTGATGGTGTCTCCGCAGTGGTGGATGTTGATCTCCCTAAGGTCAACCATCCTTGCTCACATAGTCTTTTACTAGGCAATGTCCCACTAGCCAGATTCCTACTCCACACTGATGAGGGGCAAATACCCCGAAACGGCTGTCTGTGGATGGATACCATGTTTGGCATAGGTGGTCTCCTTGACTGGAGACTGCCCTTCCCGTGGTTGTTCCTTCCCGGTGAAAGACCTGGCTAGTTACCTGCCAGCGTTGAGAAACATTTGATGGTGTCTCCGCAGGCCTTCTTGCTTTGAATATTTCCCAGGGGGCATTGCTCTAGAATCACTACGTTGAGAAACACGTGATGGTGTCTCCGCAGTGGTGGATGTTGATCTCCCTAAGGTCAACCATCCTTGCTCACATAGTCTTTTACTAGGCAATGTCCCACTAGCCAGATTCCTACTCCACACTGATGAGGGGCAAATACCCCGAAACGGCTGTCTGTGGATGGATACCATGTTTGGCATAGGTGGTCTCCTTGACTGGAGACTGCCCTTCCCGTGGTTGTTCCTTCCCGGTGAAAGACCTGGCTAGTTACCTGCCAGCGTTGAGAAACATGTGATGGTGTCTCCGCAGGCCTTCTTGCGTCGGTGTAAGCAGACTCTTAGTGGCATTCTTGTTCACTCTGAGTAACATCCATTTCGAGGCTCGTAGCAAACAGAGTGGATTAGATCACTTTCTTCTGTAGAGATGGTCCAAATCAAGGGGAAGGATGGTAAATTTTGGGCCCTTAGATTTCTTGTTTCTTCACCCATAGACCAATTTAAGCCATCTGTAGTTAGGGTAACTATGGTAATCTCAATTTGGCTTACTTGATCCACAGGAGGTCCTAATATCGTGGTTGCAATGTAAATTCTAAATAAAACCGCATTACAGACATCTAAACCAACCATAATCCTTCAAAACATAAATTTACCTTTAGCTCTTTCTGTTTTTGTATTCTCAAATTCTTATGTCTATAATATCCAGGGGTAGACGCCTTTTAAGGGAGTCCAATAATAATATGGATATCAGTTATCCTTGAATGGAAAATCCGTTCATGCATACATGTGTGTCCATGTGAGTGTTTTCCCTTCTAATTAATCTGCACTTCTGACAGTTTTAATAGTTAATTGTGCATTATAAAAGCTGTGTGTGTGGTCCTTAAGCTTCTGCTGCTATTTATAACAGTGTCAGAGCCCGTTACCTCCATATGTGTTTTAGCTATATGATAAATTAATCAGCAATGTAAATATTATGGTAACTCTTCTGGGTTCCCCCTCTCAACTTTTGAGTGTAAGATCATATTTTTGAATTGAAGGCTAGGCTGGCATAACACCTCCGCCACCAGTAAACATCCCCAAGGATTGTCTGTTTAATGGAAATGGGCCGATCAATGCCAAGTAGTATAATGTATTGCTTCTAACCAGCTGTAAAGAAAATCACAAATATATACCAAGCAAAAAACACTCCAGGGCAATGTTGTGGGTGGCAATTTTTGTATAAAGCATTATATAAAGTGCAATTTGGCGTAACCTAATCCCATCAACAGCTGGGATTTTAGGATGGTGTCTCCAATACAAACACTTAGTAAATGGCACACAGTGGACTCTGAGAAAAAATATACCAAGACATTCAGAAAATGGAATTACAGGTGTAAAAAAATCAATGAGAGAAAAATCCGCATACAATGAAAGAGAAAATGGAACAAATTACATCACTGCTTTGTCTACTGTAGATGGTAGTGTTACCATTAAGTTACATCCAATCGTTAAACTCTGTGAAAAATTAATAATTGCTGTATTTAGTTACTAGAAGTTATATGGAGACAGAAGATCACATGGGAAAACACATTCAATTTGTGACATAGAACTGTTATTGTGCTGTTACAAATATTGGAGATTCCTCTAATAGCTATTGAAAAGGGACCACAAGGACTAGATCAAATTCAAGAACAAGGTAGTTGGAAGAGTGTTACATACCCTTCATACTCGCTTTTAGAATATTTAAGGGGTTGTCCAGGTACACTCACTTCTGCATTGAGAGGTGAGCTGAACTGATAATGTCACCTCGGGAGACAGGCGGGCATATCGCTAAGTAACTTGGGCCCACTTCAGCCTCCAAAAGCAGCAAGCAATTACTGTCATGGACAGAAATATTGGACTAAAAAGGACCCATATAACCTTCTTGCACAGGGAACTTTTTCTGTTTGTGTCCATCACTACCTCAGGACATACCTGCCAGAAAGCTTACATGATCAGTAACATCATCAAAGACACTCAGCTTCCTTATACTTATATTAAAGGGAACTTGTCAGTTCCTGTATGTCCTCCAACCTAGCAACATTGTAACATGTATGCTCAAATTCCCTCCCTAACCAGCCCTGTGTAACACTATTCACAAAATTGAATGTTTAAATTAACTACTTAGAAACCTCGCTTTCCCTATGCTAATTAGGTCTTTGACTAGTCGCAGGGGCATAAGTTCCCTTGATTAGTTGGCCCTATTTCCATGTTATCACGTTCCTGTGGGCATGATAACATGATTTCCACAAATCGGCGTCACCGCAGCTCCTTGACATCTGGCACATGCGCACACTTATTTCGACAGCTTTAGTGTGCTTTTGAAGGCATCCTTATGTACACTGACCAGAAGTTGAGAAGACGTCTTCTGAACTTCTGGTCATGCACAATTTACCTAATGAAGTTGGTAAGCATGCACTCGGCTTCAAAAGCATACTGACATGGCCGAAATTAGCCGCACATATGTGCGAGATTTACAGGAGCTGGCGGTGCCGCCAGTTCATGGAAATCATGTTATCATGCTCAGAGGAGCATGATTATATAGAAAAATTGCAGAATAGTAAGTGAAATAATGTCTCTGTTACTAGTCACAGGCTTAATTAACATATTGACAGTCAGGTTTATTAGTAGTTTTTTTAAAACATTCTAAGTAGTGAATAGCATTATACAGGGCTAGTTGGGGGGGGGGTGGGCATACTGGAATCAATGCTGCTGGGTTGGAGGGCATAGGGGACCTGACAGGTTCCTTTTAAATCATATTATGTCCTGTTGCATATTATTTATAGTCACAGAAATTGTATTTAGAAGCTTTATACAGGATCAGAAAAGCAAAGCTGATTTCTTCCAAAACAGGCATCACATCTCTGCACAGATTGTGCTTGGTTTTCCAACTCAGTTGAGCTTCAATACAAGATACAACCCATGGCCAGAAGTGTCAAAGTTGCTAAAAATAAGCAGTCATTTTTGCTTAAAACCATACAATTTTCTTAAGTCTTGGAAAATTAGCTTATATATTATACATTTAAAAGAACGCTTCATCTAGAAATGTTTAATGAAAAGAAATACAGTTGATAGTGAAACAGCCAGTCCCCTAGTAAGTGGTAGTGCTGATCTATTCAATTTTCAGCTGGTAGGCAACTGAAGTCTTCTTGCATGAAGAAGCAATGGTTAACAAAACTTTGTCATATTGCATACATGGCAAAACCTGAAAGGTTCTTAAATCCAAACATAGGACAGTGAAGGGAAGGAGATACTGATGAACTGCTGAGACATACAGAAAAGAGAATAAGATAAAAAGAAGACTGAAGGAGGAATTGTTAGAGCATTTTGTTCTGCTCAGTGTTAGTAATAATAATCATTTTATTTCTATAGCGCCAACATATTCCACAGCACTGTACAATTCAGAGGGGACATATGCTGACAACACCAGACATTACAGAAAAACAAATAATTCAACAGATACGAAGAGGGCCCTGGTTGCAAGCTTACAATCTATGAGGAAATAGAGGTGGCAAATGGTAAAAATTGCTTGTCCACATATGTTCCAGCCATAAATATAATAAATAGGGGATTCAGATAATGCTGCATGAACCGGTCATCAGCCAGTATGTGAACAAGCATTCAAACAGGAGAAGAGAAGGGGTTATCGCCACGCATCAGCCAAATGAAAATGTAAAGTTGTTGATAAATTGATATCTTTTTTTATTTCATAGGTCTACGCGTTTCGAGGTGGAAACCTCTTCCTCAGGACCAGAATATCAACAAAGCAACAAGGAACTCATTAAAAGCTACAGGAAGTGACTAGAGGCTGTTATTTTTGCAAAAGGAGGATCTATAAAATATTAATGTCACTTT
Source organism: Anomaloglossus baeobatrachus (assembly GCF_048569485.1). Classification (NCBI taxonomy): domain Eukaryota; kingdom Metazoa; phylum Chordata; class Amphibia; order Anura; family Aromobatidae; genus Anomaloglossus; species Anomaloglossus baeobatrachus. Next base: position 245,862,033 of record NC_134353.1, read on the forward strand.
TATGTTGAGGTGCCCATACTTTTGCACCGGTCAAATTTTGTTTAAATGCAGACTGCACATTTTCTGTTAGTACAATAAACCTCATTTCAATCCAGAAATATTACTCAGTCCATCAGTTATTAGATATATGAAACGGAAATAGCTGTTGCAAAAAAAGAAAAAAGGTTAACATTAATAAGGGTGCTGTTAGGTCCAGGTGATGGTGGATCCTCTGGGCCGGGTTAGCTGGATGTGACAGGGAGGCAGCCGGATGAAGCCAGGGATCACAGACGGGCACAGGCAGATGTAATGGTGGTGGCATTCCCCGCTGACGGACACCGGAGGACCTCTTGGCAATCCCGGATTCAGGAGCCGGTTACGGAAGCAGAGCAGGCTCTATGGAAGAGACAATATTAACACAGGCAAGGCACATGGGGACCTGGACTCCTAGCTTTCAGAACTCGTAGAACAGGCGACGCCCTCCAGGCAGGAAGCTCCTAATATACCTGACCCTGACTGATGCAATATCCTGTTAGGGAGTGCTGGGCCTTTAAGAGGAGGTCAGTGACCGCGTGCATGCCCTAATGCGCATGCGCGACACCCGGGTGCCGGAGGCCAGGGCAGGGAGCGGTGCCAAAGAGGACGTGTGGCTGGAGGCAGGGGACCCGGGGACTGGAGCGGTGAGTGAGGAACGACGTCGGTACCCGGGGAGCGTGACAGGTGCCCAAACTTTTTCATATGACTGTATATAAGGGAGGTGATATGGCAATCTAAAGAAATGCGTTTTTATGGCACGTTTAAAACTGTGGGTATTGGGAATTAATCAAATCCTTGGTAGTGTGGTATGCTTGGATTATTTATGATGTTAATCTAAGGTCATGACCAGAACAGCAGGAACAAATAGGGTGATAGACAGAGATGAGAGAGATGTAAGGTGGAGCAGAACTGTGAAGAGTTTTATGGGTGAGAGTGATAAGTTTATATTAGACTCTAGCAGATGGATAACCAGTGCAAAGACTGGCACAGAGCAGTGCATAGACTGGAATCAGTGTAGCGGTTACAGAGAAATATAATCCTGCTGGCTGCATTCAGGATGGAGTGGAAGGGGAGTTTAGTAAGAAAAAGACATATTAGTAGACAGTTGCAATAGTCCATGAGAGAAAAAATAAGAACGACAGTAAGAGTTTTTGGTAAGAAAAGGTTGAATTCTAGAGATGTTTTTGAGGTGTAGGTGACATGACCAAGTGATCAGATGGAGAGAGCCAACAAAAGATCTGATTCAAATACATCCCTAAGGCCCGTTTTACACGTCAGTGAAAAACACAGACGTTTTTCACTGGCGTGTAAAACACGCACATGTCCCTGCGTGTGCCGTGAATCACGGCACACGTGGGTTGTCAGTGCAATTCGGGCTCCGTTCTCCGTGGCCCGTGATTGCACTTAGAAATCAACTCACCTGTGCCCGGTCCCGCTCTCCATGGTGCTGATCGCTCCCGCGGTGCAGCATCCGGCCGGCGGTGACCCCCGCAGCAGCTGCTTCCGGGTCGGCTGTGTCATGCATCATTAATATGCGCGATAGTAATCAGCCGGCTTAGAAGCAGCAGGGAGAACAGGCTGCAGAGGACATCGCTGGACGCCGGGTGAGTAAAAATGTTTATTATTTTAAATACACATTTTTTTCTGGCACGTGTTTCATGGACCACACCACTGAGTGGTCCGTGGGACATCAGTGATGCCAGAAAAAAATGGACATGTCTCCGTGCGGCAATCACGCACACGCGGGTACGCCGCACGGAGACACGTGCAGTGAAAAATCAATGATGTGTGAGCAGACCCATTCAGTATAATAAGTCTGCGTATGTCAGTGATTCTGGTACGTTTTAAAAAAAGCACAAACGTCCCAGAATCACTGACGTGTGAAAGGGGCCTAAGACAGAGGGTTTGCGCCTGGGGAGTAATAGTAGAAACACAAACAGAAATGGCAATATTGGATTTAGGAAGGTTGGTAAAAGGTAGAAACCCAGGGAGTTCAGTTTTTGACAGTCACTTTTGATAGAGGTAGGACATGATGTTAGAGGCAACAGACAGACAATCCCTGGTATTCTGCAGCAGAGGTGATGTCAAAAGTAGAGTTGAGCGCGGTTCGTGGTTCGTGGTTCTCCAGTTCTAGGCTCGAGTGATTTTGGGGCATGTTCTAGATCGAACTAGAACTCGAGCTTTTTGCAAAAGCTCGATAGTTCTAGAAACGTTCGAGAACGGTTCTAGCAGCAAAAAACAAGCTAAATCATAGCTTGGTTTCTGCTGTAATAGTGTAAGTCACTCTGTGAATCACACTATTATCACATTTCAGTGTATAGTGTGCGTGAACAGCGCCTTCAGATGACTGCTGTTTGTATAATGGCGATCGCCATTTATTTTTTTTTTTTTCTTGTCTTCCTTCCCTAAGCGCGCGCGTCTTGTGGGGCGGGCCAGCATGTCAGCCAATCCCAGACACACACACAGCTAAGTGGACTTTGAGCCAGAGAAGCAACGGCATGTGTGATAGGATGTCCATGTCACATGTCCCTGCATTATAAAACCGGACATTTTCTTCCAGGACGTCATTATCTGCCTTCTGCGTCTTTGGTGTCAGACATCACTGTCGCAGCTCCGTCCTCCTGAGTCCTATAGCCGATACAGCTGTATGCGCTGCATACACAGCGTTAGACAGCTTAGGGAGAGCACTTTATAGCAGTCCTTTTAAGGGCTCAAACCGGCAGGGTCAGAGAGCCATAGGTGACAGGTCCTGCAAACAGCAACAGCGTCTGTGTAGCCAAGGTCAGGGATTTCCTCCCTGCATTTCACCATTAGGAGGGAATAGAAAGGCAGGCTTCCATTCCTCTACACAGAGCACCACAATCCTGCCACTGTACCCTCTTGTCCTCTGCACACTCCAACTCATTATAACTAAGCCATTATACTAGCAAACAGTCAGTGTACCTAGTGGCATCCTAAACGTGGCTATTGGACTTTGCTATAGTCCCACTAGTGCAAAGACATTTGCAGAGCACGTCTGCCTGCATTGCACACTCCAACTTTTTTAAACTAAGCCATTTTACTAGCAAACACTCAGTGTACCTAGTGGCATCCTAAACGTGGCTATTGGACTTTGCTATAGTCCCACTAGTGCAAAGACATTTGCAGAGCACGTCTGCCTGCATTGCACACTCCAACTTTTTTAAACTAAGCCATTTTACTAGCAAACACTCACTGTACCTAGTTGTATCCTAAACGTGGCT